>NC_044009.1:37814897-38117928 GCF_900496995.4 Aquila chrysaetos chrysaetos
AAGTTTTGATATCAGTTATGTAAGTGTAAAAACAATTCATTTTTCTAGATTTATCATGGTGCAAGAATAGAATTAAGATAATTAAAATTAAAACCACCACATTGTGAACTAGTATTTGTGAAGTAAACTACCCTACTGGTGTCCAGGGGATTACAGCTGTGTCCTAGGAGATAGAATGTAACTATTTGTTCCTGGGACAGCAGAGCAATTTTTCCCCAGCCATCTGCACCCAATTATTTATTTGTATTACACTTCTTTTTTCCTTTCTATTTTATCGTATTTGAGCAATTTTTTTTTTTAATTTGGGTAGCAGCGATCAATCTCTTCTTAAAATAAAAAGCAACAAAGACAAAACACAAAAAAGAAATTAAACAAAAGACGTGATAGATTGGAAGATCCCTCTCATGTTGAATGTTGAAGCCTCATCAACATTCAAAACTAAAAATTTGCAGAATATCTTATCTCTGCTTGTCAATGGCAAACATGATATGCAAGTTAAAACAGAATCCTGTGCTTTATGAATTTTCAGTTTTAAGTACAGAAAAGACATGATAAAAGGAGTAATGAACTAAGGAAGAGCTGGAAAGAATTTAGATTAAAAGATAAATAGCCCTTCTGCTAAATTATGTCTGACTCCCAGGGAAGAAAAGTTTGTTGCTTCATAAATGATGACATGGCACTGAACAAAACTTTCATGAAGGCATTTTACCTAAATAATTACTTGTTACCAAGCAGTGTGGGAGTTAGGTGATTGGAGGACTTAATGAGACATTTTTGTGTGACTCTCCTTAACTGTATGTGACAGTCAGGTTGTACAAATCATTTCAGTAATGCACATTGTAGGCTAATAACAGACGGTGCTATTCCCAATTAAGGTCACAATTCCTGCTAAGTTGGCAGGTAATACCAGGGCTGAAAGTCTGAAGGGATAAAATTCTGGAGGGGAATGCTCTTGTGTGTGGATGTTGCGAACCCCTGATAGATCACTGAGTCATGGAGGAAGATTTAGGTACACAAACTTATTAACTCAAAGTCCAACCTTGCCCCCAGGACTAGATTAATTTACCATCCATAGTGAACCCTCACACTTGCATCCTGACGTGAACGCAAAGCTGATGGACAGTTTAGCACATTAGCCTGTTTATAGTCTCATGTATGTGGTAAAAACAGATCAGGCATAGATAAAGTTTACTTCACCCAACAAACACTTGGACCCTGTCTGTTCCTAAACACTGCTTGAGTTGGGATTGTTCCGCCTAATTTTAGAAGTCTGCATTTAAGCTACTCTTTTTATCGTCGACAGAGGGAAGTAGAAGTTTTGGGGGATTTTCTTTAAGAGGTCTATTTTAGGATGAGATAAATAGCTTTTCTTTAGGTGCTTAGTTCAGATGAGGGCATTCACAAAGTGGACATCTACATTTAATCATGTACTTTGAGCACAAGATATATAAGCTGGCCACAGTCAGAAATGCAGGTGGAAAGCATGTGGGTCACAAAGCTTGTTGTGTTAAAGCCTTTTTCTTCCCATGTAAATGTTGTCTTAATGGATGAAAGCCTGAGAGCATGGCTCAAAACCCTACTGGGGGAAAGTGCAGACTTTGGAGTCCATGGCTGTGGGAAATGGGCCTGGTCTTTCAACAGGATTGCTAAGAAAATGTGGTCACTTGCTGTCTGAGACTACTGGTCCTCTCTCACGTCTGCACTTGCTATTACACAGCAAAATCTGAGTAACTGATAACTCAGTATAACTTTTCATTGCTGAGTGCTGCAGCTACTGCCTAACAGTCCACATTATTTACCTGCTCATTCACTTTACCAGAGAGACCAACAGAGAGGGTCTGCAACAAACTAGCAGTATTTTGAAGCTGAAAAATGAACACATGCCTGGACAGATTTGGTCCTTCTTCCATCAAGTGTTGCACTTAATATTCCTTAGACTCCCTCTGTTTGTGGGTGTAGCACCTAGCATCCCTGGTCTGTACTTGAGAGCTCATACCTCCACTGCACACCACACACATCTTGCTTGATTTGATGGTATTAATGAGTTATTACCATGTTGGGTCTGCATGCTTAAAGAAGAAATCTGCTGGGTTGGAAAATATTCACTTTGACATTTCTTTAGATCGCAGCCTGATTTTTTATCTCCTTTTTGAGGTTCACTGATTGCATTTGCTGTCGCTTTAGGTGTTAAAAATAGAGCTTCATGTGAACTCTCTTCAAGCCTCTCTGTAGTGATTATGTTACACACTTGTACACTCTACTTACTGTAAGTCAAGTGGAGCTGAACTGAGCTATATCCCAGTCAGAAGTCATTCAGAGTTTTATTGGACTAAAAATTGAATAAGAAAAATGAAGAACCAGCCCCAGGTTAATAACAGCAGGACTAACTAGTCTTCAGTGGACTTGAATGTAAATTTTTTTCAATGCAGACATTTCTAAATGAACTACAATCAGTAGTCTTCAGTTATCTGAGAAGATTTCTTCCTTGAATTATTTTAAACTAAAATAAGAGTAACGTAAACCATTAAAGCAATGGGTATTTAGAATTCGCTAGTTTGTAAAGGAACTGTGCCTCTACTATCCAGTTGAGTTTTACAGGTTTTGTCAATGGTCCACTTTTATTGACTACAATGAGTTTTCAGGGCAAAAACTATCCAGCAGATGAGACAAGAATTGAGGCTGTCAGTAAAAGGCTGTTGGCTAACATAGGTGGGGACCAACTGCTTGGGAGAAAGGTTCAAGAAATCGCGTAAGACGTGTCTATGCTGTTATTGTTCCCAAGTGAAATTCTAAGCCTCAGTAGACCCATTGACTTTAGAAGTAAATTAAAAAGGGAGACTAGATTAAAGTAGTTAGAGTAGACAGAGAAAGAGGCTGTCCTTGTTTTACCATAGTGAGACAGCTCCTCAGTTTCACTATATACTTTCCACACACATAACTCTACCATCAGCTTCCATCAAAGCATGATGCTGGCTTTAAACTCATTTGAAAAGCTGCTCACCAAAGAACATAGAGAGTCCATCTAGGCCAGTATCATCTCTCCAGTAGTGGCCATAAGGGGATACTTAAAGGCGAGTAGGCACAGGACAAACATGTATAATACATACATGATATTCTACCATCCTTTTCAGAGCTTGGGAATGCCTGAGCCTCTTGTGGTTGGACTGCTCCATAACTCTCAATGGGTGTAAGTCTTAAGTACATGTGCAGTCTCTCCTTGAAATTCTAAGAACTTGAGGCTTCATCATCCTTTGGAAAAGAGTTCCCCAGGCCTGCAATGCTCTGTGTGAAAAGCAATATTGTTCCCAGTTCTACTATATATTTTTAGAGGCGTGGGGACCAGAACTGCACACACTATTCAAGGAGTGGTCGAACTGTGGATTTATAGAGGCAGAGTCACATTTTCTGTGTTGTTGATTATTCTTGTCCTAACAATGCCTAACATTTGATTTGCTTATTTCAACAACTACCAAGCACTAAGCTGATGTTTTCATGGGACTATTTGTCATAACTTCAAGAAATTGCTCCTGAATGGGAATGGTCAGCTCAAGGTTCATAATTTTTATGTGGTGAGGATTGGTTTTCCCCACATGCACAATTTTATAATTTTTTATGTTCATTTACATTGACTTTCACCTCTCATTTTAATATTCAGTCACTTAATTTTCTAAAGTTCCTCTGTAATTTTTCACAATCTGTTTTCTTCCCTGTTACCTTGGATAACTCATGTCATCAGCCAACTCTTGTTATTTCATGCTTGTCTCCTTTTCCACACAATTTATGAATATGTTTATCAGCATACCTCTTAGCACAGATCTTTGTGGAACTCCACTGCTGACTTCCATCCCTTGTGAGAATTCCTCACTTACTACTACACTTTGTTTCTCTTCTTTTAAACACTTCCCCCCCCCCCCCCCCCCCCGCCCTTCCATCTTACATTGGTTAGGTTTCCTGAAAGTGTCCAATCTGATCACCCCTATCTACATGCTCTTTAACCTTTTCCAAGAATATTAACAGAAAGAAAGAAGCAACTTTACAATGTGATTCCTCCTACCAGTGTTGTACCCCTGCCTCAAAATAAATCCCCTCTGGAAATATACTTTTCTTCCTCTTTTCATTGTGGTGGGAGCCTTCATGGTCAACCAAGGAGAGATGCTGAATGTTCAGGGAGCTGTCATGAACCCCACCCTGATCTTTAAAAGTCAATATCTTCAGATGGTGAAAAATTATAAATTCTAGGCAAGGCCAAAGCCTATCTCTCTCCAGATCCTGTTGAAATATGCAAGAAAATTTGATTCTGTGAAGTACTAACAAGGACAGATTATTTTCATTCTTTTGACAGGAAGCTTCTTTCTGAGACAGTGAAATGAAGATACTTGCTTTTCGAGAAAATTTAGATGTCTCTTTTAGGTTCATTCTTGTGTTTTTGTCAATATTTTTTGACCTGGTTTGCAGCTGAAAACATCGGGTCTTTTATCTTTTGAACAAAACTTGCATTTTTCCATATAAATTATGACTGAAATAATTTCTAGGGCTGAAGATGACAGAGGGGTTTCATATACATTTTTCTAGGGGAGAGGAAAACTGGAAGCAATTACCTCAAACCTGTAAGCTAAAGGATTTATCTCTCTGTCAAAATTCTGTTCATTTAACACTGGTCTCAGCTGAGTTGCACTAGTCCTTATTCTCAGTTTCTTGCCTCTTTTTACAAGAATCAAGGAGATGTGTTGGCCACTTGTGACATCAAAGAAAATACATTTCCAAATAAAAAAATTATTTTGAAAGGAAAAATTGAAAATTCACCAAAGTAGACATATTTCTGCATGGGTAGAAATCTTGTATGGCTTTTCAAAACCATTTTGTGGTGGAAAGACACATGTTCCATGACTTCAACTTGCTTGAGATGTAACTAATAGGCAGAGAAAGATAGAAAGCAGGGAACTCTTATAAGTCAATGGACTCTAGTGATTATTTGCAAAGCTCTGTGGGGTATTGAGGCAATTGATTTCCATTAACAGTCATAGATACTGGTCATTCAGCTCCAAGAGACAGTTTGGGAAGTCTCAGCCCTGCTGTAAAGTGTGAAATTGTAAATATTTGCCTGAATATATCAGTAGCTCTTTATATTCAGAGGATCTGGAGAAAGCCCCTGAAGAGAGATTAAAAGGCTGGAGGATTTAGAGCCTCATAGCAATATCAAGGACTATCAAAGCATCTCTGAGCGCTCTGCGCGGGAGAGCAGAATTGTTGTGTCAGACCATCCCTATCTCTGGGAGGGAGATTGGTCAAATCTCTTTGTAGGGAAGGGAAGCACAGTCTCCGTTTGGATTATACCCAGCAGGAGACAGTTTAGCTCCTTTCTAAAGAGGAGCTTTAAAAGATTTCATCTGAGAATCAGTTAGCTCAGAAAACTTCGTATTACAATTGAGGACAATTAACATCTAAGGAGAAGCATGTGGAGTTCATGCTTAGTTTATGCTTCTCCATCTGGGGGGTCTCTTCTGTGCTCTCTCTGCCAGTTCCCATTAGCTTGGATTACACTAAGCTTAAAGCATCCATGCAAGCAAAAGGTAATTACTTGAAGAGCAGCAAATCCAAGGGAGACTCCCAAGGATGCTTTTATACTTTATCTGGTGCTTACCAAATGTGTTGCCTGTGTCCGTTACAGAAACACTGGAGTAGCAGTCAAGCTATGTTAAGAACTTTAAATAAGTACAAAGATTTTTCAGATGAGATAAGCAGTTTTACAAAGCACATGTGGAACACCAGCATGATTGCTGTAACAAAATGGAAAGCCAGGCTGAGACCATTGCATGTTATTCCTGAGGTCTCAGGATCTCTGCACCTCCAGTGTAGCTCCTCCTTCCATTCTCAAGACCAGTTAACCTGGCTTCCTAAAAAACCCACTGAAGTGTAGTAAAAGGGGATGAAAATGCCATGTATTTCTCTTCACACAATCTCTTTCCACTTCTCCAGTCCTGGGAGATGTATTTGGCCCTTGAGAGGATCCTATCTAGATGTCCTTATGCTCATGAAAAGTGGTGGATCTCTTGTCTTTGAGAAACACATCTGGATTTCAGTTTAGGACCAAGGTACAAGGCTCCTTAGTGGCTCCATGAGCCCTATATTCTTTCTATTACAGTCAGGCCATGCTGATCAGATAGTCTGCATTCAAGTTCAATGCCTTAACTCCAATGTCATGCTCTTGTAAGGGTCTGTGGAAGAGGAATGCTCTGTGTGAAGTCGCCCCAAATCTATTCTCCTGAAGTCATGGCTGTTGTGTGCCAAGGGCCACTGCTTCTCACCAACTGGGCCAGGCAACTGAGGGATCAATTTGCCCACTCAGCCCTTGATTTGTAATTAAGGTGGGCATGGCAACTCCTATAGTATGGCAAATACTTAATACAAATCACCACAGCAAAACACAACTAGAGTCACACACTACGTCAGCAGTCACTGAATGTGTGATTTCACTCTCAGTAACTACTGAAGATGTTTAATTAAGTCAACATCTGCTACAAATATGCAAGCCACAGTTAAGTGAGATTTGATTAGACTGAACGTATCTCTGTAGAAGAGTCTGGGTTATTGTGTTGTTTCTCATGTCCTTCTATTGTACCTTGACGTCGTGCTGTTCCTTGATGTTGTAAGCTCAGGATTCTCTTTCTTTTACTATTTCTCTGCTCCCCTGCCCTCCATAGTCCCTCCTTATAGACTCCTAGGCACTATGCAGTATTACTTCTGTTCAGTCAGAAGCTTTCTTAAGTTTGTTTCCATCTACTTGCTGCAGTCTTCAAAATGCCTCAGCCTAGTTCAGTTTTCAGTTTACACAATTTAAGTTAGGTTACATGCAAATAATGCAGTCTTTGTTTTAAGGTCAGCATTTACTAGTTCCTTTCCTGGCAAATTCCTGGCTGGTCTGTTTTGTGACCTGCAACACCGTCTGATACAACACTTCGCACTGGTTAAGTAAAAGGTTCATTTGCAGCTTTTGATGTGCTGCTAAAGGCTTTTAGTCATCTCTTTCTTACAGTCTCCACTAAAAAGCTCTGTATGCATTACCCACCCCACCAGGGTCTGGGGTTAGGTGGAGCACTGTGGTAGTTGGAGCTGATGCTATTCCTTCCTCACAACTGAAGGGAAAGGTCCTTTGCACTATCTCTTTCATATCCAGAGAGGGACAGATGTTGTCCACAGTCCCTGTTCTTATTCTTTCTTGAGAAACCTGTACCACACTGCCGTTTTTTGCAGCCATCTCCCACCCTTCAGAACCACAGGCCTTTCCTTGCTCTCCCCCTGGGATTTCTCCTGGGCCCAGTCACCCACTTCTTGATGGGCCAGAAATGACTAATAAAAAAGGATACTATTCAGATTCCTGATGACTAAAAGGCATTAAAAAAACTTGTATGGAAAGATGATATTTTAGTATGTAAATGGTTGAATGAGAATGATTTTAAAATGTTCTTTTAAAGTTCTTATTTTTTCCCAACTGAAAACTTCAAAATTTTTCACTTTTGACAGTCATAAAAACAATAAAAAAAGTTTTTTAGCTTTTAATATGTGGAAAGCTCAAGATATTTTTAATGAAAAAGATTTCTAAAGGAAGTCACCATTTTTCATGAAGGGCAAATACTTGATTCACTTTCCGAACACAAAATGTTGTTTGATTTCAGTTTTGCTGGTTCTATTCTGAACATAAGACTGATCACATTTTCCAATCTATTATAGAGCCTGGCTGGAAAATTAAAACATATTTTGGAGAGAGATTTGAAAATGACCATGTGTGTCTCTTGTGATGTGCTGTTCTATGTCAGTATAATAATTTATATAATATTCTATTATATAAAGGCTTTAATGGAGCTACTCCTGGGAAAATAAAAACGTGTCCTATAAGAACTATCTGGAACTGTCTCTCTTCTCCTTACTCTGTCTCCTCCTGGGAAAATGAAGATGAAGAAGTGACAACAGAGAGAAGGAGGGGATCTGCAGCTGCTGTTAATGACTGATGACTAATTATTACTCTTGTGAATGGTGCAGAACAGATATACTTAGATGTGTACTCTCTTCTGACTTGTTTGCGTGACAGATTCCTTCTTCCTAGGATTCCTGTTGTGCTTTTTTTTTTTTTTTTTTTTTTAATTGGAAGGAGCTAATTAACACAAAAGTCACTAAAATGACTTCTTGGTTGCTTCATTAATAGTCTTTGGATTAAGTGCCATAGCCTCTAGACCCTGGACAGTCATCTGGGAAAGGAATTGAGCTCTGTTGCTTAATTCCGTCTCCACTATAAATGTAAGTAACAGAATAGTATAAGATTTTTTTTTGAGCCAAGACTTTTAAAAAAAATTCATTAGGATACTTATTCACTGCTCATAAATTCAAAAGTGCTTTTGATCCAAAATTTGTCCTTCTGAGTAAGCAGGAGGGGGCAGAAGAGTTCAGTGGTTGGATTTCTGTTTCTCCCTTGAAATCTAATCTTATGGGTAACTCCTGAACCTGAACTGACTCAAGGCAGTGACACAGAATTGCATTTTGCTTCCCTGAAAGATGAAGGAGTGCAGTTGAGCTTGCTTATGAGAAAGGGAAATGGCAAAGCTGGGGCAAAGTGATGCAGGGAAGCCCTAGAAACCTGGCTTTACCTCTTGCCACTGGGAGGTCTTTGGATGGTGCTTTGCTCATCCCAGACCTCCAGGAGGGACAGCAGCCCCTGCCTACTGCCACCGTAGAGCTGTGGCACAGCCAAGCAAGTTGTGGGGCTAGCGCTGCTTTGTTGCGGTGAGCACTGTTTGCAGTGAGCTGCATCAAGTACTGACCACGGGATGTGCTGGTTTCTATGAAATGGGTTGATCTGGGTCCAGTTCTCAGTGAAAGGGTCTCCACCTCACCACTGGTGCCCCTTTCATGTCTCTCTTGCCATTACACTATCTTCTGAGCTCAGAGATGGGAAGGCAGCCACGAGGGAACTAGACCTCTGATTCTCAGAGGAGGGAGCTGTTCTCTGGCTGGGTTACAGCACTTCTGTTTCCAGACCCAGAACAGCTGGGGGAACTAAGTTTGAGAAACAGCACAGCTGTTTCCATGAGCTCAAAAGAGCATTTGGTTTAGACCACTCTAGTCTAGTGAAATCCCTAAAAATGTCTCCAGATAAGGATGAGGCATAAACATATGCTTCTTTGGAAAGAGAATAAGATATAATTTACTCCTCATTTAAAGGATTTTTTTTCCAGGAATCCATTCTTGGGACAGAAACTTTCAAGATGCAAGGAAAGCAGGCTTTTGCAAACTCACTTTTTTCCTTCCTACAGATTGTGCCCTGGTGCTAATTATGTTGATAACAAGAAAAGTTACAGGCCAGTTGAGTGTCCAATCTATTAGGGTGTACATCAGAAAGGTAATAACACCACAGGTGTTTCAAGGTATGCCTTGAAAGGGATACACATGGAAAAAAGTCCAGAGCTGGAATGAGACGTTGAGGGAAAAGGGTTAGGAGTGGTTGTGGTGATGGAAAGGAAGCATGTCAGTCAGCTAAACACAGCACGACATCTTAAGCAGCCTATTGATCTCCTATTCAGAATTCATGCAGGGCGACTCCTTGTCATAAAACATTCAGCAGCCAAAATCAATAAGAGATGTGGAGCACTGAATCTTGCTGCTTCAAAGTCATACTTGAAAACAACAACAAAAAAATCACTGCTACTCAAATGTCACCAGGGCACCAGCTTGGTTTGGACCCGGCTCAGCAATTTCAATAGTAAAAGTTTGCTTCCTGTTTTTCCAAGGGGGAGTCCAGCTGGAAAGTGACAGGAACTGGATTCAGCTTTCTGACAGGGAATCTATATTCTGCCCCTCTCTGTTTACAAAGGAGGTTCAGGGAGAAAGATAAACCTAGATAACATGAAACAATTGCTGAGGTAGAGCTTGTCTTGTGCTGTGAATTTGCCAACATTTAGCAGTTGCCTGACTAAGATCACATCCTCCAGCTGCATGGCAAAATGCAAGGAGACTAAGAAACACATCACAAAAAACTTAGATGATATTGTCTTTGGAGACATACCCTCCCCAATATGATATATGCCAAATTGCTCTCCAGCTGTTTCTTTGTCACCAATGTTCAAATATGATGTCTAACTTAAAAAGGTCTGGCACTAGGTTTCAAAATTAAACAAGATCCAAATCAGTGGGTTTTGGCTGTGGATCTTGTTCTCAGAGACAGGCGTGTTCTGTTCATCCAGAGGGAGGAAGAACACATCGGTGCACAGCCTCAGCCTTCTCCATGGGAGTACCTGGAACAGAGGTTTCATGTGGATATCAACATGTTACAGATCTGCCACCCTTTCCTCCCCTCTTTTGCACCATGTCATCCTAGAAAACTAGAAGACACTATGGGAAAAGCTTTCCCTTGGTCATTCTGTCCTGTCTGCTGCCCCTGAACAGGCGTGGCTTAACATGAACCATTCTTGGGAAATGCTTGTCTGACAGGTGAGACAGGCAGCCTTACACAATTTTCTCCTGCTTCCCAGTGCTTCCCTATCCTTACATTGAGAAAGATTTTCCTAACACCCAGTCTAATCTTCCCTTGTTGCCCTTCAAGCTCAATACTTCCTGTCGTCTCTCAAGTGGCTTCTGGAGAATAGATTGCCCACTGAAGCTACCTTTTACATATTGAATGCTGTTGTCATGTATCTCATTACTCTCTTCTAGACTAAACAATGCTAATTCTTTCAGTCTCTCCTCTGAGGTCATATTTCCCATATGTTTGTGCTTCAGTAAAGGTCACTGGCATCTGACATAGTCCTATGGCACAAAAGAGTAATTCTGCTCTTGCACAGCTCTGAGCCCAATGGTTACCATCACCTCATTCAGTGTGAAGGGGAGGATTGTTTTTAAAAGTCAACACAAAACCTGGGTATTTGTTCCATTTCTAATAATTTCCAGAGTAACTGATGCTGCTATAGCTGAATACCTTAGAAATGCACAAATCGGACAGCCTGACAAAGTGACAGCCAGGGATTCAAGTGGGAGCACTAACTGATGAGCTCAGAAAGCATCTGTTGCCACAGCACCATCCCTCTGTGGCAGATAAAGGAGCACAGAAAAACCTGGAAGCAAAAGCAATAAAGATAGGCATCAATGAAAATTTTGCATTTGACTTCCAGAGGACATGAATGGCTGTACTGTAGGAGATCTGTCTTGGGATGGTACCATGAGGTAGCTTGTTCTATAGCTACGTCTACACTGCACAGTGCCTGAGATGGCTATAAAAAAAGAGCACAAATTGAAAAGCCATTGAGGAACAAAATCAGCTTGCTTATGTAAATCTCCATATGATTACAAACAGCCTGTTTCTGATATCAAAACTAACCTGTTCAGAGCTCTGGCGGTTCATCTATTACTTACATGTTGATTTTAGTATCTGTGTTTATTAGGATAAAGGGTTAGTATTGTCTGGACAAGCAATGAACCAAACTTCCATAATGCTTTACTAGTTAGGCTGGTAGCTTGAGTAAATATTTTGACAAGCCACAGTTTCATTAAATATTTTTGCAGTTTATTAAGCTGTTGGTTCCCATTCCTATTCATAGGAAACATAGATAAGGCTTGTGCTCTGCATTCTTCTCTGCTTTTCTTTTCCAAGAATGCTGACTCTGTTTCTGACTGTTTCTGAAGGAAAGTTTCTGAAGGGTGTTCTTGTAGGTGACATTCTAATTTATGCTCCTGAAGGAGGCAGGGGGGAATTAAGCGACATGATGGAAAGTTTGTTAAGTGTAATCAACAGTGAGGATAAATGCTGTTAGAGATTTCTGCATATTAATCTGTCTTTACTTTGAGCTACTGCAGCACCTGTGATGAAACCAAAAGTTATGGATTTGGAATCATAAGCTTTGCATCTCTGACTTAGTCTAATATTATAGATCCTTAATCAATAAACTGATCAAGCTTAACTGGACTGATCTCCTGGACACACAGTGGGCAGTGTGGGTATTTTAATTCTGCGCTACACAGCACAGTGTAATGTTGTGTATAACCTGCCTGACTTATCACTGTGCTCCAGAATAGTATGACTTTCCTATAGGGGCTGAGCCATCTCTGGCAGCCCTAGTAGATGTCTCAAATGGCACTACAGATCTACGCTCGGATAACTGAAACTTGCCTCTGTGGGATTCAGCACTAAGTTAAGACCTCTAGATACAAATATTCAATGGTAAGTGTTTGCATGTGAGACAGGGACTGAGTTCATTTGCTTAAGCCAGAAACCTAGAGCCATGTAGGACATGGTACCATGTCTGAGATTCTGTATGGGGTAGGCAGTGGTGGCACAAGAACTGCAGGAGACCTGTGCCTGCCTCGACACCATGAAGAGTGGTTAGGAAGGAGTCACAACAATAATGAAACACATGTGCATTGGAAGTTTGGCAAGAGATGGTTTTTCTGTCTAGCAGAAGAAGGGTGGAAACTGAGGACTCTTAAGGCTAGGACACTAGTGCTTGATTCTGGTTACTGGAGACATCTTAATTTACAGGATCATAATTGTTTTAGTAATGACTTCTACGTTTGTCCTCCATCTTTGCTCTCACATAAATAATTTCCATCTTTTTCCTTTTCCTAGATTTAGTTATTCTGTTTCAGACTAGTTATCTTGTCTACCAGTTCACTAAACCATTCATTAAAATTCTACTTTATAAATCTTAAGTTATCAAGAATATGAAGAAAAAAAATCATGCTTTCATAAAAAAAAAAAATTGCAAATAATAAATTGTCATTACCTGAAAGTGTCCTTGATAAGTTATCAGGAGTCATGGTTTACCCTTAACGTTCAGACAAGAAATAAATTGTTTTTCTAATTGTTAGGGCAAGTAGTCATGAAACTAAACTACCAAAGGTTACATCGGATTCTTCAGTGCTAGACATTGTTTTATTAAGATGGGATATATTTTTGAAAGAGATTTTCATCTTCATCATATGTAAATGTATCCACAAAACTGTGAAGAGCTGTACGTCTACTTAATAGATGAGTCAAATTCAGCTTGGAATGAACACGTAGAGAAGCCAGCTCTTTCATAGTGATGTGAAAGAGGCACGTAATCATCAAATTGCCCATATCTAAGGAAGATGCAGTTTTCTGCTGACTGACCCTTTGGACTTTCCTCTATCCCCTCTTTCTCTTTGTGGGAATGTTTTCTGTGCTTATGATGACACCTGTAAGCTCAGGCAAGGACAGAGTAGTACTTTTTGCTGCTCACCAATCTGTTATTTGTTCCTGCCCTTAAAATTATCATCCCCCTGCACTCCTGGTCATTCCTGTGCAAACTGTTTCCACTCTGAATGATCCACAGGCCTTCAGTAAGTGCAGATGGATGCTGCTCCACGCCCTGGGCTCCAACTGATGTGTCCTGACACATGCATCCTTATTGTGGCCTGTCCCTCTTTGCAGGGAGTTTTTTGTCTTGGGCACCTGCATAAATGGAGAGATACAATTCAACCCTGTTTATGATGAAAATATTTTGTTGTCATGTGAGAAATAGTGCGAGTCCTTGTTTTCAGATAAAAGATCCTGTTCTGCTACCACAGAAGTTATCACAATCATCTACTCTCTGCACTAGGTTTACCAGGCATCAAACAACATATGCCTTTTGCTCTTCCATCGGTCCCCAAAGGATGAGTAGTGACTGAGAAAAGACTGCTACTCTCACAAATTTTTCCGCTCCATCTTACAGTCTTACAGGAAACATTGATGTTATTTTTGAGAAGTACCACCCACCATAGGAGAAGATCAGGTTCAAGACCATCTAAAGGAACATGAAGGTACACAGGTCCATGGGATCTGATGAGATAAACCACGAGTCCTGAGGGAACTGGTAGATGAAGCGGTTAAGCCACTATCCATCATATTTGAGAAGTTGTGGCAGTCCAGGGAAGTGCCCACTGACTGGAAAAGGGGAATCATAACCCCCACTTTTAAAAAGGGAAAAAAGGAAAACCGGGGGAACAACAAGCCACTCAGTCTCACCTCTGTGCCTGGCAAGATCATGGAGCGGATCCTCCTGGAAACTATGCTAAGGCACATGGAGAACAAAGAGGTGATTGGTGACAGCCAACATGGCTTCACTAAGGGCAAAATGTGCCTGACAAACTTGGTGGCCTTCTGTGATGGGGTTACAGCATTGGTGGGTAAGGGAAGAGCAACAGACATAATCTACCGGGACTTGTGCAAAGTGTTTGATGCTGTCCTGTGCGACATCCTTGCCTCTAAATTGGAGAGACATGGATCTGACAGATGGACC
Organism: Aquila chrysaetos chrysaetos; assembly: GCF_900496995.4. Lineage (NCBI taxonomy): Eukaryota > Metazoa > Chordata > Aves > Accipitriformes > Accipitridae > Aquila > Aquila chrysaetos. Next base: position 37,829,180 of record NC_044009.1, read on the forward strand.
ACTTGGTGGATAAGGAATTGGCTGGATGGCTGCACTCAAAGAGTTGTGGCCAATGGTTCGATGTCCAAATGGATAGCAGTGATGAGTGGCGTTTCTCAAGGGTTGGTATTGGGACCAGCGCTGTTTAACGTCTTTCTCGGTGACATTGACAGCGGGATAGAGTGCACCCTCAGCAAGTTTGCCCACAATACCATGCTGTGTGATGCGGTCAACACGCTGGAGGGAAGGGATGCCATCCAGAGGGACCTTGACAAGCTTGAGAGGTGGGCCCGTGTGAACCTCACAAAGTTCAACAAGGTCAAGTGCAAGGTCCTGCATGTGGGTTGGGGCAATCGCAAGCACAAATACAGGCTGGGCAATGAGTGGATTGAGAGCAGCCCTGAGGAGAAGGACTTGGGGATGTTGGTAGATAAGAAGCTCAACATGACTCAGCAATGTGCATCTGCAGCCTACAAAGCTAACTGTATCCTGGGTGCATCAAAAGAAGCATAACCAGCAGGTTGAGAGAGGTGATTATCCCTGTTTACTCCACTCTCATGAGATGCTACCTGGAGTACTGTGTTCAGCTCTGGGGCCCCCAAAGTAAGAAGGACACGGACCTGTTGGAGCGGGTCCAGAGGAGAGCCGCGAAGATGGTCAGAGAGCTGGAGCACCTCTTCTATGAAGACAGGCTGAGCGAGTTGGGGTTGTTCAGCCTTGGGAAGAGAAGGCTCTGGGAAGACCTAATAGCAGCCTTCTAGTACCTAAAAGGGGCCTGCAAGAAAGCTGGAGAGGGACTTTTTACAATGTAGTGATAGGACACGGGGTAATGGCTTTAAACTGAAAGAGGATAGATTTAGATTAGGTGTAAGGAAGGAGTTCTTCACTGTGAGGGTGGTGAGGCACTGGAACAGGATCCCCAGGGAGGCTGTGGATGCCCCATCCCTGGAAGTGTTCAAGGCCAGGTTGGATGGGGCTTTGAGCAACCTGGTCTAGCGGAAGGCGTCCCTACCCATGGCAGTGGGGGTTGGAACTACACAATCTTTTATTTCCCTTCCAACCCAAACCATTTTATGATTCTATGATTTTCCAGAATAGAGGGCTCATTAAATCAAAATAACAACATGTTCAGCTGCTTCATTGCTATAGTTGCTATTGTTGCAGGTGGCTGCTGGAAAAAAAAGAAGGGAGAAATAAAACCAATAAAGAATAGATACCCCAACATATCCTGAGCTGGAGGTAAAGCGCAACACATCTCTTTTATGGCTTTTAAGTAGTTGGTAGTCTACCACTGAGTTCATAATCATCCTGAAGAAGCAGCAGTGCCACTGAGAAGGACAGGAGTGTTAGGATTTATAGAGGGCATGATAAACTGGAAATGACAGAGTCACAAAAAAGGGAAATGCTGTATTGAGGTTGTCTTAGTAGAAGTATCATGTATTACAAGCAGAAAGAGGGAATTTATTCCACTGCTATCGCTAACTTACCCAGAGCCAGTTTGGGGGTAAAATGTGTTGATTTTTTTAAGCAGAGGGGTCAAATTGTAACAAGTGAGAAGGCAATCAAGCAAAAAGTAAAAGGGCTGGAGAATGAGTCATGTGGAAAGAAGAGTGGCGGGTGCCCTGAAGAACAGAGCTGAAGGGTGACCAAATACAAAGCACAGCAGGGAGCTCTTCTGTGTTTGCTGGGAACACTGCAAGAAATTGTGAAAGTGGGAGGATTTCTCAGTAGTATGGAAATCTATTCTGGGAAAGAAGCAGAGTGAGCAGGAAACTGGAGGATTGTTAGCTGTACAAATTTATGATTTTAGGACATGCAGCAGGTAGTGAATGTAGTAACCCAGGAAAACTGTTTAGTTTTTTGATGTCCTTAAGTAGTAAAAATCTGTGTTTCTATTATTCCTGGTATTTGGAATACTAACAGCCACCTCTTTATAGGTTGCCTCAGAGCCTTAGAACAAATCAAATCACAAAGCAAGCAAGTTAAAAAAAACGCCAGGAGTTTCGGAGCAAGATCGATTTTGGGGTCCCCACCTGCTATATCTTCGAGAGGTTCCTCCAGCAAACTCATGAAAACATGCAAAAAATCTCAAACTGGACACCCAAAGTTGTGTCAAATGGCTTTTGAAATTCTTGGTCAAGGCAATCTGCTTCATGGAACAGTCTACAGATGTAATTTTTTGTTCCTGGCCAGGGTCACAAATGGGTAAATAGGAGCCAGGGATGAAAAAGGGTATGCATAGCCGACACAAGATAAAATGTTGCCTTCATTAGAAATATGTTCACCTTTTCAAGAGAGTTCCACAAATGTAAGGTCTCTGTAGATATAGACTGTGGCATATAGACATATAGGGAACATGGCAGGTATGCAGCCTTCAGGAAAAATCAGGATGGTAGCAGCCCATTTTCATAATCTCTTTTGAGAGCTTGTTCTCACACCTTGCTGTTTCTCTTAATTTTTTTTCCATTGTTCGCTTTCTTCTGATTTTATACCTTGGCAGCTCAGTGGCAGTGGTTGACTGAAGGATGCACTGGGGGAATAAAAGTTTCAAGAGGACATTCAGTGAACAAGGCAGCATAGAGAAGTTGACATGAATATGAATGACAGTTATTATTTCCCAGGAACTCTCTTTGAAATTGAACGTAAGTGTTACTGCTGGACCTGCATAAAATTTAAAATATCCAGCCTATGAGAAAATTCTGGATTTTCAGCACTTTTATTGTCACCCAAAATTGGGAAAAAAATTACTTTGATTTTTCTTAGTTTTTCACTGACGCTCCAGAAAAGGTCAGTAGATGGATGCTTTTAAACCAGCTCATGGAGAGAGAAGCCTGTTATTAGAGAAACACTGGCTGTATTTTTCCAGGCTTGACCTACCCACCCTTTAGTAGCTGTGCAGTGACCACATCAGCTTTTCCATCTACAGAGCTAACTCAGGGACACTGCTACCTTCGGTTACCTTGCTTGCCCTCCACACTGGACCTTGAGCAAGAACACTGGTGTGGGGTTTCCTTTTGGATGGGATTGACACCTGCAGTAGCAAGGTGCCAAGTAAACGCATTGCCTGTTGTCCTTGGGGGTTAGCCAGCAGTCAGGATGTTGTGACACCTGTCAAATGGATTTTCACTTTCTGGATGACTAAAAAGCAAAACCTCTCTTATCCATTTTCAGTTGTATTGGGGATTTCTCAGGTTTCAAGGTCATGAAAAGAGTGATGTTTATCCCCTCCAAGGTTTTAGGATAGTTTTGACTGCTTTTGCACTTTGCATGAATCTGATGCCCTCTCCTTCCTTATCTCTCAAGAGATTAATTGGGGTTATTCATGCATCAGTGGCAACCTGTTAGAAATGCCACAAACATGACATGCTGAAATGTAGGACTGGATGAGACCTCTTGGGTCATCAAGCCCAGCCTGGGTAATGACAGGCATCATATTATTAAACATAGAAGTGGACCATAGCAAAAAAAATAGTATTGTGGAAAGACTAGTATAAATGTAAGAAGATTCCCAGATTTCCATTGGAGAACTTTTACAGGACATTGGGAAGCTCAGGTTAGTACATAGGTCCTAGTATATAGGTGCTAGTATATAAGCTCTCTTGTCTTGCAAAAGACATTAAATGGCTGCTCACTGGGATTGGTTGCACGAGAAAAGAACAAGGGGAACCTGCTCCTTTAGTTATGAGAGTGGAGAAGGCAGTTAAAAATGCTCCTCTTTGTAGCACTCAACAACAGCTTTGAACGCTTCCTATTTTGCAAATACTACTGCATATTATTCTACGCCTGCACATTATTTTCTCTGGTTAGTGACATAGGAGCACAGCTTTATTGCTTATCTTGTAGTAAGGAGGTTTATTCTCCTAGCCCCTGTAAATACTCAGAACAAAAGAGACAATCTTCACACCACAAACATCTCTGTTTTCTACCATTTGCAAAATACTGCTTTTCCAGCAAGTGAAATTATATATGGTTAATTAATAATGCGGTTTAGAAATTTCTGGGTGACTTTCCTGCACAGCCCACTTGCATGATTTCATTTTGACCTTAGGAATTTAATAACCATCAAGAATTGCTTTGCGATATGAAGCCTCTTGTATCGGCTGCACTCAGCCAGCAGCCAGGCTACTAATGATGGTTTAAAAGTGGATTCAAGATTGTTCTTGCGATCAGTTCCTGTAGCTGCTCTGACTTAATGCTTTTGGAGCGGATGAAGAAAGGAGTCTTGTTGGCTGCATTCCACCAGCAATACAAAGTTCTCTGTGAAACAGTGACAATCCTCGAAGGATTTGGGAGGCACAAGCAAGGAGCAGATTCTCATCAGCTGCAGTGTGCACTGCCATTTACAAGAAACACGGTGTATTAGTGCATAGGCAAAATTGAGTAGTGTAACCTCCAAAGATGATAATGGAGTAACATCTTTTGCTATCATCATAGTTCAATGTTTAGCCTGTAACAGAGTGGTTACCCTGAAATCTGACCTTCCCAAGAGGCTGTGACTGTGAAACCTCCTTGGATCCTGTAACACATAGTTGAGGTCTTCCTGCGCTGGCCCTGACCCCCCTGTGTACGTCCCTCTACTCCCATCCTACACTGGTACTGAGTATGTCTGCTAGACCCACCTCAGGCAGTTCAAGATTGAAAGCTAGAGGAAGAGAGGTTGTGGGGGGACAGGAAACCTCCAGCCCCCTAAGGAAGTGGTAGAGGCAGGTGGAGAACAGAGCTTGATAAGACTGTATCACCTTCTACCAGAGATAAGCTCTTGGCAGTCTAACAACCCTGAGACCCCCAAGGAAGATAAATCCCAGGGTATCCACTTCTGCATAACTGTTGTTGGGTGTCTCAGATGGTCTCCTTCCTTCATGCTTGCTAAAGGTTCTGGTCTTCTAGCCCTTAATAATCTGCCACTGTAGACAATTGCCTACTCTGCCTCTATGTAAAACAGGTCCTGGTGTACAAATTGGGTATAAATTAGCCATTCCAATCCAATGACTTGCTACCCTGGTAGGCACAAATGGTGCCATGAGTTGTGAGAGCACAGAGGATCAAGATCCTAGTCTTAAGTGTAATGCCTGAAAAAAGAGCAATAAATACAAGAGGCAGAAACAGCATGACCAAAACTGGAGAAGTATAAATCACACTGTGGAATGAAGTGCAGTGATTCACTTGCTACGCCGGGTGCTGCTGCCCTGCAGACAATCTGACAGCACAGCAGAAAAGAAATGCAACACACCAGAAATAAATACTCACCCTCAACTGACACAATGCTATTCATTTTGGGTTAATATATTTCTTCTTGAAATTCAGCAGAAACCCATGGCATACAAATCATCTCAGCATCAATACAAGGTAAATGTGTGTGATTAAGGAAGGAGAGAGGAACATCGGCACAGTTGCAACCCATAAAAGTTAACTATTATTGGGTTTCCTCTGCATGAGCACATGGATTCTCTTTGATAGTCCACATATGCTGGCTTGTCTTTCATTCACCCTTAGGCCTTGTCTCTACATTATCGGTCACTTTAAAAATTGCCCGTTCCATTTTACAATATTGCCATCAGCATGACTAGTAACAAGGTAGAGCAAAGACAAAGAAACTACAAAAAGTGGTAAAGACAAACTTAGAAAGGGGTGCAGGTGAGTTATAATAAGGTTGTGAGTAAAGAGTCAAGGTACCTTGAGAGAGGGCCACTAAAAGGTGGAGGTTCCCAGGTCTGACTCTCAGGGTTGAAACCAAGCAAGGCAGAGTAGGCCAGGTAATATTTGGGACCAATGCCTCCTGCCTTCTGTAGCAAGTACCATTGGGCAGGAGGGGTTCTCAGCATACCTCAGGAGCTGCTTGCCACTTCCCAGGATCAGGCTCTTAATTAGTAGAAATGGAAGAAAGCAGCATTGCAAATGCAAGGGTGACCACCTGCTGCCATACTGAGTCCTTTCCGAAGAGGACATCCACCATTTGCTATGAGTTTCCCTGATCTGTGGGCTGCTCAGAGAGACAGCTGCTGAAGAAGAAAGTCACAGCAAGGGTAAGAGGTTAGTCCACTGCTTAGAGCAAGAAGTCAGGACCCTTGGGCAGTAACCCTGGCTCTGGAAAGAAGTGTGGTCAGGACCAAGCAGCCTAGTGTTTACAGCCAATTAGGAGGGCTCTTACGTTTTCTTTGTTATTCAGCAAAAGCTAATGGAGGTATAAGTCCTTCCATTTCAGAAAGGGGATGTGAGAATTAGGAGTGAAAGCTCAGAGCAACGAGGTGCTTTTTATAAACCTATCCCTGCTACCTTGCTGTAAGAATCTGAGTTAATCTCTGTGTCATCCGGTAACTTGTGTATCCACATGATAAACATGGAAAGTGCTATTTACCCACCTGGAGGATTGTGAAGGCTGATTAATACCTTGTAAAAATGCTACGAGATTATTTGGAGAAAGTAACTGTCACCTTCCCAGTCTCTAGCAGCAGACTTTGCTGCTGCCAGCTACAACAGGAAGAGATTTGTCTCCTTTCACCTCCCTGTTCCTCCTTCCTTGTACCTTGTCCCAGTAAATGCTTTCTTGCTCTTGGTTTTCTCTGATGGAAAAGGGCCTTGCCAGACCTGGAGGCCAACAAGCACTTTTCTTCCATTTTATGAATTACCCTCTAGTCACTGCCTCTCACAAGGGCATAGCAGCAGAAAAACTAGTTCATTTGGTCTTCCAGGTCCCCATGACAGGATGCTACATTTAACTCCTAATTTGCACAACATTCTTTTGCACTCTATATTCCTAGCAACATTTATATCCTTACTAATCTTTTAGTAACTAATATAATCTGTAAAAAAAAAAAAATCTGTAAAAAAATTGTGATCCAGCAGCAACATGAGCAAACTGTGATAATATCAGGGGAAATTTACCTCATAGCCCCCTCTTCTCCAGCTGTTTCTTTGGTCCTTCAGCTCCTCTGTTGTTTTTCCAAAAAAGACCCTCTGCCCTTGATTTTGTGTAGATTTTATGAGATTTGGTTATCTAAAATTTATTTTCAGGGAGAAAGGCTCTTAGAAGGGTGCAGGTTGTCTAATGTGTGAATTCCTTAATGCAAATGGGGTGCAGGTATCCTTGTACAGCAATAACATCTTTGGGGTTCAGTTAAGGACCAGCACTGCATTCATCCTAGAGCCACGGGAGCACGCTGCTAACCTGCAGTCCCTGCCCCAAGGATTTTACTGCCCTGTCTCATGGTAAGAGAAATGGTAGAGGAAACACAACACTGATAAAAAGCTGAGGTTCCAGCATACCGAGCACACAAGCGGTTTTGTCCAATATTTCATGGGCGCCAAAGGTAAATAGAAAGGAGAGAGGCAGAAAGAGGCAGTCCAACAGCGCTATAGAGATCTACAGGTAATGTGTTGCTGAAGGTGACACCATGATGGAGCTAGAGAGAAAACTGCACAGATGGGTTGAGCTTCTCCAGAGCGTGCGTGAACTGAAGCCTCTTCAGTAAATAAGACAGAAGAAGATGAAACCATATTTGAAATCCCACTTGAGTATTACTTTTGCAACTGTGAGTCGAGTACCCCTGATTCATTGGAGGCTTGTTGCAGGGGGGACAGCTTTGCTTTTGGGGTCTGCGACATTGTGGAGCCGGGTGTGCGAAGGTGGCCGTGCTGCCCCAGGGCCAGGGCAGGGAACAGACCTTGCTCTCCCATGTGTGACTTCATCTGGAGAGATGCCTCAGATGAAAAGATTTTGTGAGCGATCTCCTGAAGTTTAATGCAGGCAGATGCTTTCTGTGCAGCAGAAAGATCCCTGCAGTGCTTTGTCAGTGCTCAGCTAATGAGGGAGAGAGTGTGTTTTATCTTTGTTACCACGGAAAGTTAACCACAATCCAACCAGTGATTTATAGATAATGAGTCCTGTCACACTTACAATTCGTGCCTCACATGAAAGTCATCAGCTGATCAGAAATCCAGGTATCTATCTCCATGTTTTATTCACAGTCTAATTATCTGCCAGGGCAAAGGCTGGATTTAAAGCTGATTACTATCAACATTTACATCTGGGAATGCATCTGAATGCCAAGGACCATTTGGGAAATCGGTTGTCAGATGATTGCAGCAGAGGATACCTCCATAGGCTGAGGTGGGAAGGAACTTTGGAGGCTCAGAGGTCACTTGGAAAGAGTTAGGAGGAGGGGAGTAGAAAATAAAAGTATCTTTCATGGAGACTATGGTGGTGGGACTGGTGGCAAGCAACAAAGTTTTGCTGTGGCTCCCCCTTGCCCACAGCAGGATGGGGTAAGTATTGCACACATGCAGTTGACTTAGAGATCTTTTCTTCAAGAGATGGAGTAAAATATCCATGGCCTTGCAAGAGTGCTTGTGGTTGTCTATGCATGGCCAGATGGATGTCAGGATTTGATACCCACTCAAAGGGAGATATTCTCCCACACTGGGCACACTGGCTGCAGCCTTCTGGCATGAGATTCCCTAGGCTTGGCCGTGACGCTGAGTGTGGGGAAAGGGCGAAGAACCCCTCTGCTGCCCTGCCTGGGGAAGGCAGAGGGAAACATACCCATGACAAGGTGCTGCTGGCTCCGGTGGCAAGGCAGGGCAGGAGGTGGCCACGTGAGGCTCGTGTGTGTACATGTAATTAGCTTCTATTCTGCACTGCTCTCTTTGGAGAGCAACCCTCCTTAGGACCATGCACTCTGCTAGCAAATCTGGTGTTTGAAATCCCAAGAATTAGCTCACATTTATTTATTTAATGTCTTATCAGCACCTATCAAAGTCACTGAGAGTTTTGTCATTTCGATAGAAGCAGAAACAAGTTTTGCTTTATTTTACTTTATTTTTTTAGTGTGAAACAGAGGACAGGTTATGAATTTATCAGCAGAGCTGTGCTAACAATTACTTTACTTTTGTACCTGGGGGAAAAAAGTCAAAGGAAAGCAGGACGTGAGACGTGTAGCTTTCCCTTACACTTTTGCTGGACATACATGGTGAACAGAATACTTTTTTTGCACTTCATGTGAAAAGTTGTCCCACATAGTGAATTATTTTTCACCTGCATAAACAATATATTTAATAAAAAAACCCATATGGGTATTTCCAAAATACAGTAAACTTTACATACAATAAAAAAGAAAAACACTGTCTTGCAATAAGAAAATGCACCAAAAGAGAGTGGATTTTCCTTATTTTTCTGTTTCTGTGATTATTTAATTCTATGCTCATTTAATTCTATTACTCATTTTTAAAAACAACTTTAGATTTTTAAAGTAATAAAATGTAAGTATAAAAATGTTTTTCCTCATTTGTCTTCTGCGATATGTGCTGACTATATTCTTAACAAAGTTATCTAAACCTACATGCAGTATGCAGTGAAGAAACTTAAGTATTCTCCAAATGAGACATATAACTTGAAAGGCAAAGTGTCAAAATTTCTTCACCAGGATTTACTGAAAAATATTCTAGCTAAACAATTTTTGACAGAAAATTGGATTATAAACAATTTTCATGTTATGTGTGCCAGGTTTCTGCACTAATCTGAAGATGTCATTGCAAAAAAAAGAACCTAAACATAAGCAAAACTCAGAAAATTTTTTATTTTCAATTTTTTTAAATAAAACATTAAAATGTCTCAGAAAGAATGGCAATGATTTCATTAATGACATTTTCCATGGAAAAATCAAATCTCTCTCTGATTCATCATACCCACAATGTTTCACACAGCATACAATTTCCTTAAAAGAAAATACCATCTCTCCTTCAGCAAAGAAAATGCGTTCACACAGAATCATATTCAATTAAAGGCCTGCAAGCTGTCTGATTTAAAACTGATGTAGCTACTGCATTCTAAAAAATTAAGGTCCTTTTTTTCAGGAGAAATAACATTCTTTTATATTACCCTCCAAAGTGCTTTAAAGCCTTCTTTAAATGATACATGCCCAACCCTATTTTGTTTGAAGGTGACAAAAAGAAAAACTCACTTAAAGAAATGGGGACTGATTCATTGTGGGGATCATTAACCATTTGCAGAGTGTGGGATTACAGCACTGCAGCTCCACTGAGACTTCAAGATTTTTTTTTTTCTCCATGTTTTATTGGTAAACATTTACAGTATTTTTAATGGATATTTTCCATAAGAAAATGTAGACTTTACTTTTTGGGGGGAAAGAAAAAAGTGTCAGAAAATCGGAATGAAATGCTGTTTCAGATTGCCTCAAGGTCAGTTTGTGCTTGCCTGAGCTGCCACAAAACCCAATGTGAATTTTTTTGTCAAGCACCTCAGATTTCTGCTTCCTGCCACCGGAGGAGCACGGCTGATGGCCGCAGGGGCATGGGCCATGCAGGCTGCAGTTCTCTGGTGGCACAACCAGACACAACTTAAAGTCAAGCTGAGCCAAAATGTTGCAAAGGCATTTCTTTCTGAGATGTTTGCTGTGGAAAACATTTCACCATTTCAGCTTCTTACTTTTAGACTGAAAGCACTGATGGAGTTTGCACTTTTCTTTTTCCTTTGTCTTTCATGAGGCAAAGGAGGTGATGGAGGTGATGGAAAAGAGAGGATACAGCTGGGGCTGTGAGAAATTCAGGTTTACAAAGTATAATCGCCTAAACCATAGTTTAGCTGATTGCACGGACTAGATCTAACTCATGGAAGGTATTTTGAGGCTGGCAGAAGCTAAATCCTGATCAGCCCTTGATGTTATAAATATGACATTTGAAAGATGATGAGGTGTACGAGGAAATTGTTTAGGTTCTTTGGGAATGAACAGTCCATACTGCCCTGAAGAAAGGCACAAATTATTTATCTAAGTGCTCAGTACTTTGCAGTATCATCCACTCTAGAGGGTATTTCACTGGGCAGTATGTGATCATTTAAGCTTGCAAGTTGGAAGAAAATGTGTTTGGATTCAAAACACCAAGGGAAACCAGATGAGTCAGAAGTCTGCAGTGTGAAATACTTTAGCCTAATTGACTGACGCCTCACTTTTGGGCTGTTTTTGCTATTTCTTTGTTATTGTTGTTTTTGCCTCTTTATTGCGGAAATTAGTTAAAAGAAATCAGTCAGCATTTATATTGTAGGCAGAAGCAATATATTTTCAAACAAACAGGAAAGGGGCATTTTTGACTGAGCTACCCAGAAAGTATTACTTGGTTTGCTCAAATGAAGAAAGGTGGAGGAATCTCTAAAATATTTTTGGCATTTTCTTAGCCTGCAAAAGGATAATTATATGGAAATTGGTCTCTCTTTTGGGCCTTGTCTGCACTACTGCTCCCTGGTGTGTGTGCTGGGGCTATAACTGAGAGGGAAAGGACAGCTGGGCTGGGGCTGGAAAACAGGCTGAAGTTCTCTGAAGTTTCTGAAGTTTTCTTTTACTGTCTATTTTGTAGACAGCCAGGTAATCCTGGCTGGATGTGGGTCTGGAAGAGCACACAGATGAGTGACCAGCCTCCCTGTCCTGCAGGCTGTGTGTCATATCGGAACTCTCACGATGATGAAAAAGTATATCTGATAGTTCGATTTTGAGAAAGATTTAAGAACTACACATCAGATTAAGTTGAAAAAGCAAGACTATAAAACAACAATGCTTTTTTTTTTGCTAGATGCTTGTCTTGTAATACATGCTAGAAGACATGTTATTTTATGGAAAAAGGAGGAAGAGTATGGTGTGGTGGAATTCATCCTCACACTTGGTGATGAAATTTGATTGAAAAGCCAAAATGAGACTGACAAATGTGACAGAAGCTGAAGAAAATCTGGAGCACAAAATCATTTGCAGCACACTGGGATCCCAGGAGGGCAGAAGGCCAGAGGGAATATTAAAGCAGCATGATGTCAATTAGAATTGGTTTTATTTTGGGATAAGCATCCTTCCAAAACCAGCATTAATGGGCACCTCTAAAATACTGAAGAGGGTGATAACATTCAAATAGGATGCTTTAGTTTTAGTCTAGATCCTGGGTAGAGGGAAATAATAATAGTAATGATGATTGAAGTAATAACAGCAATCACAATAAATATGACCCTGTATCATTCTCACTATTTTTGTTTATGCTTCTCAGAAAGTTTTGAGACTAAGCAAAAAAGGAAGATTTTCAGGCTTTGATTAATAGGACTATTATATCCCAGCAATTGCAGCAAACTGCTTCACGCATCTGAAGCCTTGAAAATAGCTTGAGTTTGCTGCAGAACACCCTGTACTTTAAGCCTCTGCTGTCCCCTGCACTACAAATTTGCATTGTACTCAACAGATAAACCATTATTAGTCTGAGCATTTAGGCAATGAGATGCAGTCAGTTTGCTTCATGCCAAGTTTCAGTCGGCATCTCACAGTTTCAGTAAATAGCTTCTTAATGTGATGTTAAATCCCTGCTTTTCTGCAAATCTCCCCTCTCTGGAATGTGGCTGGCTTGGCAGCCCTGAATGAGCACACAAAAACCAACTGCGAGTGAGCAACACAAGCAATCGCTGCACTACATTTGAACCTTTTGCTGGTGGGCTGTGTTAGCCTTGGATAAAAAGGCTTCTTCCAGCTCGGCAGCGCTAGGAAGTTCAGTGGGTCTTTTGGAGCTGCAAATCCTGCTCCTTGCCACTGCCTGGAGAGGCCAGACCAGGCCGTGGGGATTGTCCCTCAGACACTGCCCGGGGGTTTAGATCTGGGCTCTGCTGTCCCACGCTCTCCCACTATCATTCAAGGCATGTTGGTTAAACCGTGCTCCCTCTCTTGCGATGCCGTCCCAGCTTCTTGCTCCTCCAACTGTCCACGCTGCCTCTGTGACAGCTCCTATATGGGCTCTGCTCCATGCTGTGCCCCCCCCCCAGCAAGGGACCCAAGTGTGAACTAAGCCTGGGGTGACCTCGTGTCATGCCCCTTGTCTTCAGTATGGGCAAAACCAGATTGCCCTGAAGACCCCAGGGGAGCCCCCGGAGTGGAGACAACCAGATATGCCCCTTGGTCTGGAAGGTGTGTTGTGTTTCTGTGCTCCCACCAAAGACAGCGGCAGGAGAGCCTGCGTCTCTCCCTGACTCCCTCCTTCACCAGCAGGATGGAGATGAAGATTTCCCTTAGCTGTCATGTCAGACAAGAGCATGTGCTCTGGGGTCACATTACCACCAGATATACTTCATTAACATCAGCTTCACCTCCCACCTCTTCTCTCTTAGAACCTGTCACTTGGACCATGCAGCAAATAGACCTTTTGCTCTCCTATCACTCAAGCACTATATTCCCGTCAGAAAAAAACTGATGCTGAACATCTTAGAAACTTTCAAGAAAATTCCTGCTGAATTTCACTCTCACTGAGCTGGTTTTGAACAAGTGGTGATCACTCATTACACTTCATTTCCTTGAAATGTTTAGAGGTGAAGTGCTAATAAAATCAAGGAATCAAGAATGTGGGTGGAGGACCAATTTAATGTTAAAGTAAGCCATTATAGATAGTGACCTAGTAAATACTCCCCATGGAAAGGCCAAAGCATGCATACTAAACATAGATCACGAAGTTAGCACATAACATTAAATAACACCATCTTTTTCAATCTTCACAAACATGGCTCACAGATCTTTCGGTAATTTATCATCCTTCTTGGTCTAATGTCATGCTTTGCCCCTGAATGCTTTGTGGGATAAGACAAATTGCTTATTAATATACTTTCATAGGAAGAAGATGAGAGCAAACCAGGCCTGAGATATCATTCTGTTCTGCTGGTTTTACGCTGCTGTGATTTCAGTACACACTAAAGTTCAAAAATTGCAACGGTAGAAACCAGGGCCTTCAGATGAGGAGGGTTAATTTGTTTATGAATCTATATTGGTGGAACCCCACCAGCAATGATCTGGCACAGGTTTATGCATTTATCTAGCCTTATCCATTGAGCAAAGCATATCTCTGCATATCTTTGCATGATTCAGGCCATTTACTCCAGAGTCAGTGACATGCCTGACCTCTTTCTTCACCCCAACAAACGCACAGGAAAAATGCAGAGATATGTAGCCTTTTGTGCCACATCGCACAATTTCATGACTTGAAATTAGCTGGGAAGGAGAGAGGAACTGCTTCAATTTTCATTTTATTGCCAAAATCCTTTTAGCAAAACCCAAACCTTCAGAGCTCTGAACTTCTTCAACAGGGGGCAGGTTTTGTAAAGGGTGAAATAGAGGGACACTGTGCAAAAATGCTTCCTAAAAACTAGTTCCCTGGCTATACTGGTCATGGCTGATCAAACATTTTATCTCTGTGACCCCTGTGCTGGAAACGTATAGCTGGAGCTGAGCAAGAACTTTCTCTAGCCTTCTTACTGTTAATATCTGCCAACTTAGGAATTTGCAACATGTATGCATTTCTCAGGAAATTAACCAGGATGCTTTAACGTATATAATAGATAACATATACATTAAACATTGCAAGAGGTCTAAAAGAAATTATAGTTCTCATATTATTTATCCACTTTTTTCTGAAGTAAACATCAGACTTCTGCCAAAAAAAGCATGAAACATTCTGTCTTTATTTTGTGGGGAGGGATTGTAAATGTCCCTCAGCAAATGAATTCACAGCCTTGCCTTTGGTTCCCAGTATGTACATAAAGAGAACTTACAATTCCATTAAATTTCATCAGAACTTTGCTGTACATGAAGGCTGAATTATGAGTTTCCTTATAGCGACTGTAAAGCAGAAAACTGAAGGGTTATTCTCTCATCTGCTTAGTAGAGATGGGCTGGGACCAAAATACCCTGCCACAAGTATGTGAAAAATACCTGGGTATGTTGTAAGGAATCAACTAGTGCTGAACAGAAGACAAAACATGAAAAGAAAAAAGTGTGATATTTGTGCTTGATCCTTTAATAGAAGATGTCTGTAGGAGTTCGCTCTCTGGCTTAGATTTCCTAACACCTTGCATGACAACACACCATTCCAAGGTACGTATATTTTTGGCCCAAAATTAGGAGTGCTCATTTTTTCCATACAAACTGCCTGCTTCAGTCTGAATTTAACTTGCAGTATTTCTACAGAAAGAACGAAGTACTTTCTAAGAAAGCTGTCCTGGCTACAGGAGGCATTTGCCACCGACAAACCGCTTTTGCAGGCATTACACACGACGGTTGCACCCAGCCATGCTGGCGTGGGGCAGCTAGCTGTAGGAGAATCAGCCAAATACCCCATCTAGTTTGACACAGCCTGCCAGGCTTGGGGCCGTAGCACTGTGCTTAGTGCCTTGAGAAGGCGGGCATGGTGCCGGCATGGTCCCTTGGCAATGGCAGTCGGCAGCAGATTGTGAAGGCTGCCAAAAGAGGTGCAGTCCTGCAGCTGGCTTTGCTTAGAGCTGGTAGCTATTTCTACTGTCCAAAGAGAGCCTGAGATACCTGGGGCACTGCTGATCGTGAGGGAGGCCTCCTAGAAGGGCATCCGGCCACGTCCTGACTTATCTGGGGCTGTCCCATTTTTCTGATGTATCCTTCCAGGCTACTGTGATCTTTTGTCTCGGGGGCTGAATTTTGCTCTTTCTTTGGAATAACCCTTTCTTCCCCATGGGGAAATTGTCTGCACATTTCCATTCTGGGGAGATCCAGACCCTTCCTGGGTGTCTGGGGCTAAAAGGAAAGAAGAAAATGCGGAACTGATGTGACAGAGTTGGACCTCTGACAGAGGTGTCGCATTGTGAGAAGCCTGAAAAAGGAGAACAGGGAATTCACGAAGACTCAAGAGCATCCAGTGGAGCAGTCAAGCAACAGGAGTAAAACAAAGCTACAGAAAAGCATAGAGCTCAGCTGTGGAACGCTAATTGCATCTGCTACAAGTATTACCAATTAGTAATGGGTCGAAACCCCCAAACAGTCGGACACATTCATCCATCCAAGGCTATTAATACAGAAATAGGCTTACAACCTTTGGCTCAGGAAATTTCTGCTGAGCTGACTGCAAAACCTGGGGCTGTATGGCAGGGAAGGGGTTGTTTGCTTTACCCAGTGCTTTCGTACTATGCACCCATGAGGCGACTTCTCCCCAACAAGGCGTGCATGCGCGATGAACAGCTCCTCTCTGCTCACATGCACAGTTCACTGGGTCCCCAAGCATGGGTTAACAAGCATACACGGGAGATGACTTGCATTACTTCTTCATCTAGGCTTGTCCTCATATTACCTAGGACCTGGCCAGTTTTTTTTTAAAATCAGCAGTACCTCATGCTGTGGAATGCTTAAGAAGAAAGGAAACAAAAAAAGAAATCCGAGGTTAAAATCTTCCCTATTGGTGGATTCCTTCTTTTATTCAGAATTGCAAAAGACACCAAGGGAAGCATAACTACACTGCATCCCTGGCAGGAGTCATGCAGAGACAAGCTGCACAATGTAACTCAAATCTGCTTTCCCACACCTGGTCTTACTTTCAGTTGTCTTGGAATGAGCAAGTGCTAAATTTGACTGGCAAAGACAACTTTAAATCAGAGCCAGGAGCAAAAGATGTGGGCAGATACCTGTCTCCTGGAAAAAAAAGGGCCAAGAAACTACCCTTGGTACTCAAGATGCAATCATAAATTTGCAATAAAACATCTTGGGCTAAGTTGAGGAAAGCCAAAAGTTGTAGCTTGTGTGCTGAGTATTTATGCTTCTGGAAAGCACGAATCTTTTCTTCCTATAGAGCATCCCCTTGCTGCAATTTTCCCCCGTGTCCTGCAGAGTGCAGAGTGGTGTTTTGAAATCGAGGATCTATTAAGCTGGAAAGAGGATAAAGTCTAAGCCTGCTTGAAATTCTCTTTGGTAACAGCAAGGAGGGCAGGCTCCTCTGAGTTATGAAGGTGGCCTTTTAAAAATGGAAATAAACAGACAGAGAGAGCAGATGACTTTAATGAAGAACTACCCACGCCTTTTTTGCTCTCATGTTCTATTAGCAAACAGAGACTGAAAAACCAGTGCAGTTGTGTCAGGAACAACTGGCCACTCCTCTGCACCTGAGCTTTCCTCAAACACACATGCTTGCCACTGCAGAGAAAGCCTGAAATGTCAAGGGGCATCTGCAGCACTCAACCTAGTGACAGCCTCATTTAAGACCATGAAAACTTTTGAGAGATTCAACCTGAGCTGAAGGGGCTTCACTGGCAGATCAAGTCCAGATGCCTGACTACAACCATCATTGGTTTTGCATTTGGCCATGGGTTCCAGGGGCCCCTAAAACCCCCAGTTTGGAGGCACTGGATGTTTCACGTAAAGTACTAAATACCGTCTGCTTTTCTGGTGATTTGAACAGCACCATTGCACCTGCCAGAGACACTTAACTCCCCTGATATGAACTGTACCAGTTTGAGGGACAGGTAAGACAAAGTAGGTGAGCAGCCCTTGGACATGTGGTAGGGTAGTGGCAGAGGCACCACCCATTGTGCTGTGCTGCTGTTTGTGATTTCTTGCATTGCAGTAATGTTCAAGGAGCCATGCAGGGTGCAGACATAACCACAGGAGCCTGAAAACAAGAAGAACAGGGTAAAATCTGCCTGTGATTCATAAGAGGCTGTGCTAGTATGCAACAATCTGGAGCCTTTTTTGCCACTTCAGAAAAAACTGACTTATTCTTCAGTCTATACCAAACCAGTGCTGTCCTGCTCCCAGAAAGTGCTACTTATAGCTCACCCTGCCCTTACAATATCCTTTGCTGTTGTAAGCAGGTGAGCAAAGGAAAACCCGAAGAAGGGATTTGGGATAAGGTTTTTTTTTGGCCTTGGAGCAGTTCACGAGGTGTGGCACTGGATGTAGAACGGTGCCAGACTGCAGCAGGATCCTGTATGCCAGTGCTGACCCACGCAGGCATCTCTCATGTTCCACCAGTACCACCTCCACGTGCTGCAGCACAGAGTACGTAGGAAAATAAAGCCCATAAATAACTAAGGACAATGGGGAAAAGGGCAGCCTGAATCCTACTGAGCAGCAATTCTCCCTCAGATTTGAAATGCCTGGCAAGGGAGATGGAGTTAATTCACACTCGTCAGCCAGCTGCAGGAGACTCAAAGACCTCTTGCTTCCTCATGGCCGTGCGTGCAGAGCTGTACCTGTCACAGATACTGGATGAGACAGATCTTATATTATTCTTATAGCTTTAGGGCAACTGGAGGGGGAAAGAGGGGAGAAAATCGAATCAAATGCACAAAAAGAACACAAACAAAAACTTCCCAAATGCCTCCTACTTGATGGGGGCCAATGGTGACATTGTCTGTTCTGGGAGCCACTGTCAATTATTTATTAACACCTTGAACACAGCAGACTAGCTGAGCATGTTGCGATTTGTGTTTTCTCTCTGTGTGTGACTGAAGTTTTTGCAAAGCAGGGCAGAGAACAGAAGAGACACTCTTTGCTCTTGGAGTGAAGACATGTGCCTTTGCAATTTGGCATGTGGCACAGTAAGGGCAAATTCCTCTTCCTCCCTCTCTCCACCGTGCAGTGACTGCCTCTGAAGCCCATACTAGATGTACCATTTTTGCTGCTGGTGGGAAAAGCCATCCACCCTGATAGCAGTGTCCTCCCCTTCCAGCAAGTCAGACCTCATGGGTGGTGTCACATACTGAATCCCGTGGTGGGATGGGGCAAGGTAGTGCCTGCACATTCCAGAAAGTGTCCTCTTAGCTGAGAGCAGGCAATACTTTGATCTTGGCGGGTGTGGATGAAGCTTTTTCTCTCTTTGCCTTTTAGGTCCTTCAAGGACAGCTCCCTTTCTAATTTCTAGCCAGACAACCCACCAGCACTAGGAAGTAGTGTTCCTGAGCTCCGTTGGTGGTAATTTGGGCAGTCCTGTGGTTTAACTACTGGTGTAAATCATTTACAGAGCTCAGAATCACTACTTCCCATTGCTTCCCACTTACTGGTTGTAAATGACTTACACTAGTAAGTCATTGTAAATGACTGGTAAGTCACTAAATGACTTGCACTGTTAAGTCATTTACTTTGGTTTTGTGTCCTTTTTAATCTCTTGAGCATCTGAGAATGATTGACATGCTTCTGTATGCTCAGTGAGCTCATGATAGCTTCAGTGCTGCTTTCCATCAAAATCTCTTGGCCTCCTCTTCTTTTCCTTTTAAAGGCTGCTGTTGCCTTCGTTACTAGTCGATGGCTGACAAACTCAGCAGGAGCAATGGAAGGTTGTTTGCAGATCTTGACCTGTCATTAAGACCTACTAGAGGACATGTGCTTCACACTCTTCCAAAAATACCTTCCTCTGTCTATTCCCTCCCTCTTCCACCCCCTCTGTAATTTTTGTGGGTGAAATGCTAAGTATCTGCTTACGGATCATTGATTTTAACAATCATTTCATTGTAGGATATGTGATAGAGGAAATACATTATTATGACTGCCTGGTGCTGGGTGGATCTTTTATATCTCTAATTGTTTTCTTTCTTTGCTCTGTTTTACCAACGAGAGAGATGGAGGAGTGTGTAAAAGGAGGCTTTGGCTACACTGGTAGTTGTGAGGCTATAAGCAGTGCAGTAAGGAGTATGATTTCCCTTTGCATCATGAGGGTGCATGTTAGGAAAGTGACCAAAAAGCTAGGTTTTGAGGACTACACTTCAACGAGATGAAACATTTTCCCAGTTCCAAGGTCATTCTTGAAAATGGGACTTAGTTATTCATATTGCTTAGACACAAAGCACAGTAACATTCAGATAGGTCTACAAAGGGAGCCCTTGGAAGTCCCAGTAGCATTGGAAGGCAATTGGTCTTCAGCTTCCTACTGCTGAAATCACTTTAAAAATATTAGTCTTTTATTTGTTTGAGGAAACTTTATCTTCTATTTAATGTAGTGTTGCTTGCTGCAAGGATTACACCATCAGCTTTATAAACTATCTTTTGTATTTTTGCTGTTGGAGACTGCACATTACACTGCTCTCTGGTCAAAGTTGCTTGTCTATGTTCCCTTTGTGGTCAAAGGAGACATGTGAGTTCCGTCAGGAAAACAATTTCTCTCCCTCTACTTTACAAACACCTTAAGGTAGGTGGGATGCCAATGAGAGCTTACTTTCTATTCACTGAACTCAGAGGCAACCTAGGTAGTACGGCTAGACTTGATGCTGACTCTTAGATGTAGATTTAGTGAATCCTTGCATTTAGGCTGTTAAGGTTTCCAAAGCAGCAATAGTGATTTCAGTGGGACAAAATGCATTTTTGAAAATACTGCTAAAAATGCACTTAAAAATAAGAGGAAAATGTCATACATTCCTGAAGAAAAGAGATTTTATGTAAAGCTGACATAAAAAGGTAGACTTACAAGTGTAGCAGTATTAAATCACTGCTAGAATTAATAGTGGGTTTTTAATCTGAGGAGCTTCAGCTTGGAGACATCCACATTGCCACAAGAGGAAAGTTGATACCATGTGGTGAGGTCAGAAAGCTCCATGTGAAAAAATGATTGAATAGTAATTTTGATCAATTCCTACAAATCTATCACAGTTGAAATGAATTTGGAACCAAGGGACATCTTAATTGATGATTCCTCGAAATGTTGGAATGGGCGGTGAACATCTAGGTAGTTTTTAGAACCCATAAATTATCAAGACAGTGATATATCAGTGACTGAATGAATAATGTAGAGATCAACATGGCTTATTTAAATTTAGCTTAACCTTTTCTTCCATGGGAGAGCAAGAGAAGAATAATTGACTCAATTAAATTTTAATCTTGGAAATGTTGGTCTGTAGCTGGGTTTGCCACAGACTAGGTTTCCCTTTCCCACATAGATGAAGCAAGGCATCTAAGCTTGAAGTCTCCATACTAATATAGAGTGTAATATGCCCAGAAATTATGTAAGGTAGACATTTATGTCTAGCAAGATTCTCAGCTAACCCCAGGGGGTTAGTTTTGTGTTCCTATTTTCCCAAACATTGTGTGTGTAAAATAGAGATTATTTATTTTTTCAATACGGCACATCAACACCCTCCCCCCAAAAACTCAAAAGGAGATGGGGAAAAAAAGTCCCTTTACCTAAAAAGCATTTTGGATCAGGTCTCTGCTGTACATGATAAAGGGATAATAGATGACTTAACTTTAATTAAAACAGAAATTAATATAAATAATGTAAATGTTGCAATTCACTGGAAGAAATGAGTGTTTCATGAGGTCACCTGAATTGTCAAGAAGCAGATTCCCTTGTGGTCAGCTGAGCTGTCTGTGAGCATTACAATTCCTTGCTTGTTATTTTGTACAAAAGTAAAACTGAAAAAAAGACTTCACAGTTTGCATATTTTTATTTCTCTTTTTTTTTTCATTTTTAAAGCTAAGTAGCACGTCTGTTGAACAACTCAGAGACCACCTTAAGCCAATGGAGTGAAATGGCCAAAGTTTTATGTGCTGTGACTGATGCTGCACACTCAGCATCACCAGCAGTGAGGTCCCTGAGCAAGAAATACCTTTTGGCTGAGAGAGGCTCTCCTGTGCCTGATCCTATACTACTATGTTACCAGAGATAAAATGCAAGTCTTTTATTGAAGCTACAGAGGGGTAAAAGCTAGAAAAGATAGCTATGAAGTCCTTCCAAGAGTTTAGGACTCAAATGGTAATAAAAAGATAAGAAGACTGTTCTGAGATGACAGAGGTGGAGACTGGTAGAAAGTCACTTGAATGTGCTGTGCTCTGGCTGAGCCAGCGGAAAAGGAAAGAGGATTGCCTCAGTCACATAGGTTTGAAAAGAGGTGGGGGACAGCTACGAGTTCTCCAGAGTAGTAAAGAGGCAGTTGAATGCATCGGTGATTCAGACCCTTCTAGGAGGCCCTGTTCATGACCTTGTATTGGTGATGACTCAGACTCTGAGGGACAGCTGAGTTATTTTGCCGATCATTTTATAAACAGGAGAACTGAAGCACAGCTTGCCAAAGACTTTGCATTTAAAACTGCTTGAGCAAAAAGTTTGCATATGCTTCTGCTTAGGTGTCACTCTATGTTTGCAAAATGCAGGATGCCTCTGGGTGCAGGCTTGTTGGAGCCTGGAGAAGGAGGTACAAGGCAGCAACCATTTTATGCACAGATTTTGAAGCTGGGGGGCAAGTGTTGGGCATAGCATAACCCAAGAAACCTGTGGCAGGCCCAAACCCACAACCCAAAGTGGCATCTCAGTTATTCTGCACAGAACACAAAACCTCACTCAAATATGAATGGAAATAATAATGTGGTGTCAACAGAGACACTTGGGATGTATATCTTCAGAAGCCTTTATCAAAATACAGTCCTAGCCCTCTAATCATTCTTCTAGCACAGAATAATAATTTGCTCTTCCTTTGGAGGATCTCACTGCATTAACCAGGCTTTAAGAGACACATCCTCCCTTTGAGGAAGCCATAGTTTATTAGCACTGATAGCACAGGTAATGTAAATGATAGGGCAGATAGACAAAAGTATTTAGACTGAGGCACAGATGAGCCTTTATGATATTTCATTTCATTCATCTCTGATTTTGACTGGGACTGCAAGGATGACCAGAAAGTGGCTTATAAAGCAAGGACCCTTGGCTGAAGGCAAAACTAGGAAGAAAACCTAAAGAGTCATTTTCCTTAGACCTCTGCCTTAATTACAGGGTCATCCTGCCACCCTAAGGATATTCTATCACTTTTCAAAGGTGTCGGGTAATTCTGTTCAAAGGCAGATAAAGGAAAAATACTGTAGGGGAGAGAGGGAAGCATGACAGGAAGGGAAGCAGACCTAAATGGAAATTATAAATGAAGCATTATTATGTAAGGCCAGTAACAGGTTTTCACTATAATTAAGATGGATTATTTTAATAATCCTTAAGGGCTTGATTCAGAACTGCATTACAAACCATTTACGTGGGCTTCAGCACTCACTGCCTCTGTAAGGAAATCACAGGTGTTTAAATAAGAAAAGGGAAATTCAGAGTTTTTATATTTCTTCAAGCAGCCTCCTCAGGTTTGGAGAGATGCGTGGCTGCCTCAGATTTATGCGTTGAGGAGAGTGCCTGAGCCTTGATAGCACTCTTGGAAAGTAATTACCTTTCGCAGATTTTACACCTGAACATATATACAGGGCATGGCAATTTGGCTAGGGGAAAAAAAAACCACAAAACCTTTTGTGCACAGAAGAGCTGCTGTTTGGATTAATGAACTGCGGAACTAACTTTCTTCCCTCTATAGATGTCAGATGTGCCTTAAAAATATACTCTCTTCCCTTGCAAACACACAAGTATTGGAAAGATACTGTGCTTCACAAGTGAGGCAAGGACTATCTGGGAAACCAGAAGGCATTTCCATTTTCACAAGAGCATCTTAATGTGAGCATAAGAAAAATGTTAAAGAATGCTAAAACTTAGAAGGAATGTTTAAGGTTATGATACTTCAGTGTAAGGTTATAATCTTCTGCACTTTTGTCTTAGTTGTGTCTGAGCTCACAGGTATTAAAAAAAAATAAGAATGCTTTGATTTTTTATGAGCGGGAGATGGTGGGTATATGACACCATCTGTAAGTTGGTGGGCTAACTCCTGCCATTGTGGTGTAGTTTAATTTCCAAATATTTGGAATCCAAACAATTTCTCAGCTTAAGGACAAAGACATCCCTGGTGAATATGTAGGCCTTGTAAATGCAAAAGATAGCATCCACTTCCCAGCCAGGGAATGCATTCAGGTTTATTCCCAAGGAGAAGCTGGTTTGGCTTTGCTCTATACTGCTATGGGCCGAACACCTCTGCAATATCCCCCCTGTGTGAAGAATCTGAGGAGAAAACCCTGTTCTTGGAAAAGCTGATGAGTGCCAGCTCATTGATCTGGGGCAGCAAAGACCATCTGTGGGACAATCTGTTCTGGAAGGGTTGGTAGATTCTCAGGCTGGGATCTGGCAGAAGCTAAGATGCCCACAGTGTGGAGTAGAACCAAGCAAAGCAGGACTATGTGGGAAACCACAACCAACTCCATGACTTGTGATGGCTATCTCCAAGGGATCTACTCTGGTCTGTTTTCCCAGCAAAGCCCAGGATGGAAGCTTGACCACAGATGCAAGAACGCCTGTTTCCCTGTTTCCTTTTGCTCTTCTTGTTTCTCAGTAGTGGTGTTGCGTTACAAATATTTAGTGACCTCCTCTGTGCTTCAATGTCTCACTTGTTAGAGAGGTTGTGTGGGGAGGAGAATCGGATCATTGTCAATCTTGAGCTTTCTCTTCCTGGAGTATTCACTGCTGAGCAGCACAATGAAATCATCACTTAGTAGGATCTGCCCAAGTCTGACAAAACAGAATTGATCATTCTCAGACAGGTATATTTACTGCTTTTGCCATTTACGAGACCACTTTCTTTTCCTCTTGGTTGGCCACAGCATGCTACAGAGATGGAGCCATATCATCTGCTGCAGACAAGTGCAGCCAAAGTAGCTCCTAGGTAAATAACACAGGAAACCCCCACTGATTAGGAAACTCGTGGGTTGCTGTACTTAATACTAATATTTTTGTTGTTGTTGTTGTTCCCACCCTTCCAGTTGTTTATCTAGATTTTTTTCTTTACCAGCACTGCCAGGCTGTTATGTACAGAGGTATTTAGGATCCTAACTACTGAGGTCAATGAGAGTTAGGAAGCCAAATACTTTTATGGATCTGATCCTAAGCTGTATAGAGAATATATCCTCTTAATTACTTGCCTTTATGATGTATTTGGTTCCTAAAAGCTACCCTATCTATCATTTTATGTTTATGGCAATGAGCTTTGCAGCAGCTCTGTACCTCATTTCGTTGAAGGGTTTCTCGATGATGAGGAGCAATGTGCGGTTTCATCCTGTACACAGAGAACTGACTTACAGGACAGATGGGCATGTAGACTTTGGTGGGTTGAGAACTGAATTCAACTCCACTTAAATCCTTTCAGTTCATAATCCAACACTCCCCACCACTCACTGCACTGTAGACCCACAGCCACTTTTAGCATCTGAGCAGCTGTGTGGGGTCAAATCCTACAGGGTCTGCCTTCAGTAGTGGTGGTAGCAGCAGTGAGTGAGAACAGAGGAAGTTTGTAAGACAATTACGTTGAATATTATTCCAGCATTTATAGATAAGTGACGTCCTAATGGTAAACCTCAGTCAACTTGCCTTTCATTAGTTTTTCTGGTCTCACCTTGAACTTAATTAAACTGTTTGCATCTCTAACACCCTAAGTTTCACAGCCTGATAACATACTCCTAGAGGAACTACACACTTGTTTTGACCTTGCCTCCTGCGAGTTTAATTTGAAGCTCGTTAATTCTTGTACTGGAATACATATGCCTTCCTCTGATACATCTATTCAGCATCCACAAAAGTGCACTATAAGACTTCTTGAGCTGAGGAATTCAGGTGATCATCAGGATCAATAGCTCCTGATGGGCCTCTCCTCCCTGAATTTGTCTGATTTCTTTTTGAATCTATTTACATTTTCACCTCAAAGATATTCACACTGCAAATATGTACTGACTGAGAGAGTTCTTTCTTCTGTTTGCTCTGAAACTGCTGCCTGATTGTTTCCTTGGTTGTCATGTGCTGGGAAATACCAAATACCTTATTTGCCATTTGTCTTGTCTGTGCCACTTGTGATTTCATAGACCTCTGCTCCATCTCCTAAGTCATCTTTTCCCAGGCTGAAGAGTCCCAGGTTATTAATTCTACTTCCTGAAGAAGCTACTCCAAACCTCTGAGTATCTGTGTAACTTCTACTCTTCCTCTCTGTGCCCCTTCCAACAGGTGACTGAAATTGCATGTGGCATCTAAGAGATGGACAGAGAACTGATGCATTCACATCATTCAGTTACTGTCTCTAGAGTCACAGGACACAAAACAAGTGTAAATGGGTTAGGGTCCAAGACCTGAAAGAACTGGGGGTGTATTAATTTCATAATGTTACTCAAATTTGTATGTAGGTATGTTTCATACCTATATGTATGTTTTCCTCTTCTTTTTGCAAACTGTTTTCCTTTTGTTTTCTTATTTTTGAGATAAAAATATGTATACTATCCAGTTGTACTTTTCTGAACTGTTGAAGTTTTTAACTTATATTTCAATTTATTGTAGTCAAGGAAGTTCAAGAGAGCACAAAGGATTTAGATGCTCAGTTCAAAGGCACCACAGTCTTTGGAAAAATCAATTCTTGATGATTTGATGAATTGAAAATGGGATCTGATGCTTTTCCCTACCATGATTTAGTTACACCCCAGTCTAGCAGTAAAGGAAAGTTATCACCTACTAGTTCCTCTGATGCCTCCATGGTTTTCAGTTGGGTTTCCACCAGATGAATATTTGCATTACAAAATCAGAATAAATTCTTCCTGACATGCAGAGTCTCTTCTCATTCTTATCGGGATTGTCTTTAAGGAGAGAAACTCCAGTGCATATTTATTCCCTGCACCTTGGGGTGGCACTTAAAACTTTAATACATATTGTTCAATGTCCACAACTTGCTATTATTCTCCTCGAGGTCCACAGAATATGTCCCAATGAGAGGCATCTGTGATTTACCCAATAAATTATCATGACAAATCTACAGCCTTATGAATAATACATAGGAAGGATGGGACAGGCATATCTGTTGCCATTTCTATGGATGTTACTAATAACCCGTAAAGTCACTCCTCTGGGGAGGGTGTTCTAAAAGAGCACAATGCTAAGGTTGCAGAGCATCTTGCTTGGCATGTAGAATTGCTGTTTATAATGCAGGTTGAATTTGCCAGCATACACACACACACACACACAAAAAAAAAAAAAAAAAAAAAGAAAACGTGGGAAGAGGCAGCAGATCTCTTATTGCTGAGAAGCAGAAACAGCCTTTGTGCTGGGAGGTAGAAGGAAAAATGATGGTCCCATAATATGCTTCTTGGCAAATAATCATTTCAGAAACATTAGAGAAATATGTACAGTATGAAATGGAAGTGGCATTTTTTTTTTTCCCTAAAGGGGATGTCTTTTATTTGGCAATGTTATTGAATAAAATATGAACCACACAGAGTTTTGTTTTGTACTTCTGTATTTTTATTAAAATGTTTAGGGTTTACAGCTTAATAAAATGCCAAAAGAAAAAAAAAATTAATCTGGAGATGGTGTTGTTTCTATCCAATCTGTACTACAACAACTATAATGCCAGGACTGCACAAATAAATTCATTTAAGCTCATACTACTATGACAGAGAGGTTCCACTCAAAATACCTGACTCCACCCTGTCCAGAAGCTGTCAGTTCTCCCAAATTTACTGCACATTCTCACTTCAGTATCATCTTCATCTTGATGCTGAGGATGTTTGTTTTATTCCAACTGGGCTGCCTGCTAAAATGAGTGTGATTATTGTAACTATAGGGAGCCTCTTAATTAAGGACTAACACGAGCTTTCCTTCTTGGAGTTGGTAAAAGGTACTGATTTTAACTCTCTTTAATAAAACAGTGTTAGACACAAGGGAAAGAAGGATGAATTTGACTCTTCTGTAACCTCTGGGAAGCTGGGACCAGGCTAGCGTGATATTGGGTTTATTCTTTCCTCGCTAGTGTTTCCGCGCTGATCACTTCATAGCCTCAGACCTGAGCAAGTTATCAGACGCCTAATTCATTTATTTAATACCCAGAATGCAAAGTCAGTTTTCAGAAAATGGGTTTGAATTTAAAAAGCCTTCCAAGCTGTGAGTTACACTGTCTCAAGCAACCCACAGCTGATGTACTGCTTTCAGGTCAGTTCTCCTCCATCTTCTGCTCTTTTTAGTTGAAAACTGGCCAGATTTCAAACATACATGGAGCTTGTGCGAGACAAAGAAACAGATATTAACATTTGGGTTGGATCATTGGTTTCTCTTTGTGCCCACTGAATACAAAATTGACAAAGGTGGACACAACACAGCTTCCTGGCCAGTACTCTGATTGAGCTGGATGTAGGTGAAGCCAACTCACAGAGCACTGGAAAAATATGCCTGATACAAAAATGGAGGTGGTCTTGCAGCCATTCTGCGCTTAAAACCACTTTATATTCCCTGTCAGTCTAAATAAAGGTAAGGGAAGCAAAATGCTTACAAACCCCCTTAACATCAAAAGAAAGGTCCTTGGCAAGCCTGAGTGTAGATCACAAAGCCAGACAAGTAGAAATGAATTCTCAAGAGGTAACGGCAAGTTTTGCTTCATTTCCAAAGCCACGAATTCACAAATACCTGTCCAAGACAGGCTTTCCTGTACTCAGAAAAGAGAAGGATGACCCGTTTTGGGCAGAATTTTTCGGTAGAAGAGAAGCTACAATCATGCTTGAAAATAATTCTGGAACACTAATATGCTTAAGCAGCCATGTTAACATCTCAGTTACACAGAGACATTTATGTTACTCCAGAACAGGTGGGCACAAAATAAGCTTTGATCTCCGTCTGTTGCAACCTCTTTCCTAATTTCTTCCAGCCTCCTCTCATTATCTTGCCCGCCTCTCACTTGCAAGGCAAAAAACCCAATTGCTTTGCCACAACCTTTCACAGCAGTTTCAATTTTTCTTTTTTTTCCCCTCATGTGCCATTATGTTTGAGCACTTGACCCAGTTTTATGCTAGCTGTTTGCTGTGACAGCACTGATCAGATGTCCTGCATATGTGTGTCTATGTATGAATATAGTATAAAAATACATATTTAAAAAATAAGAAAAGATTCCAGAATTGTCAAAATATAAGTGCTCAAAAGTCATTAGTTAATCCCTTTCCCTTTCTTTTCCCCTCCAAATGTAAAGAGATTGGCTTTAGTGTTAAAGGATATTTCAAGGTGGAAAGGACCTCAGTATGTCGTCTAGTCCAACCTCCTGCTCAAAGCAGGATCAACTGTAATGTCATAAAACTTTCTCCTCATGTGGCAAATTTAATTCTGCTGGTTTCTGAGTCTACAGGATGAATTTAAGAAAAAGAGGAGCTTTGATGCCTTCTCTGGTATCCCGTGACTGCCAGCCATGCCCTGCTCTAAAACACATCTGCAGACTCCTAGCTATTATAGGCTAGGCTGGTACCGCAGAGCTCACAGGTGCCATATATTAAGATTAAATGTTTCAATATCTGTGAAAGACACCACAAAAAGTAGTACTCCCTCAACCCTTCTGTGTTCAGAAAGATTTTATTTTGTGAGAGTTTGAACTTCCTCCAAGCATAGGCCAAACAGGAAGAAAAACCTTTGGACAATTCCAGTGTCTCTCCAGGTTGTTTTGTAGGGAAGAGAGGCAAATTGCTGAACCTTTGACTTCAAGTGGCCTGACAAAGCCTAAGAGCATAATTAGCTCAAGCAAAATTGTGGGAGACAGACATTGCTTCCTAATGTGTGTGGGCAAGTTCATGATCAGATTAAATCAAAATAATATGTGGACTCATCCAGATATCCACATCTCTGCCTTTTGCCCAACACCAGCTGCTGAGAACAACTTAATTCTATTTGCAGTCTAATCACCCGTATGTTTACTAAGGGAGGGGAGTATTTTTAAGTATCTAGAGAGTAAATTTATCAAAGACACACATAAGTCCAAAACCAGAATCTGCTCACACCCAGGTTGAACAGACAGGGTCAGATGCATTAAAGGTATTAGAAGGATTAGATGTGTTAGCAGACAGAGAGCCTAGTAGAGTTTTATTAAGATTGAGAGAGATGAATATTATTAAGCCTGGTGATCATACATGTTATTTTGGGAGAAAGGGTATTAGAAAGGGAAGCAAACACCATTAACAGCAACTAGGAGAACAGTTTCATCTACATGCATAAATATTTTAGCCCTTGCTCTTCCTCTGGGTAGGTCATTAGAGAAATGCTGGAGAAAAAAATAATAACAAAGAAAGAGAATGAAGCATTTACCCTGAAGGCATTCAACTGAAAAAATGAGTACAAGGTTAAGGAATGTAGGGAGAAATAAGAGTGAAGGGCCAGACTATGAGCACTTTGAAAGCAGAGTAAAGTTTGTGATATTTGTACCAACAAGACTAGAATCTGACTTTGCCATATCATCGCTGAAGTTTTGGAATAGCAACATGTAGATGGGTTTTGTTACTGTCTTGTGAAATTGGATGACTGGAAACGTGCTTGAAGTCATATCCGGGCACTAACTCTAATGGGTGACTGGGAGCAAGTCTCTGAGGATGTGATTTTCATAAGTAATTGCCCAGATGCCTCCTCATCATGGCTTTTGCCTTTAGGAAGCATCAAGCAATGTGTAAAGTTTGGGGTTGGTATCAATGCATGAGAAAAAACACCGTGGAGATTCGCACAGGCTGTGTCGTGCCATAACATAGCATCGCTCCATGTCCAAATCCACTCTCCCCTCAGGGTACTGTCCTGTTGAGGCTCTTTCCAGAACCAGTAATGGAGATGTCTCGCATTTGTCTCCTTGATGTGTCAGTAAAAGTCACTGCTTTGTCACTGTTCCAAAGCTTGAAAAGGAGAGTTGTCTTTGCTATAGTGAAATGCAAATCAGCTTTCCCAGGTTTATATCCACAGCAACGCTGCTTTTAGAAGTGGCAATGAACTGTTTCCTAAGAACCACCTTCTCTCTTCCCTGTCATGAGTGAGTATTAGTTCAGAGTGATGCCACTCTATCTGTAGAGTCAAAGCTGGCAGGTAATACATCATCCTGCACCAAGTTGACTCATTAGATACCCAGGAAACTAGATATTAACTAGCTACTTTATATGTTTCCCTTTATTCTCATTTCACAAAGTTACCTGTCCCTCTGTTCTGTCCTTTGTTGCTAAATTGCAATTATCATGGATCTTTGATCTCTTCACCTGTGGGTGGCCTACTCATCCATCACCACAGGGATTTTTTTAGACACTAAAAATCCAAGACTTTCTGCAGTTTTAAAAAGACTTTAAAGCTAACACTTGCCTGTAAAAGACCCATGCAAACTGCATCAAACTGGGGGAAAGGAGGAAGGGCTTTGTCAACTCAAAGTAGTAAAAGATCATTAGTGACTTAAAAATCAGATATTTCAAGAAGAAATGTATGTTTGTAGCTTTTAAAAAAAAATTCCTTAGCTTTTCAAGCTTTTGTTTACATCTTCCTTTTTCTTTCTGATAAATAGCAGTTACTTGATGGCCAGAAATGCCAAAAATCACAAATAACCTCTGTCATGGGTTGCTAGAATCTCGAATTCTAAATTGGAGATGCTACTGGACAATTTCCATCATTTTGTCCTGGTTATCTGGAGCATGTGCAATCTCTCCAGAGCTTTCAGCTGGATTTACTGTGTGTGAACTGAATAGCTAGACAGCGTGAATATAGTATGTTCAGCATTTCCCAACAGCGTGGTACTTATTACAGATCTGGGGTACAGCTGATTTGCAAAGATATTATGAGCCTGCCAAGATTTTTCTGAAGGTGGATCAGATCTATTAAAACCATTGTGCTGGCTGGATATACAGAAATCCCAGAAAAAAAGTAGAAAATATCCAAAATCTACTTGGGCTCATTTCTACACTGAAAAAATAGAACTTGCCTAGAATACTGGCTGTTTTCCCCTCAATATCATGTTCAACACTTCTATTTCGAGACTACTTTCATTTTTCAAAACTCAGTGTTACCTGCACTGAGTTGTATTTGGATCTACATCTTACAAAAGATTCAGTTTTAAAAAGAAGAATAACATAAAAACCAATGTTGAATTCTGCTCTCTTCCAAATACTTAAATGAATGGAGGGCACATTTCTATCCTTATGAGAGATTTTTTAATTTATTTTTTCTTTCATATTATTTACTTTTTAACTAAAACTTCATTTTTGCACCAGCAATACCCAATGGTATCTCTTTAAAATTTTAATCGAACATGAGAGTTGCTTTTCATTCACACTTTACCATCCCAAGGGGCAAAAGGGAGGCAGGTCAGAAATTACCATATTTATGACACAGTGCTAATGAATGTGAAATGCCATCCTCTGTCAATTCTCTGCAGCTTTATGTTCTACCTTGGCTACTTCTAAGTTCTTCCATGGGATTAGTCCTCTGCTGCCACAGTGCCAGTGTCAGCCAGATTCCTCCTGTGGGGTTCCCTGGGGTATCTCAGGCATTTGGAAACTCAGAATTTCTAATTGCAAATATTTTGTGCCTGAATGTGATATATGTAACATTCATATTTGGTGAGGAGAGAGGGGAAACATGACAATGAGAGCATAAATTGTCTCATGCAATTGTATGGGAATCTGTACCCAAGGTTGTGTATTGATTATTGATGTGGGAAATCCAGCCCTGATGCTTTTTAGAAATGCCCACTGGATCTCGTGGGGGATAATTTGACCCAAGCAGTTCTTATTGTCAGGCAGAAACAGTAGCATTGATATCTGTAGGAGTTTAGTAAAGCAGCGTGTTTGGGAGGGAGTACTTTTAAAATAACACTCTATAGAGGTCTAGGCTTAATAATAAGGCCTCCAGTAAGTTCTAAGCACCACTCCTCCCTTTAAAGCCCCTAAAACTGAAGAGTTTATGGTATTTCTAGAGGCAGGGTACCTTTGTGAGGGACATAGTGCCACGGCTGCTGACCCCTGTCTACACCCAAGTGCTCTCCTTCATCTCGGATATGTGGTCCAGCCTCCTCCTGCTTTAGCTATCACTGATACTCATGTGACTGGGCAGTTACCAGCCAAAACTAGAACACTTTTTTTTTCTTTCTCCTTAGTTTTCCATCAACTCCTTTAACCATCCCACTGCACAGCCACATATGTGAGTACCAGTGATAGGACAGGGTTGGGGGCAGGACTGTGCAGGCAGAGATGGAGGACAAGACTTGTCCAGACTTGCTGGTCTTCTTATTACATTTTTGAGTTTGTTGCCAGCCTAGCACTCCTATCTCCACAATCCAGAGTATTGCCACTGTCCTGAAGCCTGGAAAGACACGTGGATGCAGAAGGGGACCTGGAGAGGGTTGGTTTGGCTCCATGAGTTGCCTGCAAACACTGATCAAGAAAGACAAAAACCTACTGGGCTTTGTGGTGATGGTGTCTGATAGAAGCACCTGCCAGAGGGGACAACAAAAATTTCACACTTTGCTTAGAAATGCCTTTCATAACCATTAGCCTTTTGAAAATGTCAGCAGGTACAACAGTGAGGCGGGGGCGTGGGGGTTGGTTCTAAGGCAGGTATTCTAACGCACCCACAATCAACCCTACTCTTTAGGCTATTTCTGCTAAGCTGCACTGTCTGAACAGTAGTACCACTTTGTGCTTGATGACTTTGGGCAGCCTCATGCAGTAAGGGCTGTAATAAGGTGTGAAATAAAGATTTAGTAGCATAGCATTGCAAATGCAGTCTAGCAAAGGAGTTCATTACAGTTCCATTAAGATTGCACAGTTAACATTAAAAACAGCCAAGAAATGCAAAAAAATTAAGGTATTAAGGTTCCTGTGGCAGCATTAAGTCAATCACATTGTAAAACCAGCATGTACTGTTTCTTGCTCTGGGCCAGATTGTACAATTTGCACTGTTAGCACAGTTGCCTGATTATAGTCATAGGATCCGAAGGTCTCAGAAGCCATCGGCCCATAGGATTAGGAGCTCTGCCTAAGCGGAAGACCCTTTGTTCACTTTGGTGAACACCATCCATCTTTCACAGTCCCTCAGCTCACAGTACAGCTGGGAGGTGCCAAGCAGAAGGAACTTAATCCGGTCAAACATTTCCATTTGTATCAGAAATTCATTTAAAAAGGAAAGAGCTGCTCGTGCATCTCTGAGGGCAACCTCTTTGCTCCCATCAGCACTGGCTGCCCTATACATTTCTAAGTGTTTTCAGTCTTGGCCTCCAACAGAGTTGGAGGGGAATTTTTTTCAGGGAGCCATGATTTTGTTTTCCACACAAACATCTTGCTTTGTCTGAAGATGGTAGGGGTTTTTAGTAATTATTCCCCCTTGAAATATTTAAGAGAAAATGTTTTGAAATGGTGAAAGTATTTCGTTTGTGCATTTTCTGAGCTGAAAAATATTTTCAGAGCGAAAATGCTGAAATGTAATCAGTTCAGTGTAGAGATATGAACCCATTCATAGATTTCTTCCCGGGATGTCCATATGTAGATGTTTTGAAATGTCAAATTTTCATCCAAAACTAGAATGGGAAACATTTTCCCTTTTGCAACAGATTTCATAGGCTGGGAAAGCTGTTTTCAGATCATCAGGTTTTTCCAGGAGAAAAAAAAATCTGCGTGTCAAATTTCAAGAAACATCTGGAAATTTGGCTGTGATAGGTTATGTATCACTACTTTTTTGTTTCATTCTTCAGTCTGTGTTTCTGTCTGTCTGTCCTTGTCATGCCATAAATCTGAAAGAGGAGGTCATTCAAATGTTCAAATAAATGTCTGAAGGTACTAATCAAATTTAAACATTTTTATTCACTTAGGTGGAAAACTTTTCAATGTCATTCTGTCTTCTTTGTCCTTAATAAGACCTCTCACAGGAGTAATAAGAAAACTAATCCCCAAATATGAGAGACTAAAAGCATTTGCAGCAACGCTTCTCGTGGGGAAAGCGTG
Organism: Aquila chrysaetos chrysaetos; assembly: GCF_900496995.4. Lineage (NCBI taxonomy): Eukaryota > Metazoa > Chordata > Aves > Accipitriformes > Accipitridae > Aquila > Aquila chrysaetos. The sequence continues at coordinate 37,863,553 of NC_044009.1, forward strand.
GGCATATTGCCCAGGAGAGTTTAGCTGATTTCTGGTTCTGCCACAGATCCTCCTTTTGTCTTTGGGCAAGTTCTTTGACCTCTGCTCCCTGCTGTTTTAGGAAAGAGACGTACAGCTTTTGTGTTGGCTATTGAGGTTTTACATCTGTTGCACAGGAACAGGGTAAATATTATGGCTTAGTTTCTGTTTTTAAGTGGCTAGGGATGTCTCTAAGTCCCATGTGGGTACGAGCCACAATCACAAATGTTGCCTGTTAAGAGAATTAGCAGGGAAATTTGTGCAATCTTCAGTCTCCAAAGTGGAGGCTACCAAACTGAGGCTATAGAAATTTAATGTATTCAAACATTGCAGTGCTCTGTGTGAGAGGATATGATTTAAGGTAATGCATTTTAACAGAGCATTATACACTTGCCAGAATGATTTTCCTTATAGTTATAGTCCTGGTTTTAAAAGACAGTACATCAAGACACATCTTGAATTAACTTGACCGAAAGCTTTTTGTGATAAACAGCTGGTGCAGTGGTATGAGGTACAACTGACTCAGACTCTGAAGGGACAGCTTGCCTGCCTTGTATTTTTAGACATTACTGTGGGCTGCTAAAGATGATGGCTTGAGTCATGAATAATGTTTTGGGCTGGACATTGCTTCTCTATGTGCAGGGAGAAAGTATCTACCTTCCCAGCTCCACTGGTGGTGTTTCAAGGTATGTTGGGGAATGAGGTGGTGACTTCAGACCTGGAGGCTTTGTAAGGGCAGGGGAAGGCAGCTGCCCTCTGTGGTACCAGTAATGTCATAAAAGGGGAATACAGGCCTCTGGGAAGCATATCCCCAAGCCACAGCCAACCTCCTGACTTTCTGAGTCACAGGGACTGAATTTGGGCAAGGAATTGCCAAAGAGGCTGAGGAGTCTTTTGCCTGCTAGTGCTGGGTGCTCAGCTCGAGCTGCCCTAAAGGAGCCCCATTTTAGGGGGAATCTTCCCCTGCAGCAGGACTCATCCAGGGTGTTCCATTTAGGGGTAGCATCAAGGTTGGGATGCTGGTGTCCAAGTGCAACTCTCTGAAGGCTAGAGAAGGCTGCTTTCTGCAGAGAGCACGATAACCCTCAGCAAACCCACAGTCCTTTTCAAATCAACAGTCCTCACAGATTACATCAAAATCCAATGGAATATTAATTATGACCAAAAGTACAAATGTAGCAAACAACTCTTTTGGAAAAAGTGATTTATCTGTCTAAACAGCATTATTAATTATCAGTTTATCAGTAGCTTGACATAAACCACATAATTATATCAGTGAATCATTTAATAATTAGGGCACAAGTTAATTGCCATCATTCACCAACTGAATAAAATCTCCATGAGGCAAACAATGGGACCCCAGTGGGGCAGAGGTAATTTTATCACACTTCTTCAATTAATAAAGTCAAAACTATAAACCCAACATAATTACAGTGGTCGACAGGAGTGTGTGTGTGTGTGTGTGAGTGTGTGTGGGAATAAGAGTTTTGACAAACTAATGGCAGTAAATTAGCAAAATTTAATGATTTCCCAAAATACTCATGTTCAGAGGAAAACTGTAGTCTGAAAAAAGAAAAAGAAAGGAGACTATAAAATATTGGAATGGAATAGAAATAACTGGATATCCCCGAGTTATCCTGAGCAAATCTGTGGAGAAATGAATGCCTGGTATTTATGGGCTTTCCATAGGGACAAAAAGAATTTATGTGTGATGAAAGCAGGGGTGAAACAGCAAATGAAACATCTTTATACTTGCTTTTTAGAGGCTTTTTTTCTACTGCTGCTATTGCAATACATTGTCTTGATGGGGAGTTTGGGCACTGAACCACTCCTCAAACTGATGTTATTGACAACAAGTATTCTGAAATCATGAATGAGCTGTTCCCTGCCACTCAGCACCACCTTCAGATATGAAGGTTTCTAAAAACTGAATACTTAGAAGATTCTTTTCCTTTTCCTTCTAAGTTTTGAATCTTGAAATTGCTTTCATATCATGGTAACTGTATTTTTACTTTTTTTTATTCATTCAGACTAGAACAGTGCTTTAAAAACCAATAGTTGAGGTCCCAAATATTCATGGGACTCCAAGAGCTGGAATTAAGGAAGCAACCAGCATGTGTTGCCAGGTTGGCAGTGGCTGCAGGGACTGCAACACAGAGCATGCCAGGAAGCAATGTTCCTCCAGGTCACCTCTCTGTGTCACATCTAATTCCCTGCATCCCCGTTGCCTTTGGTTTTAACTGACATTAGGTGATGACACAGCCAGGTAATCTCAGCTGAACTGGCTATTCACGAGAGGTTATTGGAACATTCAGTTTATTTTCTTTCCACTGGTTACACCCCCATTCTGGACAGGCAGCAAACAAAAGAAAATAATCTAGATTTATTTGATTTATCTTTCAGTATTTAACATAAGAATGTCTGTACTCAATGGGAGAAGCAGGCAACCACAGAGAACCCACGTGGGCTGATGGTAGTCCTACAGAGGAGGCTATCTTTTATGGTGGTTGCAGAATACAGCTAGGCTGCTTATAATGCTCAGCCAAGTGTCAGGTAACACGGATTGAACCCAAGCAGGAGGATCTAGATGTGGTGAAAAGGGATGGATTTCCCAGGGACATAAATTTGGAAAGGGAAGATTTGTACGTCCATCAGTAACCTGGAGGTTTGTTGCACCACCTTTGCTAAATCACAGGCAACTCTATTGTATGTCCGTCTACTGTTTATCATTTGCACTTCTATGCTGAGCCAAACTGGAACTCATTGTAAAAGATGCTGTACAAACACAGAGTGAGAGAAAACACAGAGAGACAAAGCAGATGAAAGGAGCACCTGCTTTTGAAATGACCTGCCTGGGGTTCTCTGTCACAGTGCTGGGACTAGTACACACCTCTGTCCTGTTCAATATCTATGCATTCAGATACTTAAGCAATGTGAAAGACTTTTCATTGTGAGTGGAGGTAGTAGAATCCATCACTATTAATTGGACTGTTCCTGGAAAATCTGCTAATTTTCCTCTGCCTTGTGTAAAGACAGAGAAAGAAAGAGACAGAAGGAAAGAGACTATAACAATAGAAGTTTTACAGACTGGGTCCAATTAGACTATTTCCTGATATTTTAGGTAGGAGAGATAAATGTGAAATGTAGACAGAATGTTAATAATCTAAAATTGGCCTTAACATTTAAATCAGAGTACTAAAAGCCAGGCTGGGTCAACCTGTTTCAGGCGAGAACTTTCTTTATAAAAATCCTCAGCAGACCCTTTGCAGAGGTGATGGTGTATATCTAGCTGTGAGAACTCGAGGTCAATGAACCACAGGTGCTTGCTGGCTAGTACCTGTTAAATCACCCACTCCACCAGTGGAACTTGTCTTCTTGGCATTACCTTTAATAACAATAACAATGATATTAACAGTAGTGACTAATTAACAGCTAGAGCACCTAAAAAGCTGGTATTGGAAGATATCTCCATTTTGTGATGACACTGAAAATTTAAAGATCAGTTCGAGTAGGCTGGATTGCTCACTCTTAAATGAGATGTGTGAATGGTGATGATACTGCAACAAGTATGCAGAGCTGTGGGTTAGGTTCCCTTAGCTCACTCAAAGAAAGCTTGAGAACAGCATGGGTAAACAGGCTAGGAAAGAGTGGTCTACGTGAAAGTATTGTACTGTGAATGAAAAAAGACTGGAAAACCATACACGGAGAATAGCTATCTGTAGTTAAACTGGAAGGGTCTATTAAGAGGGATCCCACAAGCCGCTGTCCTGAAAATATTCAACATTCTTAACAGTTGGGTGATGAAATAAAAATATGACTATTAAGCTGTGGCTAATGTTGAATGAGAAGAGACTGCAAATGTGCTAGAGAACCAAGATGGAGACATGATTTGGAAAAGGAAATAGCATGCAGTTCAACAAAGTGGGTGTAAGGTGCTTTGCCTGACAGGAATAATCTGCAGTGCAAATGTAAAGGAGAAACAGGTTAGACAGGTAGTATTTCTAGGAAAAAGAACTGGGAGTAGAGAGGATAACAAAGTAGTTTCAGACCATGCAAATAATGCAGATCTCATTCCAGGATATAGACTAAGAAGGTTTCTTGCAGGCTGTTTGAGATAACCATTCTTGGGACTCAGTAAAGCCTCACTGGGATGCTAGGACTTAAATCTGGTCACCATATTTCAGGTGGTGCAGATGTTGAGAGCCTAGAAAGCACTGAAAACTTCAACGCTGATGCCAGGAAAGTTGAAAGAAGCTGAGTGTGATTAGCCTAGGGAAGAGATAGCCAAAGGCAGGCATGTATGAAGGGAGAAAATTGCTCTCCCTGTTCATTGTGAAAAGGACAAGAGGTAATGGGCTTAAATTGTAGCAGGAGGTATTTACGTTAGACACTAAGAAAGCTTTCTAACAGTTAGGTAGTTATGCACTGAAAACAATTGCGTGGGGAGGATGATGACTTTTTCATTGCTGAGGTCTCAGAGAACCAGGTAAGTGCACACAGGTTTGATAGGCAGTAGGGAAATATTGGCAGAGCAGGGGGAGAATTTGAAGTTCTTTCAGGCTCTCTCCCATCCTCTGTGGTTCAGTCATCCAGCACACGTCAGTTCTGAAAATGTTGGGAGAAACTTCTTCCTGCAGAGTTTGTGGTCCCTGTTTTGCATATCTAAAGGCTACACCTCAGCTCTTGGATGTTTATTCCAGAGCTGAACTCCTGAATCTTTCTTAGCATTGCAAAGCTTCATCAAGCGCCCATGCATGTAGGTGGGAAAATTAGCTAGCTAATTAACTGACAGTCACAAACGGGTTGAAGAGAGCACAGAAATCAGCCACCTTTGAAAAGCATAGAGATTGAGGTTCGTACATTAACGCTTCCACTGGGACCATTTCATCAGTGTTGGCACAGGGCAGAGCGAGTCAGTTGGAAGCATCCTGTGCAGCATATTTGGATTTGCTTCTCCAAAGCAGGAAATCCTGACAATCGCCCAAAGAAGCTGTAATTGTCTGTATCCAACGTGCAGAAGATTAAAATCTCCTTGTCTGAAACCAAATACAGACACATTCTTTCAGAGAAGAGCATCCACACCCTGCCAAGCCCTCATTCAGCCACATGTGATTTCTCCAGGAGGCAGAATGGGGGAAGGAAACAAAGCTACGGATCTGGGGTCATTAGATCAACTCCTTGTCTCTCTGAAATATAATCAGTGTTATTCCTAAAGACTTGCTCATCTGTCATTCAGGCTTTGTGTTTAGAGGATGGTAATTAAGTGCTATTAATATGAAAAACTCATTGATCCGATCACTGCATGTGCATGATTTGCACAGGCATTAACCTAGTCTGGCTTGGTCCATGAGCGTGATTCAGTTGTGCATATAATAATAATGATGGTAATGACAGTAAAAATAATATAGGGAGCACTTATTTCTTGCGCAATATATGTATCTGTTTATAAATACATATTGCACTGCTAGAAATGTTTGAGAAATTACATTTTTTTCTTGTGGAATTCTGAATCAGTTTTCATTTCCCAGACATAAGCAAATAACTTTTACTTTTTTTTTTACCCTGCTTTCAATACTTTTCTCAATTCTTCCATATCCTTTTTCTACTTCTGCAGGCTTAAAAAAATCTTGTTTCATTTATTTATGTTTTCCAAGGTCCCCTTTTCCCAGTTATTTCTTAGGGGAAAAAAGGAGGGAAAACAGTACAAAATTATGGGGAAAGAAAAAATCCAAACAACATATACAAATTATTTTTCAAGAAAAGGTAAAAACCAGACAAGATAAGATTAAAAAAACCTTGTGTTAGAAAGGTCAATTAAAAAGAAAAAGAGTTACTAGGAAAAATATGACTAGTTCTTTACTTTCTAGGTGTGAGTTCTCCTTTATATACATGGGATTAGAAGAACCCCAAGATGTTTCCTACAGCACCGGAAAGCAGATATTTCTGGAGTGGAACTTGGCAGTCTCCCACTCTGCCTTGATTTAAGATCAGAAGATGATACCAAACCAAGCTGAAACTGCAAGTCTATGTAGGAACCAAACTAAAATGTTCTTTGGTGATGAAACAACACCTGATCTGCAAAAATATCAAAACCAAAGGCAAGCCCACCTCCTCCCCCCCCCCAATACTTTTATCACTGCTTAAGTAATTAAAGACCATTTTCACTTTCCATCCCTCAAACCCCCTTGCTCCAAACCAATAACCTACAATTACTCCCCAGGCTTAAAATTTTGCAGGTGCTCCTGTGCTTTACTGAACTGAAGCCATAATGAGCATTTGACATCTAGGACTACTTCTTCAGTTATTAACAATATGTGATATGCTATAAGAACATTCATATCCATCTTGCTTGGATAGAAGACAAAGCAAGCTCAGGGGAAAGAAATCTTAACGCAGTAGTATCTTAGGTAGTGGTAGAGTAAAGCAGTGAAAAATACTGGCACAGCTAATGCCTCTTTGTGCAATTATTCCCACTTTTATAAGTTTGCCCCAGTGTGAAAGTTTTCTCCTTTAAAATGGGCTGGCAAAGATAATCCATTAATTCAACAGCACTGGAAAGTTAACATTTTTTCCCTTCATTAGCAAGTTCAAAATTGCATTTTATTTCCATTTTGATGAGATTTTTATGAGTTAGAAGAGATGAAGTTGAACCCCAGGAGCTTAATGGACCCAGAAAGATCGCAGATACAGGATTGAATTCAATGAACCGTGAGGAGTTTAGTAAATTAATTAAATTTAAGAAAATAATGATTTTTTTGTCTGCTGGATTAAAAATGCTAAAATGCAATGAAAAGTTAATTTAATGCTAAAACTTTTTCTCCTAAATTTATTTTGCATTGATATTAAATAACTTCTGCAAAGCTTAAAGAGCAAAGAAAAAAGAAGGGAGGAGACTTATAGAAAAATAATTATTAAACTATTTTCTGATTCCCTCCTGTATCCTGAAATAATTTCAGACTAAGGACTGTCATTCAGAGGTGTCAATAGCTTGCTTTGGGGTGTTGGTAGGGCTTCTCAGACCCACATTTTCCCTGTAGCCCTTCTTTGCTTGGTCTTGTTGAAGGAACAGCTCAGCTGTTGAGAAGTGGCTATTGATCTTCTGAAGTTCGTAGCCCAGTATATTCACATGTGTCTGTGATGCAAAGCCCTGAAGTAGCTCATAGAGCTACAAGACTTTTTTGGGTTAGAAACTCTGTTTGCCCTTTCCAAGTGAAAAGGCTGAAGGGTTTAAATTTGCTTATTAAGCTCATTGTGTCCCACCAGTAGGCTGGTTTGTAACATCTGGTATAAGTTTCTTCTCCACTTGGTTCCACCCAGAGTTAGCCCTTTGCAGCATTTCTTATGCTTTATTGCAGACAAATGAAAAAATCCAGTCTCGAAGGCTGTCTCCAGGTACTTTTTGGAGATAAGAAGAAAAGAAGGCAGCTCCCTAAAATAAACATCAAACTGCTGAATGAAGCTTACTTGCCACCCTACATTCCTCAACCCAACCAGATGTGTGAACCTAGCAGATCAGTGAACATGTTGGAACAAAAGCTACTTTAATTCTCAGTAGCTTGCTGCTTTTCTTTCTATTTTCTCTTTTCACACACGACGTCAGACGTTGCAGAGCCACCTATTCCCATGTCAGCTGCCTGAGCTGTAATAAAGCAAACAACACAGATAAATTCAGCAATTAGCGAGGGGGGTGTGGGGGGTTAGTGTCACTGTGGAACAGGCACAAGATAACCTGCCAGAAAGACAAGTGAAACAAATAATTTTGAAAAAGCAGAATTGAGTCAATTTCCCTTCCTGCTGTTCTTCTTCAAGGGAATACCATTGCAAAGAATGACATTTCAGAAGCCTGTCATTATTGATGATATGACAGATTCAGATGTGGTCATTGGAGGAATGCGACTTTATTCTGCATCCAAAAACAATGCATGAATTTTCTTTAAAAGAGCAATTGTCTTTGTCCTGTGATTAATGACCTGCCACTCAACAGCAGCTAACCAATCTTCAAGGCATGGCATCCAGCAGAAAATTAATCAGTGACTGAGAACTGGTGTGACCAAAACCAGAGAAGAAACCTCCTAAAGCCTATCAGCAGAGTTATGAGCTGAAATCAATCATATGGTATCTTCAATTCTTACTGACAGTCTCCACACAGCGTTGTTCTTCACTGGAGTTCCAGTAGAGAGATGGGCTCCAAGGTCATTTGATGTTGCTGAAATCCTACAGAAACCACCTAAGAATTAGTGTTTGGCTATGAATACCAGGTACCACTGAACTTATAATGCTCAAGGGCTATGAGCTCATACGGCATGATCAGCTACTGCTGATGGCTGGAGGTGTGCTCGTGCTTCTTGAGTAGACAAAATGATTGCTCAGTTTAAAATGCGTGCAAAATATGTGGTAGAAGATGGCAGTGTATATAAAATAAATAATGCAAGGTGTAAGGGGCTGATTATATCTATAAGAAAAGGGGCATTATTTGGATTCATTGGATGTGGAATTCAGGAAGTCTGGATCTCACCGTGCATTGCCAGTCATGGATGCACCTTATGAAGCTTAGTTCCTGCGATTCTGTAGGAGTGGCAAATGCAAATTTGAATTTGTCTGTGGTTCAAAGCAACTGAGAGGTTTGGAGTTTCAGTCTGTGGTATTCTGTAGATGTCACTTCTTGCTAAGTCCCTCATGGAATAGTTGTAAATGAGTCAAAATCACTGGATTTCTATCTGTAGCCAGTGAGAGGGGGAAAATTATAAAGGAGAAGGTGCTGACAGTTACAATTTAATTGTCCTTGGCATTAAAAAAAAAAATCTTTTATTCAGTTGTTTTATTGTTTGTTTGGTTTTCTTTTTTTAATTTCATCAAAACAAAGAACCCTTTGATAGCTGGCTTTTTCTCCCCAGGAGTGACTTGCAGAGCATGGTCAAGCCATTGCTTGACCCTTTGGAGCAAAGACCCTCCTTTTGACCCTTAGGCCAAGGCAGGCCCAAGGACTGGATCTGTCCTGGAGAACAATTTTACCCCCCTTCTGAACAGCTGATTGCTGTGTGGGCAGGAGCCTATGCAGCTGTGATCTCTCAGTGTGGATCATGCAGGCACTGAGTCCTGTCAGCCCCCCTCATTCTGCTGAGGAGGGATGAGAGAGGAGAGTGCCCACTATATTCAACAGTTCAGCGACTGTGTTGAGAAGGTGAAAATGTCCCTCTTCCTAACTACAGCCAGTGCACTGTCCTCTGCCAGATGCTGACTGGCTTACCTTAGGTTCACTGTTGTGAACAGAGTGCATTAAGACTGTATTTTCTCATTGACTCCTCCTGTTAGGGATTTAAAGCTCATGCCCTCCCTAGCCAAAATCTTTATTTCACATGTGGCTGTTCTTTTGAGCAGAGAGATGAGCTGCAAAAGTTACAGCTATCTAAGACTGTGTTTGGAAAAGACAATGTTAGTTTTGGCTGTTTTTCACCCCAGTCTGTTGCACTGCATTGTGTCAAGCTCGGTGATGTGGGTTGTCTCAGCTGCGCAGTGTTGGGTTGCAGTAAAGCTCAGGCCGGAGCTGAGCATGTCTAAGATTCTTGTAGTTTCTTCTAAGTGAAACGTTGTTGTTTGCAATTCACTGTTCTTTACCTAATGTCTATTGCAATGAAATGTATTGTAGTATAACAACTCAAAGGAGGCAGAGGCTGCAGTCTTACACAACCTTGCGGAAATAACAGGCTTCCTTCTCCGCTCTTGTCATTTTTCACAAACATGTGGCTTGTGACCTCCCATACGAGGAAGGCACTGTTTTGAAACTCAAGGACACAGGTAACTTGTTAATTCTTGTGGAAAGTATGAGATCATTGATGCAAAAAACCAAGACCTCCAAGAGCAGCACCTTTTCAAGCCTTATCGAATAATAATAGTTCAGAAGATCCTGTTTCCGTGGTGGTGTTGGGAATTACGGAACTATTCCCCAGAATGAGCATATTAAAATAAATTGTCTAATATCTTACATCGAATCAGTACTTCAATTGCTGCAAAGAGCTTTGAAGCACTGTGTGGCAATTTGGAGAATGTTTCTGGGCTCAGTTTCTGAATTCTCTTTGATAGTGGGAACTCACTATGTTCTTTTAAACACTCCCTGCTCTTTTAAAAACTCTGTAAGGGAATGTGGAGCTTTTGCCCTTTTTTTTGGCTTTCATTTGCCTCCCAACTGAGCCAAAACTAGAGAGAAAGGAGATATTTTTACATTGCTAGAGCAGGGCTAATACAAGGCTAGCAATGAGGATGATAAACTTTGATAGTCATCCATTAAAATGAGCCTGCTTGACAACAAAATACCTCAACTCAAGAAGAACCATTCTTTCACGTCTAGACTCTTGGGGGAGGCAGAAGAAATGAAACAATGAATCAGATACTGAGAGATTTTAACCACTTGCTAAGGCTTGTCAGGGAATGCCCTGACTATAGAGATTGGAGGTTAAAAATGCTTTCTCACCAGCCATGCCTAAGGAGGTTTGAGCAGGGAAGGTCAGTTGAAAGAAGAGTCGTACACTATTATTCAGAATTGAGTGCATTCCTTGATCCCTTGTAGAAATCTAATCTAATATCCAGAAAATGCTCATGGCACACCTTGTGATGGCTAGGAAAGCGAGGAAGCAAAATGCATAGAAACACACATTATTCTGGCAAGAGCTCTGTTTTCTTGTACTAGCTAAAGCAAAGAGGTCATGAGGCGTGCTTGCATTACGCTTGCATTAATGTACGTCGTCCAAATAGGCCAACTCAGAATCAGTATGAACAGAGTCTGGAAAAGGATTGCCTAGGTCTGCCTGCCTAGTGTGTGAAGACTTCCAAAGGGGGTTCCCTCAGCTGCAGTATTACCGCAAGACACTTTCTTATCAGCACAATAGCCATGTGAAAAATGGTGTTCATCCCCATTCAGGTTAAACTGAAAAAGGGGCTGGGGTGTGGGTTTCACATACCACTTTAATTTACCCTCTTCTGTGTTCTGAACATTTACTAGCAATTCTAATGTGCTGCAGTCATGGAGGTTGCGCTCTGTTTCTTACTCTGCTTTTATTTTCCAGGTGAAGAATAGGAAAGCAGTTTTTTTGAAGCCATTTATTTATTTTCAAATGCACCACTATCTTCCTGCAGAGTGAGAAGTAATGGATAGAAACCCCAATAGGCTATTATCAGACTGATGCTGAGAATAAAACGGGATGGATAAAGCTTTGATGGAGTCCTGAAAGCATCTGTAACTATTCGTAGCTTAGAATTATACCTGCAGATTACCCAGATCTCTCTGAATATGTTACAATATCTACCATGACCCCTACCACTTACTGCATCAGGCTTCCTTACCAGCGAGCAAGTCTTTGCAGTGAAGAAAAAAGCCTGTCTCTCACTGGAGTTGCTAGAAGTTTGACTAGTCTGTGGCCAGTGGGATTTGGTTTAAAGTCTCCAGGTACAGAAAACAATGGACCTGGCATCCTCTTGTTGTGCCGGTGGCCCTTGAGATGAGGGAAATAACACAAAGATCTCTGTAACACAACAAAAATCATCCAAGATGTAAGCAGTAGGGACAAGCTATAGCCAGAGCTTGAGAGCTTGCCCTCGTTTTCTTGTTATGGATTTTCTTCTTATTGGGCTAATCACTCACAAGCAGACAGCTGCCATGCTCTGGGGTTAGGACTTTCTGCCCTTGCTGGGAAGGCAAACCAGCCATATCTTCCGCAAAGGAGAGGGACTCACAGGACAGATGCTCTGTATGTGTCGGTGGCTCCTGAGCCTGAGGTTTGTCCTGGGACAGAGCAGAGGGTGGTGGGCACAGAGAAACCCTCGTGATAGGGAGCCAGATAGGGGTCAGAAGTGGTTTAATTGCCCACATAGGGACAAAAGGGGACATCACATATTTGCAGAACACCCTCCCTGAACACCTCTCCCCCGCTCCATCCTACAGCAGTGGCACTGCTCTCCAGTCCGTTTGGTGCATGCAGTAGCCAGTGCTGGGGTAAGAAGACACTCTTTAGAGGTGAATTGGCAGGACAAGCCTGTCACTCTCCCATGGCTGTGTCAGGGAATAGCACAGCGCTGGAAACGCATGTCCTGGGGCCAGAGGGACCCTGCCTGTCCTTGGGCAGTGAGGAACTAGGCCCCGAGGAGAGGGAAATGAGCTGTTAAGTTACATGCAGCACACTTGTGACTGCTTTTTATATTCCATACCCCAGTGCTTTATCCAAAGTAATTTAAACGTCTCAAGCTCTGGTGCCCCCATCACTTTTCCTGGCACATTATTTTGCAGGCTAAGTCATCTCACCATTTGCATTTTTCCACATGAAATTCAGAAGCAATTTCCCCTCCCTTCCAATCCCTTAATTTCACTGAATACTTTACTACATGCTCCCCTTTCCTTCTGATGTCTCCTGCCTCTCGTCCCAGCTCCTCTCCTGTTCCTTTGTATCTCCCAAAGAGGACATGACACCTAGAGTTTTCAAAATGCTTAAGCAAAGGGGGGTGCATTATTTGCTTAAAATTAGGTCTTGGTAATATATCCATGGCTAGGGCACTAATCCAGGTTAAAAAACCACAGACTGCTCTTCCACTGGCTTCCTGCATCCCGCTATTCACTTCCCTGTTCCTTACCACCTTTATCATCTATAAAGTATCTGAGAAGGGAATTGAGAAGAAAATTCAGAGGGTACTGAGGCCCTGTCTGTGGGATCCATGTAAGCATGGGGACCCCATTCACACCATTTAGCACTTGGTGTAGAGCCAAGAACCTGTCTTCCCTTTTTTGTCTAGAAAGATATCCTAGACATCACCATTTTTGCACACATAATGAATGTTTTTGGGTCTGATTCAATCATTAGAGAAGCTACTGTTTTCATAGGATTTGGATGAGTCTTTTAAAGCAAAAATCAACATAGGAAGCATGTCCATGTAGTTTTGGCATGCAGATTTTTAAAAGACTAAAGGAAACAATCAAAGCAATTCCTAGAAATTATGGAAATGATGTTGGGCAATAGGGACTATTGATTTCAATACTGTTGTATGGAAATGAGAAAGGCCTATAGGCAACCTGCGACAACGAAATAGATTAGTGTTATTTACAAACCGTAATGGTATCCAAATGTTTTTTTTATTAGGATCCCTTGAAACAGAGATTGCAGTGGGTTTAGGACTATGAGCAGTTTAGGCATGCTATAACCTATGGGTTTAATAACAATAAGTCGTTTTCTCTGGCTGATTTAAAACCTACTTGTCCCATAAATGTATGGTGGATGGTTTTAATTAACACCTCAACAAAAGCAATTTTTCAGGTGGGGGGGATTGAAGCGTGGGCTGCATTTAATGTTATATCTGGCAAAAGGAAATCTTTTCTGTACTTGTTCTTCTCTCAGAACATAATTTATCACTGGAACTCATTGACACTAGACATCACCCACGAGAAGAATTTGGTAGGAAGAGCGGTAATATTTTGACAACTTATAGACCCTCCATTGCACATCTACAGGGTGGAAAAAGAAAGTATTAGGATATCAATACTTATGCTTTAGGGCATAACACCTCTTATTAATGAATGATAACTGTCCCTGTGTTATTTCAGTTTTAATTTACAGGGCTCCAAAAAGCTTCCTTTGAAGCTGCCAGTGTTTCAGAGTGTCCTGGTTTCAGCTGGGGTAGAGTTAATTGTCTTCCCAGTAGCTGGTACAGTGCTATGTTTTGAGTTCAGTATGTGAAGAATGTTGATAACACTGATGTTTTCAGTTGTTGCTAAGTAATGTTTAGTCTAAAGTCAAGGATTTTTCAGCTTCTCATGCCCAGTCAGCGAGAAAGCTGGAGGGGCACAAGAAGTTGGCACAGGACAGAGCCAGGGCAACTGACCCAAAGTGGCCAGCGGGGTATTCCATACCATGTGACGTCACATCTAGTATATAAACTGGGGGGAGTGGGGGGCGGGGGATCACCTCTCGGGGACTAGCTGGGTGTCGATCGGCAGGTGGTGAGCAATTGCACTGCGCATCATTTGTACATTCCAATCCTTTCATTATTGCTGTTGTCATTTTATTAGTGTTATCATCATCGCTATTAGTTTCTTCTTTTCTGTTCTATTAAACCGTTCTTATCTCAACCCACAAGTTTTACTTCTTTTTCGGATTTTCTCCCCCATCCCACTGGGCGGCGGGGGGAGTGAGCGAGCGGCTGCGTGGTGCTTAATTGCTGGCTGGGGTTAAACTATGACACAAAGATAAGAACGCAGGTGACAAGGAGCCCTGCTCTGAGCCAGATGGCAATTTGCATTTGGTGGAATCTCCAGTTCCTTTGGGAAAAATATAAAGAAAGAAATCAGGACTTTTGTGGTGCTCCATACAATGCAGTCTAGCTTAACCTATGGCCAGTGCTGCAACATCTACTGGATCTGTACATCCTTGAAGAGAACACATCCTACTGAGAGACATAGTCTTGGGGAATGGGTGTTTGAATTAAATGTCTTGCTTCTGAAATGACTTAAGGAAAGCATGTCCCACATGGACACCTGGAAAAAGCGTGTCTGAAATGAGTCTCTTGCTATACTAAAGAATAAGCTGAATGATTTTCTCTGGTATCTTTTTCCTGTCTCTCTCCCCAAACTAGTTATAAACTTCTGCTCTACTTGTCCTTGTGAAAAAAGTATTGCAGAACGTGACCAATTTTTAGAACTTCCATTTAGTTTATTGCTTTAGTTTGTTCTTGGCAGTTAGCAAGCTTTTTTTTTTTTTTTTTGCCTATGACCAATGCTGTTCTGTATCACAAATAGCTCTTTTCTTTGTGGTCTTAATTTCCTGGAAGAATCTGTAATAAGCAAGCTTTTTTTCTTGGCCTTCTCATTGTTTGGTCAAACAAGCCAAATTTCACAAAAAGATGTAGACTTCATAGTTCTTACCATCTCAGGAACCCGTGTTTTAGACATGTTTCTGAGTCATTGCTTTGAATATGCTCAAGGGACATAGTAACCCTTCTTTTTCAGTCATCCTCCTATTATCTTTGGCTATTAAAATCCAAATCAAACTCAATCATATTTGGAAGTCATAAGGGAAAGGGATCTAATTACTGCACAATGAGAAAACTCATGTTAAACACCTCGTTTTGGCTGTTAGGCCCTCCTGGGGTGCCTAGTGAAACCATGTATGTCAGGTTGAAGAGAGAAGTGAAGCAAATGCGAGCCAGCTGTCTGGAGAGTTTATAAATGGTAACTTGCTCTTGATAAATCAAACAAACAAAATCATCTTCTATATCATAATCTTAAAAAGAAAGAAAGGATTTTGCTCATAACAGTCTCTACAGTTAGAGGTTTCAATACCCTGGGGATACTCTAATGATACCCAGAAACAAGACAGACACAAATGGCATCACTTCAAGAAACAAGGGAAAGGAAATGCTGCTTGTATTTGTAGATATTCTCCTTCTTGGCATCTGTTTTATCTATTACCATGACTCAGACAACTGTATCATCTGAGCGAGGGAAGACAATCTGAGTGAATACAGGAAATGCTGAAGGCAAAGCAGGTGAAGAAACCTGCACAGTCCTGAAAGTCCATTTGAAATTTCTGGTAGCGCACAACAGGATGTAGAGCAAAGGAGGACAGATGCATGGATTCATGGTCATGTTAACATTTGCAAATGCAAAACAAACAGAAAAAGCTAATTACATTGAAAAAAAACTAACAAGGGACTCCACTGATCTGAAATCAGAATATCTGTCTTTGTCTTTCGTGTTGCTTATTGCCAGCTTCTGTCATGGAGCAGTTCAGTGTTACTCTGGCACTGAGGAGAGTTCAGTTCAGTTCAGTTCGTAGCTGAATCTCACTTCTATGGCTTGGTTAATTTACTTGTTCTTTTCTTGTTATGGAGATAATATCAGCACTTCCTCTGTCTTTCCCATTTAGATGGCAATTCTTTGAGTGCATTAGATATCTTATTGTTTCTCTGCTTAGAGCTGGGCAGAAAGAGAGACTGACCTTGGTTAGGACATACATTTTCTTTATTGGTTTCTTACACAAGTACTCCTTTGGAACTTTCCCAAGATTTTTGTCATCTCTTTCTGCTAAAAACATAGTGTTATCACATTGTTTTTATATTCATTTAATACAACATAACATTTACTAGTGAAAACATAACTTCCTTTTTCTGTGTATCTGTACATCTCCATTTAAAATATGCTTCTTTTAAATTACAGTTGGATCATGCCAAGAAAGTCAATGGGATTTCTCTTCATGGGTAATAATCAGACCCATTTGTTTTATATAGTGTTTTACCCTTTTATAGGGACGATGGAGATGTAGCTGTGTCAAAATCAAAATGGGGCTACTGTTTCAAGACACAGCCAACAACTAGGTAGAAATGAACGAAAATTCTTTATTCAGTAGAAGCTGCTGAGAGAATTTATACAGGAGTGCACAGGATATACGTATCTAGACTTGCAAAAATAACTCTGCAGGTGTTCTAATGACCACCAGCCATCAAGACCATGGGTTTATGAGCCATATCTCCATTTTATTCTAGCGTGAACAGTCATTCAACTTGTACCCGATTGCAAGTTGTTGTTTTCAGATATTGCCAACAGAGAACAATGTGAGTATATATTGCATGTGCATGTCAATAAAGCCTATTTAGAATATGGTTTCATTTCCTTGCTGCCACCTACTAGGAAATAACAGACCAAGTATGAAGTTTAACAGCTGTCCCCATGATCAGAAAGTGATTTTCATAAGGTTTTGAAGAGACACCCAGAGAAAACATTGATTCATGTTCAGCCTTGTAGCAAGCATACAGGGAGCCTAGATTGATAAGGAGCTGAGACTGGTAAATCATAATGTAAATAAAAGCACTATTTTTCATGCAGCTTATTTACAATGGCTTTAGTATGCTACATTTCCAGGGAAATATATGTTCTTGTCAGGAAACTTCAGGGGAAGTAAATGAGTTTGAATCACATGAATAGGTTTAAATGCCATAGCTGAAATTTAGTAAACTATTTTGCACTATCTCTTCTTCTTCATTAAAAGTGGAACATTTTTCTCTGTCTCTTGACGTACTTAATAATAAGGCTGGATTACCCAGTGGGACACTGGTTAGGAGCAGCATCCTTTAGCTTTTCTGAAAAATCTCACACTTTAGCATTAATTCCTCATCATGAGTCAGAATCTGACTCTGAATCGATATGTAATGGAGTCTGGATCCATGAATATTCTTGCTGGTTTCTATTTATCTGTGTATCACATAATTTGGGACCCAACTATCATTGCAGGATCTGAGCAATTTCCACAAAAAAAATTAAAAGCATGGACGTATGTGGTGCTTATGAAGTCTCCAACTTTCTTTTGGCTTGGGGTCCAAATTTTGCTTTTGGGAGAAAAATATCAGCAAGAATTTGGGAATGGCAAAAGACATTTGCTTTATGACCAAAAAGATGACTGTTAGGATTTTACAGGGGTAGTGTGGTTATACATTCCTGATTTCTACTGTCACACAGAAGTGACAGGATTATAGGATAGTGTGGGAGATGTGACTATAACTGCATTTCTGCCTTTTCATGGCACTGTAGACATGTGCGACTGTATGTGACACGCAGAAGTCACTGCATTCTTCTGGCTGCAAGGAAGTAGAAACTACACTTCGGTTATTCTTTGACAAGTATTTATGCAACTTCTTAAATACCTTCCAAGAAAGGAATCTCACAACTTTCCTAAGGAAAAGTGAACAGCTTCCCTAATATCCACATCAAAGGGTCTTTCTCTTTTCTGCTTTTGGAAACATTTCCTGCATTTTGGTGTAATGCAGTTCTCTCACTAAGCCCTGTGTTTCACTCATGAGTATTAGGCATTAGGATCTCATGAGCTACCAGACTCTGAGAACCACAGGACGTTGGCCAGTTCCAGAACCTGTAGTCCAAATTTTTTTATTTTTTTTTTTTTAATTTGTACTGCATATTTATGTTTCAGGTTGTCAAAATCTACAGTCAGCATTGGAGTCCTGTTTTACAAGGTCATGAACAAACACAATGAGCAAATGTCCACGGGGGAAACCTCTCTCAGTATCAAAGATAAGAGAACAGATAGCAGCTGGTAACTGAGATAAAATGAACAAGGCAATACTTTGTGCAGTTTAGGCAATTTTGAACTTTACTTTTCTTTGGGTTCCTTTTTTTTTTGGTAGTGGCCAAATCAGAAAAGAGGTACAAATCTTGGAGCGGGGGGAAGCTAAGAACTAGAGATAGTCTTTGAGATTTCAGATCAGGAAATCCTGTCATTTCCTTACCAGCTGTATGGATCAGATGAATCTCGTGAATTTGGAAATCTTTATTCTTTGATAAAACCTTTCTACCTGGACAGGAACGGCTCTCATACTCCTTGCTGCAAGATTATCTCAGATGCACTAAAGACCTGAAGCTAGTAGTGACATAAAGAAACCAAACCACACGTGAAGCGTTCTTAATTCATTGTGAAGACATATTGTACATGTACCAGACAATTCATGATTACCAATTAACTTTATGTAGAAGGTACTAGGATTTTATGAAGATCAATGACATCATAAAATCCATACTGTAACTTAGGATGGGTGGATGGTTTCTGAGTGTCGAATTGACACGAATGATAACTGAGTCTGACTAGCTGTACAATTATTCACCAAACATTCTCACCTACAATTTTCAGTGAGGAATCATTGTGGATTCAGTGATATGAGAGTTTTCCTTTAACTGATAATACTTGTGCAGCCTGTTTCACTTTCCAGGCTATTTTATTTTCCTAAAACTTGTGGGCAGCACAGACAGGCTTTGTTACCAGGGGTTCCTTGTCACTTTGTCATGGTTTAACCCCAGCCGGCAACTCAGCCCCACACAGCTGCTCGCTCACTCGCCCCAAGGTGGGATGGGGGAGAGAATCAGAAGAGTAAAAAAGTGAGAAAATTTGTGCATTGAGATAAAGACAGTTTAACAGGTAAAGCAAAAGCCATGCATGCAAGCAAAGCAAAACAAGGAATTCATTCACTACTTCCCATGGGCAGGCAGGTGTTCAGCCATCTCCAGGAAAGCAGGGCTCCATCACCCATAACGGTTACTTGGGAAGACAAACACCATAACTCCGAACATTCTTCCCTTTCTTCTTCTTCCCCCAGATTTATATGCTGAGCATGACATCATATGGCATAGAATATCCCTTTGGTTAGTTGGGGTCAGCTGTCCCAGGTCCCAACTTCTTGTGCCCCCCCAGCCTGCTCGCTGGTGGGCTGGGGTGAGAAGCAGAAAAGGCCTTGGCTCTGTGTAAGCTCTGCTCAGCAGTAAGGAAAACATCCCTGTATTATCAACACTGTTTCCAGCACAAATCCAAACCACAGCCCCATCCTAGCTACTATGAAGAAAATTAACTCTATCCCAGCCAAAACCAGCACACACTTATAGGAGATGGAAGAAGGACAGAGAGATGAGAAGAAAGCAAGAGTCAGGGAGAGCAAAGAAAAACTGAAGGGTGCAAAGAAAAACAGGGGTACAACTATCTTCCTTTTGCATACTTCTGGAAACACTGAATACCTTTGTGAAATTGCACTTAAATTGGCCAAGGAGTGAAAAGTTCTTTGGGAAACAGGAAACTGATCAATAGAAATGCACGCCCACCCACACCCACACAATATAACCATGTAAGTCTTTTTCCCTAGGAGACTATCCTGATGAGAAAGAGGCTAAAGGGAAGTAGGGAAAGAGAGACATTTCTGAATTATCACCATTCTCAGCAGCCAATAGCCTCACCATTCTTTGAAGCTGCAGCTATATTTGTTACATATTTAGTCTCTCTCCCAGATGAATCCTTCCCTACAAGAGCCCACTTCCACCTGTGGATTAATAAGTACTTCACTACACAGGAACCCAACAAATGTGTATATATTCATTAGCTAGAGCTCAAAAAAGAGACAGCATTTTCAGGTGAGTGATTGGAAGGACCAGGAGGTAATGGCTATCTGCAGTACTAGTCCCTCTCTGCCTTAGTTGAAAGTCATCGTCCTCGGTTGTGTATGATAAAAATTAATGGCTTTTTCTATTGGCTCTAGGGTGAAGCAGACACTAGAGAGTTCAAATAATCTTTCACAGAGTGATCATTCAGTAGGAACAGGCAAAAATTAAGATATAAAATGCAGGTTAAAAATGGCCTTCCCTTAGATAATCAAAAGCATGGACATGTAGGATGGGATGAGTCATGGCTCACCTAGCTTCGGTCCCGTTGTAGTTGATCCTTCATAAAGGACTGTGAAGTCCATGCTGAGGGTTCTGAACCTGCCCCCCCCCTCCCTTCCCAATAAAACTCCTATATTACAAGACCAGCTGAAAATGAGGGGCTCTTATTTGAGAACAAGACAGTGGAAGGGCACATGTGAGGAAGGTGACGTAGGAAAGTGAAAAGAAAAATGGCCTTTGCAACAGGGTAAGGACTTTTTATTCTGATTTATATCGGTCTAGTTATAATGAGGTGTTGACTTATGCCTGAGATGTCTTGGTTATTCCAAACCAACCAAACAAACAAAGTTAGTCATTTGAAGGAGAAAATAAAAGAATTACTATTTCCAATGCACATAATAACGCTATGCAACTCATTGCTTTAAGATATACTAAAATCTTAGCTTCCAGTGCAAATGAAAAACATACAGGTTCTTTATATAGTGCATGGGAATGTTCAAAATTACGTAAATTGATGCATAAAAGTGAAGAATAAATAGAAAAGTTTATGAATCATGACATAAGCCAACATTTAATGCGTAGGAGTTAGGCAAGGTAATGCATAATTGTCAACTGTGAATTCTCTTACACTTTCATCCTGAGAATATGGTACCAGACTTTGTGCCAGGGACAGGATACTGTACTAAATGGTCCATAATTTTCTCCAGCAAGATGATTTCTATGTTTCTAGTGATGTGATCTGTCAATGAACAAAAAACATGTCTCTCTAAATCTTGCAGGAAGTGGGAACTGGCCGCTTGCTAAAGTACAATGTAGCTGCAGCACAAAATAGTACAGTTTCCAAAATGCACAGTATTTAATAAGCAATTTGATGCAAAATGCAATAACTATTAATAAAGGCACTCCACTGAATTGATTTTAGCACGATTAAACTTTTCTTTACCTTATTTCACAGTCCATTTAAAATGTTCTATTTTTCCTTTAATGGCAAAGGAAAATCTGAGCTTTAATAAAACACAGCAGCATAAATTCAAGGCAGCATATGGCACAGATGAACAGAAAGCATTATCAGGAAAAAGACAACAGCACCAAAATCAGAAATCCAGGCTGTGACACCATGTAACTGATTTAGGTAGAAGAGCATCTGTACACAGTGAGAAATGAGAAACTGTCAGCAATGGGCCAAGTTACAGTTTTTCAAGGATTTGAGAATACCGTCACACAAATAAATGCATCTTAGTGGGGCGTAGGAAGGGGAGGAGAGAGGTTGTGAGAGGTGTACAGCAGCTGGAGCAGTAACTGGTATGTTCAGCTTTGGTGTCTCCCTTTTTGGGTAAAACCCAGATCAGTTCAACATCATTCTTTTTCCACTCACCATGGAAAGCCCCTTGTTTCAGGAGTAAAAGCCTGCTAAATGCAGGTCAAGTTTTACAGTATTGCTCAGGGTGAGTTGTTGCCCATTTGCTGAAAACACCTTCAGGGCCAGGACTGCATAGCTGTATTTTTCAGGGCAGCAACCAGACATTGTTTCTCATAGAAAACCATATTGGCAGAGAAGGGACAGTGAGTAACAACTGTCTATGGGTGAAACGCAGCTCCAGATTTTCAATCTAAGGTTCAGTTTAGAAGAACACCTTCCTCCATCCAGGAGTCTTCTTCCTCCCTCTCCTGTGAGCCAAAGAGTTACAGCACTTTCCAGGTAAGTGGGAGCTGTGGCCATGAGTTTCCACAGCATGAGCTCTCTAACCCTTGAGCTTTTGTATGAGATAGGATCTTCTCCAGTAGACTTTTGAAAAAGAATATAAGCTGTCACAGGACATTGTGTATGTTGTCCAAGGCCATCTGTGTGTGATGCAGTTAAGGCCCTCTGCCATTTTTACTTGTGATGATGCACATCCAGTCATGTGTCAACTGTAGACTTCTGCTCCAGTGTCTGTGGTGGAAGCTGCATAGGGAGTGCTGTCTAAAATCTTAAATATTAATGAATTAACAGTCCTCAGACTGCAGTGTAAGGTGAAGGTGTGTGATACACAGGCCTACTTCTGTCTCTGAAGAGGGGTGGTTTTGTAGGTATTGGATATGACCCATTTTGGAAATGAAAATTGCTAAGCATAGGGCACGATAGCTCTGTGTCGTGGTTTAACCCCAGCCAGCAACTAAACACCACACAGTTGCTTGCTCACTTCCCCCCCACCCAGTGGAACTGGGGAGAGAATTGGAAAGAAAAGAAAACTTGTGGGTTGAGATAAGAACAGTTTAATAGGACAGAAAGGAAGAAAATAAGAATAATGATAATAATAATAATAATAAAAGAATTGGAATATACAAAACAAGTGATACACAATGCAATTGCTCACTACTCACCAACTGATGCCCAGTTAGTCTCTGAGCAGCGATCCCCCCAGGCCAACCCCCCCCAGTTTGTATACTGGGCGTGATGTCACATGGTATGGAATACCCCTTTGGCCAGTTTGGGTCAGCTGTCCTGGCTGTGTCCCCTCCCAACTTCTTGTGTCTCTCCAGCCTTCTTGTTGGCTGGGCATGAGAAGCTGAAAAACCCTTGACTTACTACTTACCATAGTGTTTATACTTATCAGTGTGTTATCAACATTCTTCTCATACTAAATCCAAAACATAACACTATACCAGCTACTAGAAAGAAAATTAACTCTATCCCAGCTGAAACCAGGACACTTTGATGAATGATAGATGGACTGAAACTGAGGACAGAAGCACATGACAGAAAGCATTGACAGTGCTGCAACATATCAAGTCCTTGCCCGTCAGCTCAGCCAGCGTGACTGGCTGAGCACACATTCATGCTTGCTCTGGCTGTAAAAGGAAATGTATTAACTTAAACCACCATGGTTTATGTTCCATTTTCCTTTCTAATGGTGGTAAGTTAGGAGTGTTTGCAAGGTCATTGCCGGTGCCTCAATGTCTTCTCTGACAGATGGCTACTCGATGAGCTGTGGTAACGCCATAATTTCCACTCATGTGCCCATATCCTGAGGAGTCCTGAGCATTTGCAGCTCAATAAAATCCAGGCTCTTACTGTGCCTCAAGAGAAACAATTATAAAGGACACCGCTTCCCACCCCATGAGACCACAGCGAGCAGGCTACAGAAGTTGCCTGAGTTTTCCATTGCACCAGAGTCCCTTTGCAATTCATTGCCACTGATGTTTTCAAACCTGTCTGTCTGACAGCCCCTTTTACAGCAGACAGACTGTCTGGGAGATGACAGCTTGATCTGTATCTCTTTCACACCTCTTTAGGGATAATTTTTGATGTGAGGTAGGTTTTGATCAACTGCCTCCTCTCTTATATGCTCAGCTAAACAAGCTATTTGATTTTTTTTTATTGTGATGGGTAAATATGTCACTCATGTTGTTGAACATGCTGGCAACAGGAGATGTAAATATGTCATAGCTGATGGTTACAAGCCTCAGTGATCATACTGGGCTTGAATTAAGGGTTATTTTTTTCTTCCCTTTGTGGACACTGGCAGCCAGTTCTGCTGCCTTTGAAATCCAAGAAAAAACTTTGGGACCACATGAAATAGGCCCCTTTCCATAAATGTAAAATACATTGGTATTTTTCACATTTATGTGTATTTTTTGTATAGGAATAAATAGGGTCAAAGAGAGAAACAGATAAGAATGGCTCTTCCATAAGGTTCTTGAATGAGCCAAGAGAAAAGGGGTTACAGAAACTTTCCTAGATGTTCTTGTCATAAGCCCTCCCCAGCTATCACTGGGGCACCACAAGTTGCCCTGCAGGAGTCAACAACAGAACATGTTTTTCCCAAGAGTGGTGTTTAATGAATTGACATTTAATGAATCAACACACTTTGTGCTCCTGTCCATTGTCCACAAGGGTGTGTGTGTAGACAGCATGCTCACGTACCTCACTCCTAAATGTCGGCGTGGTAAGGGAAAAGTAGGGCTGCTATGTTGAAGGACATCAGATTTTCTTCTAGGGAAGGGCTTCGTGCAGCCTGTGGCTTGCTCAGGAGTCTTTGGATCCTTCTGCCTGTAAGGGCTATAGGTCACAAATCCTGCATTTTACCTTCCTCCACCTCTTCATCACTGTCCTACAATATGGACACTGCACACCAAGTCTTTCATGGCCAGGCCTGTCCCTTGCTACATATTACATAGTCCCAATTGAGCTGCATGATTGTAAAACTACTGCTAACTGGTGTCTGTCTTTATCTGACTCCAGTGAACCTTTTATTTCATTTCAAGATCAAAACTGGGGAAGTTAGACTGAATCTTTAGTCCTTCTTCCACTTAAGTGATTCTGAGAACCACTCCTACAGGCTTTTCTGCTTTGCTTTATTTTATTTTATATATTTTTTCTTTTTCCCTTTTTCTTTTGATTTTTTTTAAAGTGTTTTTGGTACTAAAACAATGGTTGAAAATCCACATACAAGGGAATGTCAAGAATCAATATTTACAGTCTGTTAATGTTCCTTCTAACTGTCTTCTGATGTGAGAAATAGAAGAACAACTCTATCTTTTCAAGCTGATCACCAGCCTTTGTTCCGGCCAGACAGTTTCCTTGCTGATAGGTTATGTTTTGTGACCATGTAAACTCCATATGCGCATGTTTTTGACAAGCCGTCAGGACTAACCATCTGGAGTGATATCTTGGCATATTTTTTTTTCACACTTAAAACACCAACCAGAGACAAACAATTTAATGATAGTCTTGTAAAATGATGTTTTAGAATCATATCAGCGGGGAAATGAATGTGTTGCTATGCATGCTTCCCAGCTGAAAATGCTGTTAAGCATGTTTCCCAGGTGGTAGAATAATTGACGGTGTTTATTGGGGATCTGTCATGAGAACGTTAACTGACTTAAGACGATGTTGCTCTGGGAAAAAGAAAAGGTTTTGAACTTCATTAAGAAGGAATTTTTGGACCTGACATAAATAGAAATTTTTTCTAAAATTAAAAAACAAGGTTGGCCTTTTCTGTGACCATGAAATATTCCCAGGAAAGCCAAATGCAGATTTCTTCTAAATGAGTACAAAAGTATCCACTAATGGATTCTGAATCCAGGGAGATGCAAGTGCAGTTCTCAGACAGAAGGGATTCCCCCACATTCCTCTCTGCAAGAATGCAATGTTCTTAGGGTTTTTTTCTCTTAAATACTGATTACCACCACCCTGGGGATGCTCTCCTCAGAATAAAACCATAGCCTTGGGTGCCTTTGGGGACTCACTATTACTAGGAAATGCTCAATAAGTAATGGCAGCAAGGAATACCCATTTTTATCTGAGGCTGTCCAAGGATCCATGATTTGTCAATTAGTAAATTTTAATTAATGGGTGTTACTGCACTAATTGTCCATTGCGCTATCAAGATTCATGTCAGTGAATTCGTGTCTTCAGTGAAGAATAAATAGATTTTTCACAGCAGGGACTCATTGTTCTCACTTTGCGTTTGTACAGCATCTCTCACAACAAGGTCTTGATTTCACTTTTTGGTCCGTTAGTATGGCATAAATATTATAATAAAAATTAGAGTACTATAATTATCCCCCACCATAATTTTCCATGAATGTCTTTGTTACTTTTACCAAATAGACTTTACAGTATGTATCAAAAAAATAAGACAATCAACCATATTTTTCCACAGCTTTTTAAATTGTTCCTTAAAATATGTCTGTTTAGCATCTGACAGTCAGGCTCTGTTCAGCCTGAGAAAGCCCATCAGGGCAGAGGAGCTGAAATATGCCAGACCAAAGGCACTGTGGGAATTGTTTTCCTTTGTGATTAACTCCCCTCCCAGAGGCTGAATGAACAGGTTACTGTTAAGCAGAGGTCTGCTAGGAGCTGTGGCATTCAGTTCCTTGTAGGATTAATCCAGAAATTCACACAGCTGGGCTAAAAATGAGTCAAAAAGAGGAGTCCTGAGATCACACTATAGCAGAATTCTGCAGTCCTGAAGAAGATCTCCACCTGCATCCCTGAAAGGCAGAGGCTGGTGAAGCCTGGGGACTGGGAAGAAGCCCAAAGGCTGGGATGTGCGTTTGACCAGATACCCAAGTTCCTTGCAGCATCTTCTGCAAGTGTTGCTGAATGGAGACATCCTATAGCTCCTGCTGTGTTGATACTGAGTGTACATTTCCAGTGATGTTGTAATCCCTCAAGCCCTTCAATGGACCAGAATAAAAGCCTGTGCAGACCTTTAGGAGTTCAGATTGCAAACCACAGAAGCAATTAATTGAATATCTCTCAGACAAATGTTTGTAGCAGAGATCTCTCCTCCTTAGTATCTATAGCACTGTTGGCTATTTTGTTTATTCATTGTGCATCTTATTTAAACAGCCTTCTTATTTTTATGGCACATTTTTTTCATCCTCTGTACGCTTGTTTATTCCATATATTACAAGCTTTTATGTTGTGTTTTACTAGTGGATCTGAACTTTGAAATTGTTGAAACTAAAGCCCTTTTGCCATAGTTTATATTTCCAATTTCTTGTATTTGTTTTCATTAATCATGGCTTTCTTCACAGGTGGTTTCTTTTATTACCTTGTTATTGATGCGAGCAAAACACAATTTTTTTTCCCTCTCGTACATTTACGTTTCCCCATTTGAGTTACGCCTGTTGCATTTATAAATGACCATGCCTGCAAGGCATTTGGGCACTTAGATGAGAAATGCTGATGCTGAAGTCAGAGCTTTGAGACGCTCGTGTCCATTTGCGGTTAATTTAGGCAGCCCCCACAGCTCATGGATTTCTACCTATCTGCATCTAGATCTCTGGGTAGTTGTGTTTCGCTTCTTGCATTGCAAATAGAAAAAAAGAAAAAAAAAAAAAAAGAGAGGAATATACAAAAGTGTAATAAGAAAACAAGTGAAGGGTCAAAATAGTCTTGATGTAGCGCTTTTTTCTCCATACCCTGAAAGAACAGTCTGTTCAACTTTGGGAGAAGACATATTACAAGCATTTGATAAATGGGCATAAAATAAGGTATTGTATATAGAAGGCAAAACTGGCATTATTCTTGGTCTTTCCTACTGATAGGAGTCACTCCAGAGCAAAAAGTAGAGTAATATTTAAAAACAGATTTTCTTTTGCCCCCCCCGCGCCCCAGTGTAACAATGTAAAATAGTGAAACTCATTGCCTTGTCTTCCAGATCTTAGGCATACATGAAGCTCTGAAAAGCTCCTATTTACTTATTGCACTAATGAGAATTACAACCCTAATAATAAATTATATAAAAAACCAAATACCACAATTCAGAATTCCACTATGCAGAGCTCTATCTTCTACTTTTTCCTTCTGATGTTGAGCAAAAGGTCTAGAAAAATACAAGGGAATGGTGCTGGATCTTACTGTATTTTGACAGAGCTCATCTAGAAGGACTCTTCTCATCAGTTTTGGTAATGGGGCAAAAAGGGCACACACTGGATCACAACAGAGAAAGAAAGGGCTGTGCTCACAGCAGCAGAGTTGACAGCCTGAACTCCAGCTCATGGCGGTGTTAGAACTGGTTTCTGCAAACTGCCTGGAGTCCTTCAACTAAGCTTGCTGGGAGCTGACAAGACAGGGCTGAGCCACACACTTTTTTCGTTAATAATATTCTTGTACTGTCTTAAATATCCAAGAGTCAAAATGTAAATGAAGCCAACACACAGTCAAAACTCGGCTCCCCTGAACTGAGCTCCCTTTACAGCCCGTGTGACAAATTAATGACCTGCATGTCATTTATCCTCCACTCCCAGATCACTGTTCCATTTGCCTCGGTCACCTATGGATGTTGTTCCTCCCCTCCTGTTACAGTTGCTTCTCAATTCTGGGCTTGATCTGTCAAAACTGAAATAAATTCTCCTTTTTTTCTTAAGTAGGTTTGGATCAGCTTCTCTGGGATGGGAATGGCAGTTTAATGGGAGTCTTTGGGTTGAGGAAGAGAGAGGAGAGAAAAACACAGCTGTCAATAAACCTGGACTTTCTCAACTGATGGCTATTGTGGGACCATATATAGGGCCCCTTGCTGTCACAGACCACTTAAGATTTTTTTCTCCTTCTTTTTTCCTTTTCGGTCTAATTTCAGAAAAGCAGATAGTTTTCTCTCTTGGTGCAGGAAGTGGCACATTTTTCATCTTGCAGCAGCATACAAACCAAAGCCATTAAACCAGCCAAAGACCATCAAAAGGCAGCATGGCAGGACTGTACAAATGAGTCCACCTCTGCCCCGGAAATGGCCCAATTTTATTTTCTACCTGCCATGTTGCCATAACAAATAGGAACACCTTTGACCATATCTGCAGACCTGTGGGAAGGGCACCCCTTCTTTCTCCACCCAGGTTCAGCACAAAAATTGAGCTCAGTCTCTGTGCAGTCAAGCTCTTTTATTTTTTTTTTTTTTCCCTTTCAGCCTCCTTGTCCATTATTAATCAGGAGATTTACTATTGCTTGGGCTGGATTTTTATTGCATTAGCTACTCAGGGTCAGATCTTGCCTGCTCACAGAGTCTGTAGTAAAGTACCTGGATAAAGCACCTGCCTTCTCTGCTAGAGGTAAAATCTGATCCTAAATGAAAACTGAGACTAAACATATTTGCCCCTCTCCCAATTCTTACTGTATTTATCCCAAACAATTTCATGAATGCTGGCGGAAGTAAAGCTGCTTCAGAGCAGTCAGAAACTGGCTTTTGGCAGGTACAAATTCCAGTTCCTAACCATATTTTCTTCAGACTTTTTCAGTAAAAGAAAAGCATAGGTGTTAGCACACTGTTAAATTGCAATCCCACGTGCAAGGCACAGAGTAACACAATGTTTTGCTGAGGTACATCACTTAGGAAATGCGTCTACAGGTATTGAAAGAAATGTATTCATTACAAATAATGCAAATACCATTTTAAATGAACAGCTGAAAACTTTGTGTGAGCTTTTGGCTGACATCTTAGCCTGTATTGAAGCAAGCTGGGCTGTATCCTGCCACTGCTCCAGAGTGACCTTAAGCCACTCTGTGTCCTCTCCTCTCCTTTTCCTCTCCTGTCTTCTTGCTATCTCCATTTGTATGCGTGCTGGGATGTGATGGGACTCTGATTAGTCT
Organism: Aquila chrysaetos chrysaetos; assembly: GCF_900496995.4. Taxonomy (NCBI): domain Eukaryota; kingdom Metazoa; phylum Chordata; class Aves; order Accipitriformes; family Accipitridae; genus Aquila; species Aquila chrysaetos. Next base: position 37,892,832 of record NC_044009.1, read on the forward strand.
CTGCTGTAATAGAAATAACAGGTAGATAAAAAAAATTTGTTTGTTTGTTTTACTTGAGTAACCTTTTAACGCTCTCGACTGTGGAGAAGAGTTTAAAAATCCTTGAGCCCAAAATCTAAAATCCAGAAGGTCAGTCAAGCAAACCTCTCCTCCCTTCTCTTTTGAAGGCAGTCCTGTGTTTTGGGGAGCCTTGATTCTCAATTTTACTGAAACTGCAGTCCAAGGAGCTGAAGTGAAAACCATTTTTAGTTTAGCTTAAAGGAAGACTGGTCTACACATGGACGACAAGGACAGACATTTCTGTACTCTTCTGCAAAGCTTGGACAGCCAAGAGGGTGGCTCTGCACTGCCCTCTCTGTCTTGGAGAATCTTCCCGTCTACTTGGCAAGGCACTGAAAACCCACTTGAGAAGGGTGCCTCTCCCTCAACCAACAACCAGAGCTGCCAATGAGCAGAAGTGGGACTTCTGCAGCACGGATCTCCCTGGTGGGGCTGCACCCATCTACATTGGCTGAAGATCCGGCTACCCAGATGCTTTGGGTGCACTGCTGATTTATGCCAGTGGGATATCCGGGCCTTATGTAAAGGAAAAACACCTCCAGGCTATCTCTTAGCATTTCAAAGAGCACAGGTGTATGCTGCAATTCTGCAGCGTGGGTGAGAAATCATGGCACGTGGGTGAATCCCTATTGCTGGCAAAGGCAAGCTCGGGGTCTCGCATGGGCAATCCGCACAAGCCCTGCTGCAAACAGCTGCCTCTGCCCTGCCCTTCCCCTGGCCCAGCAAAGGCTGGCTGGAGACTAGAGATTGGGTCCTGCTTCATCATTCTCCAGCCAGCCTGGGAAAACCTGGCACAACATAGTTGTCAGCCAGATTGGCCCTGACAAGTATCATATGCTTTACTGCACCCGTTAACTGCCTGCTTTTCTCACGAGCCTTGCTGTCATTCATCCCGAAGAGCAGGTGCGTTAGCGTCTTTGTATAACAGCCTAAGAGGCAATAAATAGTCAGATTTGCCAGGTATAACTGTTGTTCAGCAAGGCGAGGGATAGCCAGTCTTTTCTTTACACAGCTGAAGATCGTCTCTGCCCCCTCTTTCCTTCTCGCACCCTGTCCTGAATGTGTCATACAATGGCTATTGAGCACTTCTTTTAAATAATTTCCCTGCAGTTGGAAGATGCCCCAGTTTTCACATCACTCACACTTGTCAGAACCAAGCAAAGATAGTAAAATATCCCTCTGGTGTCCTGAGGCTTTGGGCTGGCTTTCCACATGCTGTACTTGGCTTAAAGTACCCTCTGACTCTGGGTTTCAGGATGAAGAAGATGTTTGCATGCCTGAGTGAGGAAGACTGTCCAGGCAGGACTCCTGAACCCTTTTTCTGCTCCTCCAAGATGCAAGGGACTTGTAGGATGGATCAAATTAGCTTTTTGACTACCACACAGTTTTGTACCAGTTAACACTAGCCTGTGATCCTTACTTCACATTAATGACCCAGTTGACCCTGGAGCTCACTTGGGATCTGCTCTTTAGCGTAATATCCTTACATGGGATAACCTTCTACTTTAATTTATCAAAGTACATATATTAGGATACTTGGAGCCTTAGCTTGTGCACATGGAAGCCAAAGGCAGTTGTTAGGTGCCTGTGTTGAGTCAGGTGCCTAAATAATTTGAGGGAATCTAAGGTGTATGTTCAGGTTAAAACATGTTCACAGTATCTGATCCAATATAGCCCTGATCACAAATAGCCTTGTGAGAGAAGGCATGGGTACCACCCCTGTTATTGTCTGCCAATCATACTGTATAATTAATAAATACATTTCCTCTCACAAGGCTGTTAAGTAGCTATTTCCTCTGAGTCTGATCCTGAGTCAGGACATGCAATTTAAGGGCAAAGTGCTATTATTGCTAAACATTAGTGTGGAGATTACCTTCCCAAAAAGTAATCTCACCTCTGCCCCAAGTAAGGAATCTTGGTAAAGTACTGCACGTCACTCATGAAACCTGCCATCCAAGCACTTCCAGCCAACCCCACAGCAAGGTGTTTTGTTTACCCTGGTGCCCTTGCATCCTTGCCATTTTTATTTTGAAATAGCTCCCATACACCTCAGACTTATCTCTGGTGACATGTGAGTTTCATTTAATACACTGCTGAAGCACAGGTTCAGTCTGACTCCTTCAGCTCATCCTGCTGCCTTTTTCAGACTAACAGTACTTCTTGTGAAAGCACAAATCGGGTCCCCAGAGCTACTGAGCAGGGACATGAAAGCCCGGTATGACAGTCCGGCACTGCTCTGCTCATCCCATTTAGCTAGAGAGGAGGCTGTCACTCAAATGGGAAATGTCTCAGCATAGAACCAGTGCTCTCTACTAAGAAGCCATGCTGTGAGTTCTTTCTGTGTATGTTGGTGTGAGAAATTAACACTTCACTACTACCTGTGTTTAGCACAATGAGACATAATCCACATGGGACAAAGTCCACAGGGACTTTGCCACTTTCCCACATCAGGACAGTGATATTTACAGCTCTTGCAATTTCAGCGTTCAGTGCAAAGGGAGTGTTGCTGCTTCACTGTCTCCTAATGACAGACCCAGTCCTTCTGCTCTGCAGCCCTGCCAAAGTGCTGCGAAAAAGACATGGACTTTTTTACTGGTACATGAGCTGGACTGACCTGCTGCTTTCTCAGAGTTTCCAGATTTGTTAATCCTGCTGTGATCCTGGGGAAAGCACTAGTTAAATCCAAATTAATGCCATTAATCAGGGTAGATTAGGAAGTTTCAGGGTAATTTTGTTATATGTCATAGTAACTTTCCCTGTAATGTAAAGTATCATTTTCACTAAATTAGATATTTGAGATGGAGAAGCACGTTACTCCCAGCAATTAACAGCCAGCAAGATATCCCTGAGCAAGGCAGACATCCCTGCTACTGGCTGCCATCAGAGGATGCTGTAGCATACGCTGTAGGGAGCTTTGGCTTAGGCGGTGGTACTGGCACATACATCTTAGGCATCCAGGTTAATATAGTGGGAGGCTGACATCTTGCTAGTGCTGGGCTGAAACACTGCCAGTGGTGGGTTCCTTTATGAAAGGTGAGACTGGCAGGGTGTCTGCAGAGCTGGGGTTGTGCTGAGCCATGGGCAGCACCTCCCCTCACTGGCAGAGTTGATGGGGCAGGAGAGGTCTTTAGGTGAGGCTGGTTTGGGCTGCTGTCTGCAGGTACACTTGCTTCTCTTGCGTTGCTCCAGTGCAGGCACCATGATGGATCCAAAGGCTGATGTTTCTGGCTTTCCCTAGGACTATTTGGTGTAGTTTGTTTCTCTACAGCAAGATGTTAATGTGCTGTTAGATAAAGCAGACAGGGCATGTTTTATTCCCATTCATTTGTAGACACTTGTATATACAGCAACCAGCTCTTCATTGTACCAGTCCACAGCACTGGTTGATGCTAAGCAGAGAAAACTAAGCCCCCAGGTCACCTTCAGCACTAAGGACAGGAATGAGGAGAGAAAACCAAGTTGGAAAAAATGAGGCTAGGATTTTCTTCTGAATGCAGGCAGATGAATATTCATCAGCAAGAAAGAGAACATAGGAATGGGGCATATCAGAGGTAGAGACAGAAGTTCATCAGCATCTGCCCCTTTTCAGTGTGTGTGGAGCCTGTGGGAGTTTGGGAAAACTGTCCATCACTGAGACAGTGTGGGGCTTTGCAGGTAGATCTCTCGAGTGGTACTCCTGGGAAATTCTCCACGGATTTCATCAGGTTCCAGGTGTTACTCTGTGACATATGATACCATCGCCTTTCCTACTTCTGGTAATCATCTCTTCCCCTACACACTGCAGTCAAATTTGCAGCCTCCTTGTGTGTTACCACAACCCTCTCCTTCTCCTATCCATGTATCTCCTGAAATGTCCTGCTTCTGAGGCAGTGAGGACAATGTCATTCAGACAGAAATAGGAGGAGGATAGGGATAAGGGGTAACTTGAACAAATATTCCCAGGAAGATCCCCCAGGGACATCTGTGTGCAAGTGCCTGGGTGCAGTAGGGCCAGCAGGCAAATGAGTGAAAGAAGACAAGGTCCAAAGGCAAAAAGAGACCAAACTATACTTGTTTGACATTCCTAGTTCCCAGACTAGCTATGGGGAGGTGAGGCTGGCCTTTCACTATGCTCTTGGCCTTTTGTTACGCTCCTTGCATGAAACAGTGTATTTTAGTAATCAACAGATGCAATTTCTAGGCACTGCCACCGAAGAAGTGCTAATAACAGGGTGAGACTTCAGATCTGATGGGCTTGAAATTGCTAGTGCCTAACACTGAGTAAAAAAGACCCCCATGGTGCCAGGCAGGATTTGTTTGGGTGGGTAACCCACCTGTGGCACTCCACTGATGGCTGCCTTGTTCCGGCTGTGTACCTCCAGCTAAGAAACTGTAAATTATTTACCAAGGCAACAAATTAATGCCAAGCAGCACCAGCACCTTAGTGCTCAGTGAGTCATACATAAAACATGCTTCCTTCTGTGAGGGCATGATGTGCTGGTGGAAAGCAGGCTGAGGAGGGAAGGACTGTGGGAGCTGAGGAGTTTGGAGTAGCTGGGGTGGGAATCTTCAAGAGAGCTGAATAATGGGGGGAGTGATTCAAAGTCAAGCTTTTCAAGTGCCCTGTGAGTTAGCATGATGGGAGGCAAAGAGTGAAAGTAAAAGAAAAGAAGCAGCATCACTTTTAAAACTCGGCAGCAAGTATTAGAGGTGAGGCTGGAGAGAATAGTTTCTTTCTTTGCTCCCTCCCAGGTATGTTTTCTATGCATACGGAGTATGGTTATAAAAGTCTTTGGCTTTCTGATAAAACAGCAGGAGCATTAAGTAGCCCTGGCCATCTGCTGAGGAGTGAAATGTGCTTTCAGCTCCACAGCCCCCTGCTGCACTTGCCTCTCCCTGAAGACTCTGATTTCAAGCATGCTGAGCTCTAAAGCACCTTTGCTCTAAAGGCAGTCACCTCACCAGCATGAGCAGTTCCCAGCCATGCTAGTCCCTGAAGCTCTTGCACATCCCCTAGTGAAATTCCACTCAGGGCCAGTAACATCAAGATTTTAGCCTTCTCAGTCTGATGCCCTAGGGGGTTGCTGGATTTTTAAAATTCTATATCCTGGGAGAAGTTGCTGCATTTTTGGCTGAGTTTAGGGATGGAACCAACTCATGTATTTATCTCTTGAAATAAAAATTGAAACATCCTTTCATCTGGACAAGGTTTCTTACAGTCTTTAGGCTTTCCTGAAAAAATATTTTAATGAAAGGTCTTTCCAGACAAATCTGTCTTGGTGCCAAGCAGATTTTTGGGCAAACCATGCAAGCCACTTTGAAAGACAGCAAAACATTTCTATTGGATATCTAGCAGGCTGTGGATCAGTGCAAAAGGTCTGATTTAATGGTGCAGGGAGGCAGCTATTTATCTGTGCCATTAATGGACTGCCTTGTGGCTAGTGCAATGTTGCCCTAGGGTTTATCTTTCTTTCCCTTTGCTCAGGGAGGATTACCTATAGCAAGGAGCACAAACTCCACAGCAGAGTGTGAGCATTTAAGAGTGGAGAATATGCTCTGTGGTCCCCAAGTGCAGGTGTCAGTCATGGAGCGGAGCAGCCGGGCCCCTTTCATCCCCACATTCCTCGCTCAGAATAATTTCCAAATTGTCCACATGACAGTAGCTGAGGAAGGCACTTCCCTGCAGCGTATGCGTGTTGTGTACGAGCGTGTGACAGTAATCTAACTTTCTAAGTGTCTGGAGGCTTCCCACAGATATTAAGGGCTGCGAAAAGATTTCACGGAAAGGAAAAGAATAGAGAATCACCTCTAATTGCAAAAGGAGTAGAGAGAGGAGACTTTTACCAAACTCTGTGTGTCCAGAGCAGTTCAGAGCTAGATTTTCTGTGAGCCAATTCTGAAATACTACAGTCAGTGCAGCTTAGTCAGATTTTGGGCCCCATTGCTCTTTGCCATCAAACCAAGCTCTTGCAGGAATACTTGAGCATTAAGCAGTTAATTAAATCTGACTCTGTCCTTACAAATAGCATTAGAAGGATAACACTCTTCAAAGTCCTAGTTTGTAGTTGAGGTTTGCGTGGGCAATTAATTCCTCTTGCCCTGCCCTTGCATGATTTTCAACAAGTTCTGTCTGGGCTGTAATGAGGTTGATGATTGCTGGTGCCTGTGCCTATTTAATAAATTAATGGTAATAACAAATGTCTATGCATCCTTCATTAGGTGATATGGAAATAACTTTACTCTGAAGCTGGGATTGCTGGAGCTTGGCAGCTTTGCTGGAGGGGTGGACATGGGGGTTAGTTACTCAATTTATTATGTGTGCAGCACAGAATTTCTCCTATCACCTCCCGGAGCTCTCAACCTTGTAAGTATTCAGTGCTAACTTTCCCCAGCAATAAAGGAAAAAAAAAAAAGAGGAAAAATTCCACTGGAACAAAAATAACTTTTGCATTGGAAGAGCTTGAAATACTATGTTCAGTTTCACCCTCCCAGGATCAAAGGAAAGGCAGAAACCTGTTCACTGTCATTTATGTCTCCTCATTTTAGGAATGCAATTTGTTATCTCCAGTACAAGCCTTTGGTGAGGTGATGTCTAGAGATGTCTTTCATCTAGCAACTGGCTAAGAAAATCTCAGAGGATCTGTAAGACCTTCATTATTCAAATCCAGCAGGAAGGTACAGTCCTGACTTCTTCTGAAGGGGATCAGAGAAAAACAAGGGAAGAGTAAACTAATGAGGGTTTTCAATTCACTTCTGTCGATAATTTTGCACCAAGGTCCTTTGGGCAGTTCACTACACTTGGTGCTCTCTGATTTAAGAGGAGCAGACTTCAGCTGTTTTTCCCCATAGTTTCAGGTATCCCAGATTTCTGCAACCAAAGGTGCTGCATTCAATTGAATACAGTGTTAAAAGTGACCACCTCAGTAAAGCAGGCCCTACTGTGATTTGTGATTGCTAGATGTTTTCCTTCTTCCCCAGACCTCCTAGGTCAAAACTCACTGGGGAAAAAAAAAAAAAAAAGGAAAAAAAGGAAAAAAAAAAGGAGTGAGAATTTAAATGTTCCTGTATACCCCTCCTCTGCTTCACTAACAGCTTTTACTTCCTATCATTGAGTGCACTGAACTCACCTATAACCAATCAGAGAGTCCATTGCATCCCATCTTCAGACCTGAGCCCAAGTTATCTCCAGCAGAATAGCTAATACTTGCACCGATACAGAGCTATCAGTAGCATCCCAGTCTTCTCCACAAGTTTATTTCTTTTACTCCTAAAGAAGAAATACTCCCCTAAATTATTTGATGTCACCAGGATTACTCCAGACTTAAACAGCTGGGACCAGAAGCTAATGATGGCATTGGATTATCTTCAGAATGGGTGCCTTTTGGCTGCAGAAATGCAAAGCTGGTAGAGTCCATAAAAGATCACTGACTGCAAAATACCTTGACTTTCTCCATACTTGAGTTTCATCCCTTTCTGATGTTGTAGTCAATTCTCTGCTCTGTAATAAAACTTGGGTACTAGATCACCGGACCAACATCACAGTATCTGTAAATAGTTACTGTAGTTACTCAGGATGTATCAAACAGGACAGATTTTTAATCCATCATGACTATTGCATTATCCATCCTGCAGGTCTCGAATTCCTATTTGGCAATAACTTGTGACAGTCAATCCGATGACATCCCACTCACGACTACTCTTTGCACTGTAGCAAAAGAAGAATCTGAGATAAATGTGGTACCAAGGTTTAACCATTGTCATTGAAGTCACACTAATAGTATTGCTGTGCTGCTTTTTGTTTACTGTTTAGTGACATGGGCACTGAGCTGTCTTCTTTTCCTCTCCGCTTTGGAGACAAAGTGTACACAGGGAAGTTCTGAAATATTTTGAGGAGGGCAGAGAGGGGCTCCTGGAGCTGCATTGCTCTCTTTCTCCTGATATAAACGTACTCAGCCTCTTTGTCCTATTGTAATCTTAATGGTTGTCCAGTCTAGGTCTTCTGCTGTACTTTTATGAGCCAGCAGAATTATAGCTTAGTTTATAGACCATTATTCCTGAGGGCTCCTTCCATTTTCAAGGCAATATATATGCTCTGTAAATGCAGCTGCTGACCAAATGGCCAGGTATAAAGCTCTGAGCTGATTCTTTGCTAATAGGAAACAGATTCTTAAGAAACTGTGAAACCAACCTGACTGTTTCTTCTCCTTGTCCTTATCATAGGACAGTAGTCATGAAATACAGAGAAGTGATGGAAAGATAGGGGAAGTGTTCTGCCTTAAAGAATGTTCTTATTTCTTAGTCTCTAGAAAGCCTGAGATCTGGTCAGCAGGGTAATGTAAAAGCTGAATCTTCAGTCTGCTCCTTTTATATCCTATTCTCACCAGGCTGCTTTCAATCACACAAACCCTCAGCAATGTCTTTTTTTTAAGACCTGGTTAGCAAACACATGGGAAGGAAGAGCTGGTCACAGCTGCAACATTGATGGGCTTCACACGGACAAATGTGTCATTTCTCCTGCCTAGCTGAGAAATTAAAATGGTGCTTTCTCTCTGCTCTGAATTTTATGGTGTGTTGCTCCATCATAAAAAAATCAATTAAATTGCAGCTGATAGAGGCTGGCCCAGAGAGTTGTCTCTATTTGGCTCATCCCAGGCAGGTACTGGCAGCAGTGCCAAAATACAGGAGGTCCATGGAGCTCAGCCAACTCACAAATGGGATATTCTGCTATGGGAACCCAGCGTACCACATGGCAGAAGCTCTGCTTTCCTTGGGGACCTCTTACGGCTGTGACTCTGCTCTATTCTAATTAGCCCAGAGGAGGGATTGCCTGGCTTTATCTCCAAAAATGAGTGACCATAACCTTGTTGTGGCTGCTGTTCTGCTCAGAGGGCAGAAATAGTATCAGCATTGGCAGCTACAACTGAAAGAGCACCAAGTGCTCTATGCATTTTAGCACTCAGTTGCTCTCTAAGGCTGAGAAATGTGAGGCAGATAGGGGAGCAGCATTTTCCTGTGCTTTCTCATGGTGTCAGTGGCATGAATTAAATGCTTGTGTTCTTTAATTTTCCTACCAGCTGCCTGATACTGTGGTCTTCCTTCTTATAAGCCTATACTATTGCTTAGAGAATAAGAAATAATAAAGACTTAAAGAGAAGTGGCAGTATGATTTGTTTTAAACAAACCACCGTGGGAGTCATTTCCTTCTATTAAAAATGTTTTCAGCACTTTTAGAATGGAGTTTTTGTAGGGATACTTCATTGCCCCCTTACATTTTTCTCCAGGGGTTATTGCAATTCCTAGAAATCCTTTGAAATCTGGGCTGGACTATTGCATGAATAAGAGAGACATATTAAGGAGAAGATAATGTGCAAAACATAAAATATAGTGAAACATAACACATCCTTTCCAAAAATCTTTCCTCCTTCTGCATTAACATCCTCTAACTACCGTGAGCTAGATGCCTGTGCTGTTTTTGGCTGGGATAGAGTTAATTTTCTTCATAGTAGCTAGGATGGGGCTATATTTTGGATTTGTGCTGAAAATAATGTTGATAATACAGAGATGTTTTTGTTATCCCTGAGCAGTGCTTACATAGAGTCAAGGTCTTTCCTACTTCTCACCGCACCAGCAAGAAGTCTGGGGGGGCACAAGAAGCTGGGAGGAGACACAGCTGGGACAGCTGACCCCAACTGACCAAAGGGATATCCCAGACCATATGACATCATGCTCAAAATATACAGCTCGGGGAAGGAGAAGGAAGGGGGGGGGGACCTTTGGAGTTAGGGCATTTGTCTTCCCAAGTAACAGTTACGTGGGATGGAGCCCTGATTTCCTGGAGATGGCTGAACACCTGCCTGCCCATGGGAAGTGGTGAGTGAATTCCTTGTTTTGCTTTGCTTGCATGCATGGCTTTTGCTTTACTTATTAAACTGTCTTTATCTCAACCCATGAGTGTTCTCACTTTTACTCTTCTGATTCTCTCCCCCATCCCACCATGGGGGGAGTAAGCAAGCGGCTGCGTGGGGCTGAGTTGCCGGCTGGGGTTAAACCACAGCAACGCAGCATGATATAGGAACAGGATCCAAGTGAACACTTTACCCTCATGTGGCTGCTTTGAGGTGGTCAACATATCGTTGCGGGGTTTTTTTGTTACCCAGTCTTCTCATTAGTTTGTGCCCCCCAAACACATTTACTAGAGTACTTTGGTCAGCCAGGCCTCTTAAAATGGATGGAGTCCATCTTTATTCTGCAGAAGTGATTAATACCTTTCTTTAGTACAGCAACATGCGTTTGCTTGACATCAATCTTTTTAGGTTTTAGAAGCCATAGATTGCCAAGGTATACATGTTTTCAACACGAGCACTGGATTTAAAGATTAATGTTAGAAGCCTAGTTCTTCAACCCTGGCATTTTCTGAACCTAACTCAGTGGAGATGATAGTTAGTTCAAGTATTAATCGTTCTCTCAACCATTCCTCAAGTATGTTGTGTGCTGCTGCTGCAGCCTCTTGCCTCTTCCCCAAGATTGCTGGTCAGCAAACAAATCCATCCAGGCCTTATCTAAAGAAGTTTTTAATGTCAGCCTTGACATGTATCTCTGACAACACTTCCATTGCAGCTTCATAATTCATTTGCCTCAGCAAACTTGAAGCTGAGTATTCCAAAACTTCTACTTCCTTTTCATTTTGGGGATAGATGTGTAATCTGGTGAAGACGACACTTATCTGGCACAAGGAGATAAGGAAAATCCTAGTCTTCAATTCCTTCTCTAATAGGTATTTTATTATTTAAACTGAATCTTACGCTTGTGAACCAGGCCTGTCACTTTTTGAGAATCCGGGACTCTGTTTCTGAATTGCCTTTGCTTTGATTTAAACAGTTGTTACTCACATTAAGAAAAAACCCTGTTGTTGAATTTTTTTTTTTTTTCAGAATTGTTAATGAATGCTAATGAATGATCTTATATTGAGTGTCTGATCTCTCTGAGGTGAGGGTTTTCGTTCTTGCTACCTTCCATAATGGGGGTGTGAGTATTTAAACCAGTTTAAACAGCTAATGTGGGGAGGCAGGTAAGGATTTACTAAATAATAAGTACATCTTCCAGCAGTCTGCTTTTTTCTGTCTTCACGTATTTCAAGTCACAATTTTACAATACCTGCAATTCAAAGGTGAAGCTGGCCTAAGAATAAATAAAGGACTGTTTTTAAGCTTAATAATACAGTTTATGTTGTGGTCCAACAAATATCTAGGTCAGCAAACGGAGAGAGTCCTGTAATGGGGGAACAGAACCAGAAACTAGGAGAGAGGAATGGGGCAGGACAAGAACGCCCTGTACTCTTCTGCGAAGTCGGCATCTTTTGAAACCTCTGCCTTGGAGAAACAGTGCAGGGTAAATCAGACTCACCACAGTCCCCAGGGTATACACTGACTTGGCTGCTTTGATGCTTGTTGTACTTTTGAGCTGACACTTTTTCCTACCAGAAATTTGGTATATCTGAAGATGAAGGAAGGCGAAGAACTTGCAGCTAGCCCCGAACACAGACACAGAGATCTGAAGGGATGTTACAACAGTATTATCTCTGCTGCTGCTTCTGATCTTGTTTTTTTCCCTCATTAGGAGCAAGAGTGGAGACAATGCACCTATGGTAAACGGAAATAAATCAGAAAGGGATGTTTTAGGTCACTTTTCAGCTATTTCAAAAAATGTTCTTGTCAGCTTGAATGGTTGCAGAAAAGCTGACATCACAAGCTACCTTTTTTCTTACTGATGATAATTGAATTAGTCCCAAGCAGTTTGAGTTAATATTGATTTTAAATTAAAAAACCCACCCTGTTTTAAATATTGATCCTTCACCTTTTCCACGTGGGAGGTAAAAAAAGATTTGCTGCAAAGGTTTAGAAACATTCTTGTTGGTTTTCCCTCCAACTCAGCTAGTAACAAAATCCATATTTACGTACCAAGAAAGCAAAGTTAAAAAAAAGCTATGGAAGAAATGGTCTAGCCTCTGTATTACACTGATTGTAGTTATCCACCACTTGCTGCTGCAGTCACTTTGAGATTTCCATTTTAATTCCCAGGGACAAAAGAAAGCTAGTGAGACTATGGGTTGGAAAGTACACTGAGGATCAAGCTGCTGAGAAGTGACATTTTTATGGTTGTTATTAGCAGTACTATCAAAAGAATATGCCTAAAATCTGAGCTAACATGATTCCTCTGTGACAGCCACTAGAAACACACGATGGGAGAAAATTTTTTTCCCAGTAAGTTTGCAATAAAAATAGCCAAGATGAACAGAGTAGACTTTTTCAGCCTGATTTTTATGCTTGACAAACTAAGGCAGAGAATGACTGAGTTGATAGAGACAGGGCTTTCCCAATTCACAGGGAATCTTTTGGGTGCTTATCATGCATCCTGCTCAGTTGTTTCAACCATAAGGGGTTCCCTTTCTCACCTGGAAATGGCAGAGATGGGTGTAATTCTGCACAGTCCAGTGCCTGGCATCTCAGTCTAACAACTGCATAGTGCGATGAGTGAAACTTCGTGAGAAAGGGCACATTTACTGTGAGGGAGAGAGTCCAAAGATGTGGTAAGCTTCCCGACCAGAACTATTTTACCTGGGTACTCTTTTTTCCTTGTGGTAATTTTGTTTACAAAGTCCAGCAATTAGTCCTGGGTCTCCAGACATCAGACAACTCACCCAAAGCAGAAATTCAGACCAGGCTGTTTGTCACAACCAGACCATTTTCTGCAGAGGCAGAAAAAAAATCAGTGTCTTTTGGAAACAATGAACTGATGCTATCTGAGATAATTTTCATAGTAGTGATCTGCAGGTCTGCTACAACTGAGCTGACCTGGGATGACTCAGATATTTGTGATCATGTGAAAATGTCCTTAAGCACTGACACCTGTGACAGCACAGCTGTTCTCTAACCTTATCCTTTTCCATTTACAAAAGCAGGGAAGATGAGGTCCCCAGGAAAGATGAGGTCTGGTAGCAAGCTACCACAATCAGAACAATTCATCCAACCTATGTGTCCTCCATCTTTGTCCCCAAAAGTCTCCAGGAATGGACTAAAACCTGGAGGAACTGTCCCTGAGTGTTGCACAAAGTTTGCAGGTTAAAGGATGAACATCTGGCCTTTGCAGAATAGTCCCGAATTCTCTGGGTTTTTTTTGCTCCATGTGCAGAAGAGCTTCCCAAAGTATTTTGCTTGAGCTCTAAAACCAGGAGCATCCTACCAGCTTCTTTTTCTAATGCTGTAGTATTATTCCAAGAGAATGGATGGCATTTGCTTTAGAAACAGTTTGGTACATAATGTTTCAAAAGCCCCAGAACTGTGGAGAACAACTTACACTGCAGCATTTTTGATTGGAGCTAGCAGGCTACGCCAGCAGAATTAATTAAGGGCGTTAATTTCCTTTATTAGTGCTTGGCTTCTGTTGCTTCCCTTCACCTGTACTAACTGTAATTTGTGCAACTTCCTTTAGCTTTGCTTTAAAAGCTATTTAAACCCTGAGCATCTCAGGAACCTGCTGTAGAATATAGATATACTTTGTTGAATTGTTATCCTGTCTCCCAGTAAGAGAGCTTTGTGCTGTTAATTACAGCCTGAAGCCATTGAATGCTACTGCTGTGTTAAAGTAAGTGGAAGGAATGCTCTATGTCTCTGAACATAGGCCACTGAGCATGATGGGTTCTTTATAATCTTGGTGATTCTTTTTTTGGGGGGACGATAATTTCACAATTCTTAAGAAACATTTTGTCGTATTAAACGATGTGGTTGAAAGTCTTGCTTAATTATTGATGCACTGAGAGCATCAGTATGGATCTAACCTACTATCAGATGGTGGCTTTTCTCCTGCACAATGAAAGTTTAAGCTTCAGGAATGGTGCGTTGATGAATTGATGCAGGGTTCATTGCCAACGCTCTCTTGCATATTTTATGAGGCAAGCAAATGATGGGAAAGAAGGCTGATTTTCCTCCTGGAAATTCCACCTTTTAACAAAGACAGAGGCTAAAGGCGAGCTCTCTTATCCCTGAGAGAAAGTTTTCTTGTAAAGATCAGTTATTTTATTCTACACTGTGTGACCTTTAGCATTCAGAGAATGAATCTGTCCTTTTCAAAGAGTACATCTGACTGTTTTCCTAACTTTGTGAAAGGTGTGATGACTGACAACCTTAATTCCCTACTTTCTTCTGTATTGGCATATAGGAAGAACTAACAATACTTTTCCAGAGCCTTTCACAGCATACCTGCTTGCTGCACAAAGTCATGCCGAAGGTGATCTGACACTGGTGTAAGTGAGGCTTGAGAGATAAATGGATGGGTGTCCAAAGTGATCAGCTGCCAATTCTATGCACAGAAAGATAATTTCAGGGCTCCAGAAGGCAGGCTTTCCCTGGGCCAGTGGAGCTTTAAGACAGTGCAGAAAACTGGAAAAGCTTTGAGCAGCTCCTCACGCAAGGTATGCTGTATCTTGGTGCTTACATTACCCTTTTCCTATAGAGGGGAAAGAATTTGAAGCCAAAACTCACAGTAATGGATTCTTCAGCTGGGGTCATGCCCTAAAAACTGAGCATTAAAACATTCATTGTGTAAGAACTAATTTGTTTCTGCGGACCTCAGCTGTCCGTTCCCTTTCTGTGCATGGGGGACAATGGGCCTGGCCACTTGACTGATGTGCTATCATTTCTTTCCATAGGGCAATTTAGAAATTATATTTCTCTGCAGGCTACAGTAAACAAAGGCATTTCCTTCAGAGGAGTCCCTCACGGGTACCATAGGCTGGGTGGTTCTCAGCAACCTCATCTAAGGCTGCCCTTAGCTTGACACCTCATCATGCAGCAATAGCAACCCTTGCCTTAAGTCTTGGCATGGTGTCCTATAATCTGTATTTTGGATAGCATCATGAAGCCAAATAGTTGACACCAGTATAACTTTTGTTTGTCTGACAGTCCTAACATTTTCACATTGATACCTACTCTGAGAAAAATGCACTGAAGATGAGGAGATTATTTATTCTCATGTACTCATCATGGCAGAAGAGCAGCACAAATCCCCTCTGTTACAACTTGCCTCTCTTGAACCTGGTCACAAAGCCAATAAACCTGGAACAACATCCAGTGAATACATTACCAAATTGCAAACAGAACACAAGAAAGCTCTGTATAGTCTCTCAGTTAGCTATGGCCAGGTAGCTAGATGTATTAGACAAAGGCAGACTTATTCACACACACTCAGTGTTACTTTAACTTGGTTTTGTGTTAGATCTGGCTTGTGACACAGCACTTCAAGACTCTACTTGATCCATAATATCCAGTATAGACATATCTGACAAGAGGTCAGAGATGTGAACTTTCCAACAAATGTGCAGATTAGAATCATGGAGAATTACAGTAATCTGAAAATTGAGAGGTGCTTCTGCATACTAAGTCATACAGAACCATTGTAAGAACACCATTATAACAAAAACACATAAAAATGTCCATCTTTTTGAATAATATCATCCTCTGATTTAGATCCAAGAAAATTTTCTCGTTATCCATCCCCTCATCTCGGTATGCCCTGTGAAGAGATTAGCTGGGAAAGTGAAAGAACAAAAAGGCTAAGAGATCACAGTAAGCATGTGCTTGTGGTTTGTTGAGGCTGTTCACAGTAAAGTTGGGTAATAAGCTTTGTATTAAATTTTTTTTAAATTTTAACCCGTTCCATGTATCAAATTTTATAATGTTCTGTTCAAGTCCAAATCACACTTGGAATGGCTACAGATTTTCATTTCGCTTTAAACTGTGTTATGATTGCTATATATTCAATACCCTGCCTTATTGGATTTATAGATAAATGCTGCTTTTTTTTTTTTTTTTTTTTTTATTCATAAATAATTTAACTTCAATCCCTCTGGTTGCTGTTCCTCTGCAGAGACAATATCGTATCTCTCCACACTTACATTGTGCCAAACTTGATTTAGAAATCAAGAAAGGAAACGCTTGTGGATATTTATTCCACCACAGAGCGGAAACACAGGTCTGCTTCTGCAAGTCCATTTTAATTTTTTCTTCCTACTAAGTGGGCCAAATCTGAGTTTGGACTGAACATTAAAATGACTTTGTGCATCCACACTTTAAACTCTTGTAGTTAATAAGGGTAATTATCTTCCCTTGAATATACCTTCTACAGTTCATCTTGCCAACCTTAGTCTGGAGGCTGAGAACAGGATACAATGACCAGAAAAGTAGTTCAAAGCTTTTCTTTCCTCTAGTCATTGTACAATGGATCATTTTTGAAAGAAAAGCTTATAAGCCTTAACGGAAGAGAAAACATGCCTGAACTAAGCAGCTCACCTATTCTACATTCAAAGCGTTCTGTGCTAAGGAATTTAGGAAGTTGGGGAGGGTGAAAGATGTAAAGAAACTTAAGTCTGATTTCTATTTGTGAGTTTTCCAGCTTGTGTGGCCCTAAAAGAGCATGTGCAGGGCAAGAAGGCCCTGCCATGATGTATTTGCCATCACCCTTGTGCTCAGACCCTAATGTCATGTCCTGAAGTCAGAACTGGAGACGGCAACACGGGCAGTTACAGTAGCGCAGCTGGAAGTAAGAAGAGCGGTGGCTGGACTGGAGCTCTTCCTTGCCACCTGTGCAAGCCTTTGTGCCTGAGAAAAGGCATAGCTGCAGCTTTATTTTGAGAACGCTGGGATCTGGAGTTTAACAGTAGATCAGGCTGAGGTGGGTAGGGAAAGGAAATGCAGAAAAATCATTGTAGGTCCCTTCCAACTGAAATACTCTATTCTATACCACAGATAACAAACAATAGGTTCTGCATTCTACATCCAGTTCTTCGTGCCACCTCCTTTATAGCCAGGCAGTGCTGAGACTGACCTACTTCGGAAACCAACATGAAAAACTCTTGCTTGAGCACTATTATATATGTATCCATAAAAATTTAAATAAGAAAAATGAGTGCTTCAAAGCAACATGTTTGATTATATTTAAATTCAGTCTTTGTCTGAAAGAGATTAATTTTAAGCCCGCCCTTTTGAAGAGAAACAAACAAATATCCTCACAGAATAACCGCAGGAATCTAGGTCTCTGAGATTCACAACAGTTGTAATGATATTTTCATCTGATAGATCTGTTCCGGGATTGCCCTTTCTCAGGAGTTTGGCTTGACTTGAAGCAGGAATTTTCCAGTGCCCCTAACCTGAAAGCCACCCTCAGGAATGTCAGATGCTTTGATGATGGGCCTCAAATTGCTGGATAAGACACAAACCACCAGTGTATAAAACATCCTTAACCCTCTCACTGTACGAGTGGAGCCTTTGTGTGTATGGAACAGGCAAGGGCATCAGAGCCATCCCGAGACTGGGACTTGGGGGAATCACTCTTCCTGCAGCTACCTAGAGCCACCTCAGTTTCTGAAGGATGTTTCTTTTGTGCATAGGTAGTTTAGGTGGTGAATTGGACCGGTTTTTTCAAACTAGCTAGCCTAATCCTCTGCTACAGCTTTGCACATCACATGGTGAAAGCTCCAGATGACAGTTTTCAGCTGGCAGTGGCCTCTCTCTCCATCATTCATGCAGCAGCAACAAGTGAATATTGACCTTTCTACAATGAGCTTAGTGAGCATGTGTCACCAGCCACGTTTGCCTTCATCGTCTCCCCAAGCTGCTGTGTCAGAGTTGAGATGAACAACGCCCCCCCCATATATATATTATATATATATTATATATATATATATATATAAGACAGGGCTCCAGCAGTCTGTGTTAGGATATCTTAGCTTGGGAATTTGTTCTTCTGGTTGTTTCCCAGTAGTCTGAATATCATGGTCCTTAAAGCACTGTCTTAACCAGGTCACTTTAAAATGGGGAAGAAAAAAAAAATAGAAAAGGACGAGAAGGTAGAATTAACTTTTGTCAACTTGTTTTGATATTAAGGAGCTATACTGACTTGTACTTATACTGGTTAGTCTAGGTACTTATTTTTTTTATTAGTCTTAAGACATACTGAAGGTGTCTAGAATAGATAGACAGGTTTTCCTTTTTTCCTGAGTATGTGTATTAATCTAAATAGATTATATACTTAAACTGTCAACAATATAAGTGCATATGAATCTGGATTGAAAGGTATCATGAATATATTTCAAAGAATGGAGTTGAAGTTGTTATTGGAATGTATATGGTGAAGTATCATATGTCAATATTGTCTGTAACAAAATGCGTGATATATAAAGGCAATAGAATATTTATGTAAAGTACTTAAACTGCTTATATCTATTTTTTTTCATGCTTAAGCTTTTCTAATTGCTGTGTCTTTGTCATGTTTTTTGTGTAAGGATGACATTACTTACAACCATAGCTAACTGTAACTTAACAATGTTGTTTGTGTGGGAATTTAGATAAGCTTTCCAAAGTCTGAAGGTTTAGCTGATCCTTTTTGGTTTAGAAACTGGGTTGGATATCTGGTGCGATTAGTTTTTTTAAAGAGATGTCTGCAAAGAAGGCATTCTGGGAAGAAAGATATAGATCGTTAGATGCAAAGATGGATGTTTATTGCCTACTTTCTTCTGTTTTAAACACATGATAATGAAATATCTTGGGAGGTTAAAATGAAGAGCTTCATTCACAATTTATTATGAAGATTTGTTGCAGTCAAATCTCATTTTAGTTAAAATTATTTCCTAACTTAGATTTTATTTGCAGAAGTCATAGTGTTCCTTCTATTAAAAAATGATCACTTTCATCACTATCGTGCCCAGTCTGCCTACTCATTACTGGTGAAATCAAAGCTGCAGTCAAACAACGTAGTGAAGAAAAAAACTGGGGCTTGGATTGTGTTTTTCTGCCCCTTCTTTGGGTAGAAGGTAACTCCTCCTTCTGGGCAGTGAATTCACCTTTTGAGCTACCATGCTTACATCTGGTTTATTTGTCTGGAGTGACAGCTCTGAGCCCTGCGGGATGCAGGGACACAAGTGTCTGGTGTGCAACACCCTCATCTTGGGAACATGCACCCAAGGGCCACGTTTACACCTTATGGATCTAAACTGGGGAGTGAACTAACAGATATGCAGCAGGAACGATAGACCAAGGCCATGGAGGGAAGCAGTGAGCCGACCAAATTGCTGGTATCAACGCTGCCTAAGAGCACAAGGGACCCCAAACAAATTACCACTGATTTTTGAAAAGGATCTCGTGAATTCATCCAGTGTCAGGGACTGTGAATCTCTAGCATCCCTTCCTGTGTGTGCCTAGGTACAATGTACGGAGACCTTTTGAACTTCTGAGTTCATTTTATGGTTTTTGAAATTTGCTGACTGTATATTCTTAGGTAAGCGGCTTCACCTCTGAGCCTTGGGCTGTCTGTTAAAATACATTGTAAGACTAAAGCAGTAAATGTAATGCTGCAAACACAATGTGCTTTGAAATCCACAGAGTATAACTGCACTAGTAACATAAAGTGCTACAAGGTGTAGGAAACTCAGCTCCTCTCTTTGTTGTAGCTTTCTCCAGGTGAGCTTCATCCTGGACTGGAATGGTTGGTTTGAGGAGATTTTGGTTTGTGGTGTAGTTTTTTTTTTTTTTTTTTTTTTAAATCTGCTTTTTCTCCTTAGACCTAGAATTTGCTAGATTAGCCAGCTGGTTTCACCTTTCCTTTTCTGCATTCTATTAAGCAACCTGAATGTCTTTGGGGCACTGTGACATGTTGAGTTAAAAATTACTATAATTACTGTGATCCCTGTGGAATTTGAAGTATGCACAGTTTATGCCTCAAGGGGCTTGAATCTTTGGAGAGCCTATTTTCTGGGACAGCAAGAGCTGTGAAATATACAACTCTTGATTTGCACTCAAGATCAGAGTCTGATTTGTATGGTTAAATAAAAAAATGCTGATTTATACAATTTGTTCGTGGGTCATAATTATGGTCTAGAATTAATTGAATAGCCTGGAGGTTTCACTACTGTACATGTTAATGATTACTAAAAATTGATTCTCTCCTATATTTCTTTATTAACTTATCTGAAAATGACATATCGTGAAGAACAGCTTTAAATATTGCTGTGCTGAGCAACTTTGTAAATTGCTATTCGAGCTGTTTGTGTTGTTTTTTTTTTTTGTTTTGTTTTTTTTTTACCTTGACTTTTTTAGGTGATTTATTATAAGTGCCTAAGCTGTAAGTTTAACCAGAAACACAATGGGGGGGATGTTCATGTTTCTGACTAAGGACGTTGCTCTGTTAGCCTTCAGGATCAGAAAGACATGCCTTCCAGACAGACATGCTGGATCACACCCTCCAGACGTGAGAACCTTGCATGTTCAATGGGTTATTGTGCCACCAAGCATGCCTGGGCTAGCTAAGCATGGACTGTGTATACACAAGAGCAGCTGAGAGGCAACCCACTTCTGGCCACTGTGAAGCTGGATTTTTCAGGATATTTGGACTCTGGATAGAGTGAGTTTAATGCATAGCTACAGTATTTGTTACTTTTTTACCTTTGTTACTTTTTATTATTCATTATTGTTACCTCAATGGGCTTCTCTGGCCAGGCTCCTAAATATGGGCTCTATAATTGTCTGGTGCAATCACTTAACGGGCAGTTCTGCAAGTGCGTTCTCCTGTTTGCTTGTTCAAGTGGTCCCATTGGGAAAATATGGGAGGGTTTGACTCCTGTTGACCAAATCCTGGGAAGGCTTTGAAAACCTCCAAAAGAGGTAGAAGCACTCTGAGAATCTGTCAAGATACAGGTTAGTTACATGGACATTCTCTGGGAGAAGAAAGAAATAGCTGTGAGGGTAAGACCAGTTCCTCTGAAATTGTAAGGCAAACTGTAAAGATGGAAGTAATGTTACTACTATCCTTTTGTTGCTGTTTTCATATAAGTTTAAGCTTTGCTATTGACATTATAGATATTTTTTCTCATGCTCTGAAAAGCATATTCTTAAAAGATTTCACTTCAAGCTTGTCCAAATGTTTAATTTACACAAAACTTGACCATGGCAAAAAGATAGTATTACAGTACTAAAACACTATCTTCAATAGTATTACTTCAAACATTACTATTACATAGAAAATCAAGTGAGAAACTTTTAGATGGACAGAAAATTAGATATTTGACCTTGCTTAGGCAAAATTTTTCTAGTGAAACTTCCCAATCAAGTTATTACTATGAAACTTTGCATTTCATCAGCACTTTCCAGCAGGCTATTGTTTTACTGGGAAGTTTTCATCTGGTTCTTTCATTTGCATTGAATATTCTGAGTCTAATTCTAAGAAAAAATGAAAACATTTGAATTGTGCATGTTCTAAATCCTAGAAAAGGACAAGAAATGAGGGAAATTGTGTTTTCTGATGCTCTGGAATAACAATTATAATTCCTTGAGTTAAGTGGATTTCAGTGGAGTTCTCTTGGTTTGACAAGGGAAGAAACACCTTGTTTGTGACCTCGGTGGGGTTTGCTTTGGCTGCCACTCCAGGGTGATGAACTTATTGCCTTCTTCACCTCCAAAATCCATCTAAGACTTGGCACTTGCTGGTGGCTGCCAGGAGCAGCAGGTCAGATTAGCTGTGCTCAGGTCTCTCATAGCTAGGAGGGCTGATAAGAGGCTGGAGCACTGTACTCCCTCTCCTTATCAGCTGCCAAAATGATGGACAGCTGATAATGGCCATTTCTCACTTCATCCCAAAGCAGGAAGAGCAGGGCCTGTTGCAGGATATTCTCTGACACTAAAGCCCTTCCAGGTATGCCCATAATCTCCACAATATCTCTCTGTCTGACGGCACCACTGAGGAGGGCCTTTTCATCCCTTTACACCCCTATATTTTCACAAATTCCAGCTCCAGTCAGAGGACCTAATTTTAATTAACGTCTTGATGGCAGTCTCGCTGTCTGCGTGTTGCTCACTATATGGCACTTGCAGACTGGTTCTTCCTTGGCTCCGTGAGTTGGATCCGTTTTATTGCAGTAGGTTGCTCTGAGAAGAAATGGGCTGGGGCAAAGTTAAAGCTGCCACCCATCCCTACCACAAATGTTGACTTTCACCAAAGTAGTTTGCAAATGCATTGGAGAGAAAGGGCTGAATGTGAAGGGTCGTGGATGTAAAGAGAATATGGACATCTTCGCCAGTGGCTGCAGAGACCTGGCAACATTTTGCTGACTGCTTAGGACAGAGGCAGGGATAGAGTGTGCTGCATGTTGTTGTAAAGCTGAGCCTTCCTCCTGCATTCTCAGCCTAGCAAAATGGCTTGATGGGTGTGTGAGAAACTTTCCTTGCCTTTTACACCTGAAAAGCAGGAACATGGCAGAGTGCTCTTTTTTCATACCTGATATAAAATGAGACTTGATTCCTCTCTGGGATGTTCATAGAAAATTAGCCCAGTTTGTCTTTCTGACATAAAGTGAGTCTTCACACCAATTATTTACACTTCCCCCTATCAATGTCGCCTCTTCTCTTTCCTCTTACTAGCCCCTCTTATTTCTGTTGCAGATTTCCTGGCTCTCGAGATACATAGAGGAAGCACAGCAATAGCATCTTTTTTTTTTCTCCTCTGTTGTTGTTGCCTCTGTTTTGTTGTTTATAAATGTACAGGGATGTCTTTGACTGTTTATCAGTTTAAGTGCTCCGGGCAATGTTAGCATTCAAGCTATCAAACTATTAAGGGTCTGATTCTGCAGAATGTCTTCTAAGAGATGCTGAGATATTTCTGGGTTTCTTGATGGACTTGGATGGGTGTGGAGGACATTCATTCCTTCAGGCGGAGCTGAGGATCAGGCCCTAATTGGTGTTAAATTTAGGACAAACAGCCACCAGTGTTTAGCAAGGATATGTGTTTGCTGGAGAAGAAGGAGCTTCATGCTGTGTTGATTGATGCTGATTTCCATTCCATTATTTCAGGATGTGCACTACATGCTACCGAGAGGCCAATTATCAAAGGTTGTTTAAAAGACACATCTCTGAGTACTGGGATTCATCATTAATTCAGGGGGTTATGCTTCTGCTTTTCCTGAGTTCTCTGTTCCACCCACAACAGAACCGCTTGTTTTACATAAATTTCCAAGTTTCCACCTCTGAATACTGTGCCTAGCTTCCTGTGGAACTTGGTTCTGTGCTTTGTGAAGAATTACACTATGTTTGAGAGAGTTGTGTCCTATGCAACTTCATTGGTCCCAGAATACCAGACCTGGTGAAAGAAGTAGCAGCAAAAAGACAGATCACCCCTCTAGTTTATACAGTAGGCGATGCTCCTGGAAAAAATATAGAGAGTACAAATATTTGGTTCAGTTCAAAAGGGGCTAATCACCACAGCAAAAAAACCCCCAATCAAACAAGGGAGGGGGGAGAGTGAAAGCCAATGGTTCCAAAAGAGGGACAATAAGGTTGCAATGCAAAGATGCAAACCCTTGGCACTATTCCACTTGTGGCATTCCAGTTTCCTTTAGCTGGCATAGAAGAGATGCTGGCCATCCGATTTAATCATACATTTTCAAAATACTGGGTGGAACTGAATCCCACTTTTAATCCCTGTGAACATCTGGCAGGAAGAAATTTAGTAAGGTTGTGGGGGCAACAGGAGTAGTTGGTGAATGCTGCTCCAAACTGTACTCTTCCTAGTGGAAGAAGCATGGATGGGTCCTTTGCCAGAGACAAGTCACATCAGCTAAGGAGGCTGGAGGTGTTGAGAATGAACCAACCAAACAACCAGGATCCCTCCACCGAGAGCTAGAGCTGCCACCTGGAGGGGTGAAAGGAGGGAGACCGTGGCGAGGCAATGCCGTTGGCGTCATCCTGTGCCAGGCAGATGGGATCAGTACAACTCGCTCTTCCACCTCCTGCTCAGACCCTGCTGCATTCCCCAAGCTCATCAAGACCTGATTAAAACTTAGCATTTATCCAGGTCTCTGCACACACTAACTAATTAATAGTCACAACACCATGGTGAGGAAGATGAAAGCAAAATTATGATCCTAATTTTACACATGGGGGCATAGAAGCAGAAAGGAATGCTGAGCTAGTATTAAAAGTGTCATGCTCCCACACTCACAGAGACTGCCCCAGCTGTACTCTTTAGCACATGGTCTGGAGGTATACATATAATGAACTATCCATTGGGTTTTCAAGATGCTGACCTTGCTGTAAGCCTCAGTTGCAGCCCACAAATGTGGAATCGTTCACCCAATCTGAGAATAACTCTCCTTCCAAATTTCAGCCTATCCCTAGTGCATCCTGTTTCATTACATTCAGGTGACTTCATTATGCTTTTAAATGCAATCCTATCAATGTGTGGCCAAACCCCATTCAGATTCCTTCTGGGAAAGTCCCTGCTTCTGATCTAAATCTACAGGGAAGACTTTTGTGGTATGGAAGAGAAATTAAATCAGTCAAAGCAAATTCCCTCTAAAGGTACTTCCTATGCTATTGAGAGAGAGGGATTTTTGAGCCTATTTAATAAAATATCATTAGAAAGAAATTCATTCTGGCCTATTCTGTAGGATTATCTAAAGCAAACTAAAAAATAGCACATTTTCTAATAACTCTTTGTATTAATGGAATTTGCTCTGTGTCAGTCTCTCTTTCCCATTGTCACTGTCACTCTGAATGGAATTTGCCCTATGCCTCTGTTACAGTCAGTAGACAGAAATAGACATTTTCAGAGCAAAAATAATTTCATCCAAATATAAGTCAGGTGAATTGCAATTAAAGAGAGTCCTAGTTTCCTCTGGCAGCAAAGGGACACTAGTTCAGCTAGAGCTGTCTACATTACAGATGTTGAAAATTAGATGAGGTGAAACCTACCCTCTATTCTCCTTTTCTCCCTGTATTGAAGTGTGTTGATAATTTCCTGTGTAATGTCAGGGGTTGATCCAGTCAGCATCAATCCTTCTGTAGACTCTGCATCAGGTCATCTGGATCTCTCCCTGAAAACCCACCACACACGTTAGGTCTAGACTTTCTCCTTCCTCTTTTAAAAGATCTACTCTCATGCAGGAATATTCCCAAGATCAGTTTTCTATTTCCAACTCTGTATTGCTAAGTTTATAAATTGCTGACGTATCCTTGGGGGTCACAGTTTCTACAGTGCAGGAATGTGATCCTTGTGATAGCACTGCTGTGAAATTTTGGGTAGCTAATGGTCACATCCCACAGCCACCAAGAGGTTGCAGGCTCACCTGGAGTTCCTGGTGGCACTTTATGGGTTTCTAGCAATCCTCTCATAGTCAAGTAAATAAGAATCCTCTAAGCACTGAAAGTGCAGAGGGCATTGCCATAATAGGTCTCCAGGGCTTCACAATACACTTTTATTTCCTTACTAAATATAGCTGCTTGCTTCTTATTTGCCCAAGAGAACTAACATAATATTGAAGGGATATTTTCTTTTTTTGCTTTGCCAGGCATACTCTACGCGTGTACGCGAGCGTATGTTTGTGTGTATACAGTATATTGAGCAATTTTGGTGGCTATTTGCCAAAGCAGATAATAATGTTGTAGCTTTAGTGTCTGTTTATCTCTCCCCTCTCTTCTCCAACCCCGTCTCTCACCTCCCTATTGATTTAGTGCAGCCAGTGAAGTTTTACAGCCTGCATTTAAGGAGGCTGCTGTTTGAAATCCATGAGGGGCTGCTAATCAGAACTAACTGCAAGCATCAGGTGCAGTAGGCATCTCCGTCCTGGCCTATTGGCTTAAGAGAGCATGAAGGGCTAATTTCATGGCTGATAAAGCTTTCTGTCAAGGAGGTCTCCCAAACAAATGAACATTGACTTTTCTTTACAAGGGAAATAAAAATGGTCTTTTATCACAACTGCCTGCTTGTGCAAGGTAAGAAGTCACATCCCTGTGGGGCTATCAATAGCTACCTGGGACCCTTTGGGAGCTCGCTAAGTTGCCCAGACAAGACTTCCAAATGGATTTTGGAATCTAATTCTTCTTTAAGTGCTCACTTTCCCTTTGATTTCCTGGACTTTTTTACGTTTAGGTCCAGAGATGAAAAAAAACAGTGGCAGATCTTCTGCAGACTTTACAACACTTCCTTAGGTATTTCCTAGGAAATAGGAACTGGGTGCCTTAATCCCTTTCAGAATCTGGATCTTTATTGCTTCTCCTCTTTTGGTTTGCCAGTTTAGTGTCTCTTCCCTGTTTCATCTGACTGATCTCTTGATGTTGCCTATGCTCTTAAGATGTATCTTCTGTTTCCCTGCTCTGCCAGGAAGATGGGCTTTGACATCTGCTTGAAGGAAGCACCCAACTTCCTGCTTTTCTGAAGAAAATAATATTATTTCAAAGCACATGGCTTGAGGGCCTTTCTATGAGAGGGAATGAGGCCTATTTGATATCATTCAGGTGTCCTTCTTTCATCCATTAAGAGTCTTCACCAAAGGAAACGGGTGCTATTTCTTAGAAGTATCATGTAGCAAGTAGTTAAGTGTGCGGTTAAAGACTGATGCTTTCAAGAAAATCACTTACTTGCATAAAATTAAGCAAGTCCTCACATACTTCACGGAACATGGTCGATGAAGCTTTCAAAAATGGTATCATTTTTTCTTTCATTCCTTCATGTTTTGATGAAATGTGTTTTCAGCCAGCAATACAGACATTTCAAGGACACAGTTCCTGCTTTTAATACTGAGATCACTGAGTTTCCCTCTAAGTTCCTCAAAGAGAAAAGTCCCTTCCAAATCTGATCCTGATCTCCGCTAATCTTAAATCCATCTTTCTTTTATGAGTGGTTTTTAACGATCCTCTTAGGGCTGGTTTGCACTACAAAGGTTACACTGGGAGAGAGATGTTGGCTAAGGCCCCTAGTGGTAACAGGGTTTTTGCATTTATAGATAAATTACCTGTTTGAAGGACAGACAATTTTCCATCAAAATGTTTATTTTGCCAGTGTAACTTTGTTTACGTGGAGGGGGTTTGCCAGAAGAATGATATCTATACATGTTGCAATTTTCTCTTTCCTGCAATTCATCAGTGTACCTGAATGCTGTAATATGGACTTGGCTTTCAAATTAGGCTGTTGAACAACTCTATGAGCCAGTAGTAGAACAGCTTCAGTCTTTCACTACAAATCCACAGGGCTCACTCTGGTGTTGTACTTAAGGCAGTCTCCCTGGTAGATCCAGCTGCACACCAGCTTGTTCAGGAGTAGGAATCAAAGGTGCTGGATGTGATGCAGACAGGTGTATATCATTAGTACTAGAAACTGGTGTGCTGTGCCTTCACCCTGCCAACCTCTGAGTCACCTGGCTCCAGGTGAAGCTTGTACCTAATTGTCTACCGAGTTATTTTTCTTGCCATGCATCCTGAATGGCAAGCTTAGATCAGGAATTTTTCCCAGCTCTGTCTGCATATTGGTGGTGTCATATGCATACCTGTTCCTTGACACAGACTGAGAAAAATTCATGTCACAGAGGCAGACAGTTCTTGCAGGACTAGATGCAGACTTTGCCAAGACCTTTGGGATGCTGTGGAAGGACAGGCAGCAATGCATTTAAAATATCATGTATCTGACAGGTTTTAGAATGTTATATATATTTATGAAAAAGGATGCTGAAACAAGCTTTGATTTCTACTGCATTACATGCTATTGTTGTTAATGAGGGATACAATCACAAGTAGTAATTATAGTTTGTGCTGTCAAACAGCATTTACTTTAGGCAGAATTTTGCCCTGAGGTTTTAACTGTTCCCCCCATGGGCTGTCTGAAGATGTTGTTTGTGGGTTTCTTGCACTAGAGCAGAATTCTTTTCTTTGTGGTACACATTTGCTTTCTAGTTAAATTAACACACTTTCCACTTAAATTGACACACCATTTTTAGGCAAAAGACATTCTTTTGTTGGTGGGCTGTTTACTGCCTCCCTTGCTTTATGTTATGTCTGAGAATTGAAGGCAACCCTGCAGCCAGGCAGATCAACATAGCTCCGCTGAAATAAATGAGTCTTTGGAGGACAATCAGTGGCCGTAATGTGCCTGGATAACTACAGTGACACCTCTAAAAATGTCAAATAGAGATACTGGTCCTTTGCAGACATGATCTGCTGAATGGACGGGTTTCATACAGGGTTTCTGCATTTCCATTTTAACCACGGGGTTCAAACATATTACTAAGTTTCCCCTCCTTTCACCACCTTTCTGACCTTTTTTTTTTTTTTTTTTTTTTTAAGCCTTTGCAAAATCACAAAACTGGTTGAAACTTAAAATGCTTCATGGTGAGAAGACAGATATGATTACAAATGAGAACACACCATCCCCCGAGGAAGCCCCAGTTTCCCCTTTCATCACGATTAAAGAATGCTACATATGAGAATATTTATGGCAGATTTTATGTCATTGTATATTGTTTATGATTATGTAGTATACACTTACAATCTCTGGAGAAATACACAGTCTCCTTTTTGCTTCTTCACTTTCTCCTCTATTACATTTCCTGTAATATGTTATTGCAAGATGACTCTTAGGGCTGGCTTTGGAAAAAGAATACCTGGGAGGTAGGGCTAACATATTGCTTTGGGAAAAAAACCCCTGCCTTTGACTTTGAAAAAGCTGATAGGGAAAGTGATAGGGAAAGTAATAGGAAGATTAATTAGTTCCAATTGTTAATTTTTATTTAAAGTGCATTCTTCAGAAATGTACTTTGTGAGGTTGGAGGCTGTACAATTTACATGGTATAAGTTTACAGGTTTTGTTTTCTCACTTGAATACCATTTTGTGACTGCTGCAATCATTCTTATTTCCGGTTATTTGTTCTGGAAGCCAAGCTGGAATCTGCAGAGACAATGTGGGACTTGCAGCACATTTCCTTCCTAAGCTAATGAATATGTGCTAGAAAGGGTTGGAAAAGTGTGATAGTTCCTATGGCACCCAGGCCATACACTTGCCGAGGCTGGATACCAGACTCCAGTGTTTAAATTCAAGAGTCACAACTGATTTAGGGCACCTGGGCTGCAGGACAGCCAGACACTGTCTCCCAGGGCAGTCAACAGAGAAAAGCTGGCATAACCTGTCAGGCACCAAAGAGGAGGATCTGATACAGCACCAAGTGGGAGCTGTGATTTGGCAGCTTTTGCGAAGGGAAAGCTGATTCATTCATTACTTCCTCTAATGCAAGTGCCCGACTCTAAAGTGCTGTAAAAGGTGGTGATGTGGTGTGAGCAGGGTCCTTGCTCCTGGCAGCTGGTGCTAACCTAACAGCACTGACTCCAGAAACCCCACTGACAAAGGAATGAGTTATTGCACCTACTCAGCGTCCCATTTCAGGTGAGGCTTCAGTCCAGCTTAAGTACCCATGTGCTTAAGTACCTTGATGAACTAGGGTTTTAGGCAGTTGTTTAAACTTGAGAATAGGTTCACCAGTGTTTTCTGTGTGCTGAAAGACAGACCTGAGCTTTATTGCCCAGGTGAATACACAAATCAAAGGAGTCCTTACTCTTCTCTGGACATTACACTCCTGCAAGGTGACGGGTACGCTGCTCAGCTTTTCTCCCAGCCTTGCTCAAATGGGCAGCAAACGCTGTGTCCAGTGCTTTCAGAAGGCAGATGAATCCTCTTGATATGCCCCCATTGATTTTGGTGCATCACTATAGCATTTTGTGCAACAAGCAAGAAAATGGTAAGAAGGCACTTGGATTTCTTGACAATGGTCACCTGCCATATGTCAAACTTAAAAATACGTTTTTGTGGGCTATATGCACTGTCTCCTCTTCTTGGCAATCATGGCCATTTTTATGTTTTGAGATTTTCCCATTTTCCACCTTGCTGATTTACCCCCTTTCCCAATGAAATTGTGTTTTAGCTGACTGGCAGCTTCTGCAATTTGCCTGTACAGTTTGGAGGTCAGCAGGAGAGAGAAGCGATCCTTCACAGTGCCTCAAGGTCCTCTGTCTCCAAGGGGCAAATGCAAAGCAATCTAAGTCCAGCCCTTTCTCAGCAATGTCTGTGAACTGCAAATATACTCAGTCCAGCCTGTTTCCAATTGCTCCTCTGAGAATTCCCAACTTTTACATTGTTCATGTGTGAGTTAGATGAGATTGGATAAAAGGAAACAGCTTGGTAATACTTACAGGTTTATATTGCAGCACACAACAGTGGCCAGCCAGGTGCACGCTGAAAAGAATATTTTATTCTCTTTGTTCTGACTGCTGGGGTACCCTGACTGGGACACAGTTGAATTGTGTAAATGCAAAAGCCCAAGGTTTGCTTTTAAAAAAAATTAGCAAAGCCTAGAATGAATTACTGGCCTATTTGTCATCCTGGCATGGAAAGCATTTTCCATTTCTCCTCCTGAAGCTGTTCCACTTAGTATAAATAATGAAATATTCAGTGAGCCACAGAAAAAGACTGGCTTTGTAGCCTGGGGGGCTCCACTGAGTATGAGACAGTCCAGGTGAATAGCTTTATCGTGGGTGTATTGGCTATTCTGCGTATGACCTGAGAAAATTGCCATAAAGCATTTTGGCTTTGATCTAGTCAGCCTTTTGCAACAGAAAAAAAGAAATATGGTGTAAAATTTTTCATCAGCTCTGTTATAGGCATGCAATACAAGTGAGAGTTCGTAAGGAAATGGGAATTAGAAGAAACAACACTGTGATTGCTACCACCTTGCGTAACACACCTCTCACTGTGCTGGGCATTTTCAGAGCAAAAAGTATTTAGAAATTTAGTCTGAACTGTATCAGACTCAAGGCTTTGTGAACTGGAAGGGGGTCCAGGACACTCTCAAGCCTGTGAGCTGTTTATGCCAGAGCAGCTTACACCACTAACAACCAGAAAGTGAAACTGCATATAAATGAAAACCGAGGTGGACTAGTTTGATGCTACTCTCCTGAACTTCAGCAAGTGCAAAATGAAAACCCACACAGAGGATGAAAACTGTTTATGCAAAATGTATATTTTATATAAATAATATATAAACATCACTTTTATTACTTTTTTTTACAGCTAATTAAATTTTTTTTGAAAGAACAAAATGTCTACAAAATAAAAATATATTATAATATACCAGAATTACTCTGTTCCTAAAACTGCATAAATCATATAATCATCACAGGCTTCAGAGTTGTTCAGCAGACCAATATTTAGCCCTGTATCTTCAGTTGTAATAAATCTTAAATTAATGTGGGATCGGAAATTCTGGAATAAAAGAGAGGAAGTTGAAGAATTTTCTATTAGTCTGGGTTTAATGAGAGACACATCATACGTCCACAGTTAAGGCATTTGTACTTTCTTTGCAACTATCATTACAGCTAATTAACAGCAAATGGTCACATTCACCAGCTATACTTAAGAGGTGATGATAGCAAGGAGGAGTGGGGAGGAAGAGAGATGTAAATTTTTAATACCTTATTTGCCTTAAGTCCACATGGGAACCATGAATAATTGATGGTAATGGTGGTTAACCCCAAGCCCATCAAAAGGGATCTTTACATGTTATCCATTCCCCAAGCCTCCTCCATAGCAGCTCTCCCTGACACAGAAGATGGCTTTTTGAAGCACCAGGCTGTGATGAGATTTGTTACTACCAATTAAGGATGTTGATTGACAGCTACTTTCTCTACAGAGGCTCAGGAAAATGCTGTGGTTCCTACCCCATCTCCAGCTGCTGCTCATCACAAGGGCTGGAGGTTGGTGTCCGCTCAGATTTGCCACCTGAGCTGCTCGGGGCAAGGCTGTAACTTGCTTCAGTTGCAATCAACCAGATTAGTTTAACGGCTCGGTAGCAGGTCTTTGCTGTCTCTGGTCACTGTAACCGAAGTGGATTAGGGATTGATGGCACACGCTACTCAGCTAGCTGGTGACCTTCTTCATGGGGATGGCCATTGGGAGGTACCTGGGGCCAGACGTTTCTTCCAGTTGGACAAATAGATGTGAATTAAGACATTGCCCAGAATCTAGTGAAGCCAGCTGGACTCACAGGTTACATTTGTAAAAAAAATAAAATGAGAAAGGAGCTGTTCTCTTGCCCTAGGGGCAAAATGCCAAACCTTCTTCTCTTCCCCCCAAATTGGTCTTGTCCACAGTGCTTAACAGACAGTTTCTGGTCCAGGCTATTTCCTGAGCTTCAGCAAAAGCTTGCTGGCACATGCAAAACCTGTACTAGAGAACATGGTGGAAACCACCCCACCCCGAAACCACCAGATTGGGCAATCATGAATCTTGCTCAATCTGCTGATATTGACATAGCCACTGTGGCCTCCTGAGGTGGCTAAAGCATGGCTGATAGAAGTTGTCCTGTTTGTATTCTCTACCAGAGGATACCTGACTAGGATAGACCACCAGTCATGCAGTTAAACAACCTTGTTCAATTTTTTCTGAACATCATGGGGTGTCCTGGAACTGACAGGGAGCTCCCAGAGTTTGATATCAGAGCTAGGCCAGATTTGGCTTTTTTTCACTGCTGAGCTGTGGACCTGTGATAACCTTGTGGTCTAGGAAACACGAAGGCTGGGGCGCTGCCGGTGTCAGATTGCTTTCTTAAGTGAAAGTGAGGACAGTGTGCTATGGGGCTGAGGAACTCTGTGTGGTTCAACTGGCTCAGGAATATTCCTGTTTACTATGTTTGTTTGGTTTTGGTAGAGGTACCAAAGACATCTACTAAAAAGGCTCCATCTTGCTCCTGAAACTCCATGAAGCTGTTTGACTATATCCTGCTCCTAATACTGTTCAGTAACACAGGCAAGAGATCTGGAGGAATCCCTCTCTTCACCTCCAAAACAATCCTTCTTTGTGGGGCTTGATACATTGGTTAGCCTCCCACAGAAGAGTGCAGAGATGGAGAATCCCACAGTCCAGTCCATCTTCCCTGATTTGGCCAAATGCACGGGGCTGGATTTTAGTGCATTTTTTCAAAAAGCTTGTGCACTGCCTAAACCCTGTGCAGGCAAAGAGCAAGCTCAGAGCTGTTGGATACACACTGAATTGACTGGATCTCTGCTGGAGGTCAGGAGGAACCAGATGTTTGACTCCGCGTGGCCAGCACGGTGCCTTAGCTCGTAGTCACTGTGGCACAATGAAGGAAAGGCTCAGACAGCGGATGTCCCTGTGGGCAGGCGGGCAGGGGGGAGCGCGCTGGCATTTTTCGGTCAGGTACAGCAGCTGCACCTTCTGCTCCCTCTCCTGCGTGAACGCCAAGTTGTGCCTGTGTTGTGCATTGTATTCCAACAGCGTGAGATTTGGGACCGATTAGGAGCCTCTGGTGAAACATTTTTCTCTGAAACATTTAGTGTAGTCTGGCTTTATAGAGCACTTCTGCTTGGCACCGCAGAGGAGCGGCAGGCCCATGCAGCGTCAATCGGCCGAATACGGTGCAGATGAAACGGAGAGGCAGGTTCACCCAGCCGGGCTGATGAGATGTCTCCTGCCTTCATCAGCTGCAGGGGGACAATGAGCACAGGAAAATGGTAGGTAAAACTCACTGCCAGTGTTTGCTGTTTTCCCTGGGGGTACAGGGAATAGAGATAAGACCTTCACTGCTGACATTTGCTCTCAGGAAATTTTGATGCACCGATATCTCTTGGATCAGCTAACCCCACTCAATTTTAACCCTCTTCTGGCCTTTGAAAGCCCCTAAAAGGAACGATTTATACCTCAGCTCTCTGTCTATGCACTTTGCCTTTGGAAAACTGTCAGAGTCTGTGGTTGCTGACATGTATATTGACCCCGGTGGAAGCTGTAGCCCAGCACTCTGCAAACGTCCAGTACTTTGAAGTGAAGACATGAATTGGAGAGGCCTGAGTTGAAGAAGCCAGTGGGATAAATCTCCTTGGTGCATCCCACAAGCCAGATAAGCAGCATCCTGGTGAGATGGGCAGGGGAAGAGAGAGAAAACGTGACAAACTGAATTAAATAACACACTTGCTCTGTACTCCAACACTCAGCTGTCTTGTACAAACAGGTTTGTTTTCTTACTGCTGCCTGGTGTTGAAAAGGGTGTTTTTTCAGCAAGTTACTGAGATAGAGAACAACAATCATTTTCCTTTTTGTGTGGGTTTTTTTCCCCCTGCAGGGCTTTTTGCCAAGCTGGGAAGGGAGGAAACCCCATATACATACATAGTATAGCCAGCCAGGAAAAGGGATGTGGATTCAAGAGTATTTGTTCAACCCAAAGTCCCGGATGCAGAAGTTCATGTTTCCACGGCTAATTAGGGAGAAACACATTTCTCCTGCATGAGAGATGCTGGTCTGGAAACTCTTGCTGGGATAGCTCCATTTCAGATCCCTTCCTACATGACAGTGCTGTTTGCTGCTGGGACCTTCCCCCAGAGGATGGTGTGGGCACGGGCAGGCAGGTGTGGGGCTCTTCTGGTGCCTCCAGGGAGCAGATTACTTCTTTTTCTGTTTCTGAAAAAATAATCCTGTTTCCCAGAACAATGTTGAGGGGTTACAGGAAGGCCATCAGGGATGGGTGGATAGTAGAAAAACAGCCGAGACCATACTGCCTGCTAGCATTAGTCTCATTTAATCAGTTTGGCTCTGCTTTGAATTTGGGTCTGCATCAGTGGAGCTGCCGGGGAAGAAAGCGGTCATCAGTGACCACAATTCCTGCTGTATTTGGGAAAGAAGCATTTACTGGCTTGAGTGGGAACAAAGACCCCCTCACAACTTACAGCCCCTTCTTGGCACACAGTCTACAAAAAAGGAGAGCTTTCCACCTCTTTTCGAGACCCACCTTTTGCAGGCTCTGTTGTGCTCTAGGCTATACAAACTGACAGGGAGACAGGCAAGGATTTTCTGAGGGGAAGGAAAACAGAAGTTTTCCCCTTCTCTGCTGCACACCAGCATGGCTGTTACAGCATCTACTCACCAGCATGGGCAAAAGGGAGGCTTTGACCTTGCAGCTGCACCAAAGTCTGAGAGAAACCTCTGTGTCTAGAGTAGTTTACTTGTTGGTAGAAAAAACAGCAGATAGGAGAGAAAAGAAAGGCTGAAGGAAACACTGTGACTAATCCAACATCCTCTGCAGCTCAGTGATGATTAACCTTTCTTCTGCTCCATCTTAATATCACTGTAATGGGGGTTGCTTTTTAGTCACTGTTTTTTTATTTCCCATATGTGCCAGGAGATACTCCCCCTCTTTCTTTGAGGACTGGGTTTCATCTCGGCTTTATCTGGTGTGAGGCAACTGATCTTTTGCACATACTGATTACATAGCCTGCAGCAGTTTGGGTTGTAGCGAAGAAGCTCCAGCGCTGTGCTGAGCTAAGTGGATCAGCCTCCGTGCTCAGGGCTTCAATGAAGAAGGGCTGATAAGGCCCTGAGGGACCCTTCTGCACGAGTGGGAGGGATGCAGGGTGGAGCTGGGCAGAGGAAAAGGGACCAGTGGCTTCCTGCTGTTGAAACAGGTGTGAAGTCCCCCTCACCCAGGTTAGAAAGTGGGAGAGTTTTCCTCTCTGGTGGTGTTAGGACTGATACTAAACCAGAAGGTTGGACCGGTTGGAAAGAAGACTTGCTTTGGCCTGATCTGCTGAGCAGGAGTTAGAGGTTGGCTTGGAGACATGGTCCAGGGAATATGCAGAGCTTGTGGTAATTTCTGGCACTATGGGAAAAACCTATGCAACAAATAAACTCAGGGGAAAATGACAGCTACCAAGAAATGCCCAATGACATTCAAGGGCTGTCATATTTCAGTGGTCATGGCCATTAGAGTCAAGCATACACTTATTTTCAAGGACCCACCAAAGGCTTTTTTCAAGAACTACAGCACACCCCTACCACTGCTCAGCCACCTCGGATTTAAGCTGAGTGTTTTCCTCCTGCCACCTCCATCTCTTTGGTGGTTGTAGCTGGGAGAGGTGGAATTGACATTGCTCCCTTTGCAGAATAATCCTGCTGGAATTCATCTTGTTTAATGGAAAGTTAACTCTGTCTCCAGAGTGTCTGGAGGCATGTGGAGAACAGGCTGCAACTTATGGCGAGATGCGTGAGTTAGCTTTAAGCTAACTGGATTGGGGGCTGCAAAAAGCTCATACAAATTACAAATTCTAGGTAAGGATTTATCAGGCCTTTTTTCATTATCCTCTCTTAAGTGGATTAGACCATGCTGGCAGAAAGAGAACAGACATGGAATAAGTGTTAAACCCATGCCAGATCTGAATATATTTGTCAAGTTATTATACACGCAGCATAAGAGGCAGCAGGATTCCAGTAATAGTCAACTTAATGTGTTGTTAGTTTCAAGCAATTGTACCTCTTTTCTCTGCAGAAGAATTGTTTGCTACACAAGCACATTACATTTAGGAATAAATAAAAACACACTCTAAATCATAGCATTACTATGGCCTCATTTTCTGTCTCCTGGGACAATACAGATGCAGTGAACTGATTCTGGATGAATTCTGCTTCACTGGGGCACTGTATGCAGTCCATGAGCATCTGTAAACCTTTCATAATGTATTAAACATAGCTAACCAAGACGTATGCCTACTGTACCATGGGTATCTTTTCTCCAAAAAGACAGTGGATTTCTTGCCAACTTTCCACTGCAGAGTCCATTTTCTCCTTCCTGTTTCAGGAGACACACTTAAAAAAACCACAGTGATCTTCATTCTAAAGGAAAAGGCTCATGTCAAGCAGAGGATTGCTTGCCAAAACCTGAACTCTTTTGCGTCTGCTATTTTTGAATTGTGAATCCTAGGAATAAAATTAAGAAGAGAGCTAAAAAGAAGGGTCCTGATGACTCTGAATGTTTTGGGAACATCTTCCATACCTTCATGTCTGATCTCCAAAGCAACTTGCCCTAGAAACTCCATGTGAATTTCATGAGATGCACTACTATGTTCAGTAGGAAGGGAATAAACTTTGCTAATCAGTACACGGAGTTTATTGTCCTAGCAGCAAAAGGAGTGTTTGACAAGTTGCTCTCTGGTGATCTGAATCCCCTAAAGGACCCATCACAGAGTATGAGAGATGTGTAAACATCTCAAATAACAATTTAAAGCCTTCTTTTTATTAAAAAGAAAAAAAAAATTCTGGCCTTTTCCCTTATGGAAATTGCCTTAAAAATATAATCCTATTGCTGGGACTGACAAGGCTGTGAGTTTTTAAAATAAATAGGTAAAATCACAGCTTGCCTGCAACCTTACCAGCTGTGCTGCTGCCTGATGCCTCCCCAGCTACCACACAACAGCTCCTAAGTCAATTATGCTCCTGGCAGAGCTGTGTGTGCATTTGCTGGGAGCTGCCACGTTTCGGGAAATTTGGGCCCTTTTTTTACATATTAACCTTCAGTCTGAATTTCCTGTGGCTCTGATGGAAGCTTATAGAAATAACCACATTCTCTTTAATGGTGTTATCTATAAGGAAGGAAGCAAAAGATCTGAAAAATATAACAGACTTTCTCAACCTGAATTGAGTTCTCTTCCAGTGTTTATATGCCTGTGTGTTTTTCCTCTTTCCTCTCCTTAGACCCATAACCTGGACCTGGCAGGTTCTTGAAGGTTTATAAAACCACTTTTCCCCTATCAAAGTATGTTTGTTATGAGAGACACAAGGACAGGGCTGGACACCAGTGAATGAATAGCAAGGAACTTTTAAAAATAGAATAAAATAGAAATAAATCTGAAATAATACATATTTCTACTTCTAGGGCTATTTAACAGACAACTAAAAAAGTCTGTAAAATTTTATCCCAGAACCTCATTGAATTGTTTGAGAGCCCAAGCTCTGCCATAGGCTTCCCACTTGGATTAGGGCACATAGCTTAGGCTATCCCACATGGCACTAAGCCCTCAGCATGTGTGTTAGGAAATACTTTTAGCCTTGATTTCAGTCATGAAAATGTCTCAGCATATCAATAGGCTTACTGAAGTCAACAGGATCAAGAACACGATTTAAGCTAAATAAGCATTTAACTAAACTGAGAGGCAGTATCTCTCAACAGGGAGATCTTCCTCTCTTTGGTGGACTACCCTTCTACCTGCAAATGTCCCAGACCTCCCAGGAACTAAGATGTCCTCCTTTCCAGTTCTGTACCCTACCAGGAAAGATAATCTTCATTGTCTGTTTTCTGTATAATAAGCAAAATAAATAGATTTTTTTTGGTGTCTGTTTCCCTCACCTTTTAAATTGTTGACATCTGCATTAAGTGTCTCAGCAAATATGTATTTA
Organism: Aquila chrysaetos chrysaetos; assembly: GCF_900496995.4. Lineage (NCBI taxonomy): Eukaryota > Metazoa > Chordata > Aves > Accipitriformes > Accipitridae > Aquila > Aquila chrysaetos. The sequence goes on from NC_044009.1 coordinate 37,930,959, forward strand.
CCATTAAAAATGAAAACACAATCCTCATCTTATTTTCCAAGCATGTTTCCTGCTTTTTATTTAATCGTTTGGTTCCACTGATTTAGATACTTTTCTTTGTTATTCATAATTAGCTGTGCAGATTAAAAGCATGACAATTGTGCAAAGCCTTATTAATTATTGGTAATAATTATCAGCAGCAGAACTGCAGAGGCATTTAAACTAGCTCTGTGGAGGAAAGGAAGAGGGAAGGATTGGCTGATATGAACATACTGCTCCTTCCTTTTTTCCCCCTTCTGGTCCATTTTCTATTGCTCCTTGCGAGGTCTCTCACACAGAATCCCCTTCTCTCTCCTAAAGGCTGCTGGATCACATTTCTGCTACCTCTGCATCAAAATGCCTAGGATTGAAAATTGTTACACCTACTGATATTGTGGAAAATATCACCCTCTTCCCTGCACAGCCATTTTAGCGTAATTTCTAAAAGGCAGTAACCCTTCCAGATTGGCTGCAAAATGATTGAAATAAGGCAATCTGTAAGACTCTTCATTTTCATAATTCTGCTTAGAACCCTGTAATAAATAATTTTTTGGTACCCTACTAGTTATGATAATTCAAAGTAAATTAAATATTATTTTCAGTTCAACTGGAAACAAAACATCCTGGAAATTTTCAGTGCCTGGAAATTTATGAGGCAAAAGAAACCTAAACCCCTCTAGTTCTGGGCTAAACAAAATGGGGTTTTTGCCACAAAAATGGTGTTTGTTTTTTTTTTGAAATATTTTTTACGTTTCAGTTCATTACATGCCTTTAATGAAACTGCATATCAGTTTCAAGATGTAACACCAACCATCAGCCGCTGAAAAGGTTTCATTTAGAAAATATTGTGATTATTTTTCTGATTTCTTTTGTTAATCATAATTATTTTCTGATGTATTTTTAATCTCTTAACTTAAACAATTCAAAATGTATTCCTCAAGCACTGCCATCATCTGAGATCTGCTTCTCCTTGGGAAAAACAAAACAAAACACAATAAAAAAAACACAGAAAAATGACTAGGACATCAGACTTTTTGCCATCTTCTGTTGTCATTAATTTCATTTCTCTTCTGATTCTCCTGTTTATCTTTATTAACTACAAATCCAGTCACTGTCCTTTGTCTTGGCTTAGGCTTGGAAATTTAATTTTCCACTGTACTTAGAAATCTTGCTCTTCTGACTGTACTTTTCATTATACCACATGGTCTTTGACAACCACAGAGTCCACATTTCTTCCTAACCTGGCCCAATCCCACCACTCAGCGTAGGCACATGTCCATGCCCAAATAATTTTGCATTAACTCCTTTGTATGTAGAAATGTTACTGTTGCTAAATGACAAGTGCTATCAGGGCTTATGCTTTTATCATAGTAGATTTCATTATCTTATCTTTTTTTTTTTTTCCACTATTTGTTTGTTCTTGCTCACTATTTTTCCATATTAATATTACTTTTCTTCCCTTGATTTTTCATTTTGACTTCCCTTCTTTTTTAGGTTTCACTTCTTGGTTTGATTTTTTCACCACTTCTCTATCTTTGATTTGACAGCATTTCTGATGACCTGGGCAATTTAGCTCCTCAGAGATGGAAAGGTAGCTGGGAGGTGAAGGAGCTGATGGGAAACAGATAGCTTTCCCTCTTTAGCTATTGAAAAGAGTTGTCCAGCCTGTTCCTATAACCTTCTATATCTCAAGATCTCAAAGCCACTGCTGACCCTTTGGCCAGCACCGTGGGTAATGAGCACTCAGCTGAACCACCTTTCTTGCCCTTCCTTTGCTGCATGCCTGAGACTTGGAGCCCAAATATCCTATGAAATGAGAACAGTGGCATAATCTGTGCTGGGTAAATTAAGCCCAGATCTGTGCACGTGGGGAAGCAAACCAGCAAAGGGTGGTTGGGCTGATAATGCTGACTTTCATCCCCCCTTGCTTTGGTGCTCTGGGCTATGTGGGGACATGCCTTGCTGCCCTCAGCCATGTGACGGTTAGATGTAGACAGTTTGCAGTAAGGGCTGCCTTGAAGGAGTTCATTCCCAGGTGGGATATCTCTGGACCTCAAGGGATAAATTTAACCCTTTTTTCCCACAGGAAGTAGAAACACTTTAAGTTGCTTCCACAGCCATTACCCTTGTTCTGGTGAAGTCTGCTGCTGTAGTTTTTGCTACCTGCCTTGCCCTAGAAAGTAGTCCCTTTTCCTAATTAACTCGGAGTGCACAGTGCTGCTGCAAAGCTAACAAACCCTTATCTGTGCCGAGAGCAGAGCAGGAAGGTGCCAGCAGGGCAGGCAGCTCTCTTAACTACAAACTACCACGTCTCCTAATAGTGAAGCAATCTGCTGCCTTGCTCCAGAAGCACTGCTATTTTCTCCCTCTCCCTCTCACAATCTGATATACCCTGTAATCTGAAACATTTATCGACAACTTAGTTTTCACCAGAAACCTTAGCGTGTTCTCCTTTACTTTAACTTCCTTCTAATCTCTAGCCAGCCGCAAGCGGATACCTCCTCCTGGCAACCTCGTGCTTTGCTTTCTTTCCCAGATTTTCATTTTCTTGTGGCAATTTGGCCCCTTCACAAACCTTGTTATTCTCTTGAACTCCTTTTTTACTGTTGCCTCTCTATCATTTAAAGGGATAAAATCCTATCATTGCCTTGCCTGAGAGCCAGAACTCCAGCAAGGGACCTGTATTTTGACGGCACGTCAAACAGTGGCACTGATGGACCTCTCAAGCAAGAGTCAGAGGAGCCTGTACTGTCCACAATGGGATGGCTTTGGGGAAGGGCTTCAGTCACTTTTTCACCTATGATAGGTCCTCTCCGGGGCTGCAGTGTGTAGATATAGTCTCTTTTATAAAAACAATGCAAGGAGGGCAGGGAGGAGGTTTACAGCACATGACATTCTGGGAGATGCAGCATGAAGTCCTCAGAAATAAAACGAAGACTCATTTTACATGAAACATAAAAGCCACGCTTGCAGAAAAAATGTACTTCAGACTCCCCTTGAGATAAATGTAGTTAGAGATAACATATGCCAAGAACTGAGGTAAAGAACAGCCAGAGGAAGCCATTTGTCATGCAGAACAATGACGCCCTATTTTAATTGGTCTCACAAAACCTAGTAACTAGGCCATGTATTCTTGACATCCATCTACCGACACCTTCTTAATCAGTCAGCTATTTGAATATGTGCAGATATCGTTCTCAAACAATGGGAACTCCACAGCCTTTTTACAAGGTGTACCAGAAGGTGTTATTTTAAGAGGGAAAGCCACTTTCCCCTGGTGTAAAGGGTGTGGGAATAGGGTTGCTGAAGAGGTGCCAGCTCTGTAACACAGGCTGAGTGTACAGACTATAGTGGCAGTGAAAGCAGGGACCTTGTTCAGTGTGAGGACAGGAGAGCAAGAAGGGGAAAGGAAAATACTTCATATTTGCCTAAGCCCCCATTCCCAGCCCCTTATAAACATGCACACATTTTCTCCTGAAAGGCAGTGATCAGCCATTCCACAAGTGAATTCTTGTTGGTGGTATGGTTCGTGAGATGAGGTGACACACACGGGCTCGGGGCTGCTGGAGTACCTGATACCAGCGATGTTTATACAGTTTTCTGGTGTCATTCCCTCTCTGATTGGTGAGAAGTAAGAGTTGAAGGTTGAAGGTTTTGGGTTTTTTTTTCCCCAAAAGGCTGCTACTACTTGGATCCTCAAAAACTCCTCATATTTCATTACATATAGTCTCTTAAGGACAAAATGTATCCTTTGGCTGTTACATCCCAGGCAAAGGCCTTCTCTGTATTAATTTCTTCTTTAGAAACCTTGCTGGGAAAGTGAAGTACATGAAATAGGAACAGTCATTTATCATCCCTTTGGAGATTCATCCAGAAATAAGTGTTAGTACTTTTATGTCTGATGATCACTAAAATCTACAACCGTGCTGGTGCCTTAGTGCCTGCTGGCAAGAGAAATGAGATCCCAAGGTTGGAGCAAACTGGGGAACTGAGGAACAGCGGCAATGGGAATGAAGGGTTTGGAAAATGCTTCAGAAACTCCTCTGTGAGCATATGGTGAGAAAGCTCTCCTGACTCGCAGTAACAACCTGCAGCACCTGGAATAAGAGTAGGTAATGCGAGTACAATGTTGACTAAGCTCCTATTTAAAGGTGGTATTACATTATGTGCCTCACTTTAAGTAAATAAATGCACCCAATACAGATTTGAGACTGAGATATTTGAAGAAAATCCAAGGATTTTGGCTGTCAAGATTAAAGAGACCCACTTTATCATTTATCAAGTAGATTTTGAAAATCTGCCTTTTGGCTTCAGTAGATAAAAGTCCTCATCTAAGGATAATATATATGCTTAATTATCTTCAAAAATCAAGGCCTCAGAAAAAAATATGGTGATAGCAATGGAAGGCACAGCTGGTGTTACTGTGTCCAGCTCCCTGGTACTACAGACAACTGTTTCACATCATTCCTTTCATACACTGAATCATATTTCCTCCTAACTCCAGTTAGGAGGTTAGCCTTCCCTGTGGCTGGTTGTTCTTTCTAACTTCACTGCTCTTTTGGACAGGGAAGATTTTTTATTTTTTTTCCCAGCCTAAGTGTTTTCCTGGAGAGGCCACAACCGTTGCATGTTCCTAAGGTCAGATTCAGAGGCTTGAAATTGCCAAGCTCTCTTTTTGCTTCTCCTCTTAACCCTGTTTCCTCAATACAGGTGGTACATTTGTTATTGTCCAAGCATATAGTCCCATTCATAAAAACTTGACAGATTTATTAAAAATCCTTTTACCTGCAATTTCCAAATGGTAGGGTGAAGACAGTCTGACTTCATCTTTATCTCATTCAGTTCCAAATTTTCCTTCTGTCTCAGATATGGTCTTGCTTTCTCTGCTCTCTTGTCCCGACCCTGCATTTGTCCCCACAGCTGACACCACTGCCCTTATTGAAAACTGAGACAAAGTATGTAGGACCATGCCAAGATCGTCTTTCATCTCTACTCTATCCTCACTGCTTAGTAGCCCAATCTGTTGCCTGTCACCTGAAGGACTATCTGAGCCTTAGGATTATTGGTCGCATTTATTTTTCAACATATGTCTGGAAGCCAGTCTACCTTAATGACACAATTCTCACTAGTGTCTCTCTTCCTCTAATAACATTACAGAAATTGCTATTCATATCCAACACTGTACCTGGAGGGGGGCGCATCTATAACAAACTTCCAGCACTACTCAACAGACTCTCTTATTATCCTTCCCATAAGCAATTTTACACAAACGTAACCTATTTTATCCATCCCTTCTCATTCATTCTGCTGCATCAAGCAAGGCCATTCAGCCATCTTTGCCTGCCTTTCTATTTCCAAACCCATTATAACATAGGTCATTATTTTGTTATGTTTATGTTATTCTATTAATGTCTGATTTCACATATAGCATCAGTTGTTCTAGGGCCTCTGCTTTATTGCCCATGTACCTTGGATTAACATACGAAGTTTCACTGGTAATCCTCAATGTCTTGACCAGGCCGGGCAGGGTCAATTTAACAACTGTATTGCCATCCTGACAACCGGGGAGCCTCACTATGGGTTTGTCTAATAATGTGCCTCTGTTATTATACACTGATGGAGCCATTGTAGACCACTGGGCAGTGAGTACCTTCATTTTGGTCCAGTATGATCATTATAGTTTGTCAGTCTCAGCAGTACTAGGCTTCCTTTCTCTTTGCTGTTCATTTTCCTGTTCACTTCTATTCCCTTAATTTCTATTTTCTTGTATATTTGATTTTCCTTTCACTCTGCAGTAAATGCAGGAGTGGACTTTACACACATAACTCTCTTCCCATTATTTAGTTCGAAGCTCATCTACTTGGTCTCATCTGCCTTGGCCCCATGATGCCTTGGCGGAGGTCAGTAACATCCTGACTTGCATTAAGAATATGAATAAAGAAATATTACAGACAGTTTTGCACAATACAGGAAATGAGGAGGCAGCCTACGTAATTGTGAGGCAGTGGACAGAAAGCAAATGAAAAGATATACTTAATTCCCCACACTGTGCACCATTAAACTGTTGAACTCGGGATGTATTCAAACAGAGGTGTTAAAGAAGACATTTAATGAATTCTAGGAAGAAAAATCTGCAAACGCTTTTATGCACAAAGAAACAAGCTGAGGCTCAGGATGATTCTCTGAGCCTTTGATTTGCAGGCAGCACCACCCCAGGGATGTGTTGCCCCATCCCTTTAATCCATCTTTAAGCTTCAAATCACGGTCACTAGCAGAGCTAGGACCTTGAACTAGGTAGCATTCCTGTATTTCAGATAATCTTGGATCACTTAGGGAGAGTTTACCCTTCTATGCATCCCCAGTCTGTGGACATTTTTTCTGGTTATACCGCTTTAATGCAAGGCAAAAGGAGAGCATTTGGAAGCTTCCAGGTGGTCGCACTGGTTAATCACAAAACTTCATGGCAGTACTTCTTCCCAATATATTGGGACAGTCTTGTGGCTAGTCTTGGCTCTCAGTGTTGGGAAGCAGTGTTGCACTTGCAGCTGTACCCCAGGCTGCCTCCACGGTGCTTTGTGGTTACTCGCTGCCGGTGCTCAGCTCCCTGTGTGCAGAAAGGAAAGTTCTTTACCTCCTGAAAGGGGCTGTGAGAATAAGCAGGCAAATTTCTGAAAAGTACCATGGAACTTTTATTACCGTGACAGCTGAGAGAACAGGGCATCCAGTAATGGTGACTTTAGTTTTGATGATTGTTTTGATTTTCTTGATTATCAGAAATTTATGTATTTATTTTTTTAATGAGGTGAATGGAAATGAAAAATCCTATCTTGCTCTTGCTGAATATGTTGACTACGTATTCTGCAGCCAAATCTGTAGTGCTGGCATTACACAACAGTATAAAGTAATATTTGAGACAGAGGTTGCATTTCCCATCTGGCCAGGTCCATTTGTTTGGCTAGTCTAATGCATTCTGCAAAGGGGGGAGAGGGAGAGAGAGAGACTGCTTCTGCCCTCTGAAAAGCAGAAAGCATTATGAAAAATAATGAAATACAGTAGTGCCCTGATTATCCAGATGCCATAGGGAAAGCTGAATATGTCTGGATAACAGAGGTTTCAGAAATTCAAGGGATTGTCAGCATAATTAGTAGATATCGGGGGACATGGCTGTGTTTTGGACAATATAAAGTTTTGGACAATATAAAGTTTTGGACAACTGAGGGGCAGATGACCCAAGGTTGTATTGTAATACCGAAGCTGCACTGGAGCTTCCATAGCTCTCATCTTGAAAGTCTGTCCTTATATCTGGTTACTATCAGAAAATACGCTCTGTTTGAAAGAGAGAGAAAGAGACAGTAATCATCGTGGGTATTACTTAAAGAAAAATGGAGCCAAGAATCCTGAGGTTACCGAGGAAGGGAACAATAACTAACGATGTTTATATTTTTTTCTCTGGAAGAGATTAATTTAACCAAAGTGAAACTACAAAACAGCCTACAAAAGGGTTTGCTTGCTTGCTTTAATTCCCTAGGACTTTCCCCTTTTCACAGCTTCCATTCATGCTGCACACATTTGTCCAGTCACAAAAGCTGCCCTTGCACATGCTGTTTCAGGTACCATTCATGAACCATTGCAGGGTGACAGTTGGCAGAAGCTGGTATTTAAATGGAAACATTTTAATGGCAATTAGAATAATTTATTCCCATTCCATTTGCAAAGCTAAGCTACATTCTGCTCTAAACATAAGGCACACGAATAGATAAATGGATAGCCATGCAGGCATTGCACTGTCAAAATTAACACTGGCTGATCACAGGGCAAGATTACATTTGGCTTCTCACTCTGCAAAAGTTGCTTTTCCAGAGATATCTGGAATGTTTTTCTACATCCTCAATGGAATTTTGATCATCTTGTGAGAAAATCCTCATAAGGAAAAAAATCCATTTTCCATACTTGGGATCTGAAAATAAATCTTAGCTGGTTTTAAATTTTGAGACATTGAGAACTGATAAAGGTGTGGTCAGTCTGATTGTCCATGAAGCTGTTCAGGTCTTTCTGTCAGGACTAGCAGTAAGTTTGCAAATTGATATCATAATGTTCTTTTGAAAATCTTTTTACCAATTATTGTATTTGAAAATATATGCATGTATGTAAAAGTTCCATTCTTTTTACAAAAATCCCAAATTAGAGGATTCATTCCCTCAAAATGCATACATGCAAAGTGCTATTACTGACGGAAAACTTTTGATCATATCTGTTTCATTGTTATACTTGATGGCTGAATATTTAATCCACTGATAAGTAATGCAATGTTTTTAACCTATTGGTTTCAAAATCCCACTGAAGAAAATAAGCCCCTTTGTTTTGATCTGGATCTTATAGCTGTGCATCAGATGCAGCTTTGTCTCGTTTTGATCTGGATGTTATAGCTGTGCATCAGATGCAGCTTTGTCTCCCTTGCTGTGGTACAGCTCCTCTTGTGCAAGGTGACCACAGAATATTGGCACACTTTGGTTACATCAGCTTTGCTATTGTCACTCAACGGGAAGATGAGGACTACTCTGTGCTTTCTCCCCTCCTAAAGCTACCACTGTTTAGCTTTTGTGTGGCTATATCCAGCCTGAAATTAACTTTTTTTTTTTTTTTTTTTTTTTCCTGGGAGTAGCTGGGACACAGCCTCAGGGACACTTCTTTCTGGAGGAAAGACTGGGCTTCTGCTGACATAATGTGCATGTTGAACCGTAGCATCAAATACACTCGGTTTGGTATTCTGGCTCATGACCTCCTAAAGCCATATCACATTACAGATGTCAGTCCTTAGGTATAGCAGTTCTCGTGCAATGTTTCATTACCATCTCCTGATTCATATAACAAAAATTATAAGGAGGTCTGTAATGAGGGTATTAATGCTTACCTTACTCCAAGGCATGCTCTAGAGACAATTGATATATGGAATATCCTTTGAAAATTCAAAGTGCTGTGGAACTGCTAAGTATTTTTGTTGTCCTTATCTTTAGTTTTTTCATCAACAGTGACTCATTATCTCTATTAGCAAGAAAGTTAGAACAAAAGCATGGAAAGTACAAGGCTAACCCCTCAGCAGGGATCACTGTACAAACACAAGATTGAGCGTGCTCTGCTTTCTGTGAGAAAGGTGCAGAAGGGATCAATTATTAGAACACACACATCTGTGCTTGAAATTAAAATATGAAGAAAGTTCAAGGACATATAATGCAGAGCTGGTTTTTGAACATCCAGGCTTCACAAGGCAGCCGGTTCAGGACCCAGGGCATTTTGTTTGGTATATTCATTTTTCAAGTGATCCATGGTGAATTTAAATGGTGAGAACTCATACATCTCTGTTTTAATTTACTGCAGCAAAGCAACTGGGTACTCCCTACAGCAAATCAACTCAGATGATGAACATGCACAAGGTGTTTTTTGGTGTTTGGTTTTTTTTTTTCCTATCAACAATATATTGCTTGCATCAACGAGTTTATGACATATGAACCCATAATACTATTTCCTGGACTGTACAAAGTGAAAACGAGTGAGGGAAATGCCCCGCAGCAACACCCTATTGCCTAAACGACTGTTAGACCAGCCTGAACGAGGAGGGCCAGAAGAAGGCTGGCTTTAACTCTAGGGTTTTACCAGAGCAAGAAATACTCAGAAAAGCCGAAGTTTGGGGTGTGAGGTCTGGCCGCCGCGTTGCGTTGCACCGGTAGATGGCTCTGTGCGATACCTGGAGTTCGGGCCGGCCCTGGGCTCCGCGCACGAACCAGGGCAAAGCCTGGAGCTGAAATTACATAGCGGAAACTATGTCTTACAGCAGTGCTTCCTTAACGGTAACAAAAAGATGGCTTTAGGAAAAAAAAAAAAAGGGAAAAAACCCAACGAATGCACCCTAGGAAAAATCTCTTATTTCACTATGAAACGTAAAGACTATCTGGGTTGCCAGCCAAGGAACAGTCATGATTCATTGGGGTTCGATAAGAAAAAATTCCAATCGGCTAACTGACAGACAAAAGGATTACTTCAAGTGTGAAAAGAACATTTTGTTTTTATAAAGATACAGGAAATTCAAATCAGTTGAAGTTAAAAGTATCATTTTTGGAACCAGCCACTCAAAATTTATCAGATTGACATAGGTTTTATGCAAGTATTTTAACCATTAACTGATAGGAAAGCCTGTCATAATGATGTAAGTCCTTATGTGCCTGTATGCTAGGTGAGCCTCTCCTCCTTGCAGCATCTTTGTCACTAACATCACAGACACACACAAACCTCAGTACTTGATAGATATATGTGAATAGTCAGTTGTGTATTTCTTCTGGAGGTTGTTAAACACATTGATACATGCACTATTAATATATAACTCAGAGATTCACAACCAGGAAGGGCGTTGATTGCCTTCTGTACCTACTTTCTGGATGACCAAATCTAACACAACAGGATAACTTTGCAGGTCCTGACCAATCTCTCCAATCTTGCAATATTTTTTTTTGCAGTGAAAATTTCAGAGTTTGAGCTGAGATTTTTATTATTACATCTCTCCTCTTGCTTAGATATACATGAGAAGTCCTTCACAGTTCTTGCATCAAGTATTCAGTTGACACTGTTGTCCTGAGATGGTATCAGAGAGCAAAGGACCTGAGAGAAAGGACAGATGCGCAGCAGCCTGCTAAGCAGCATAGGAATCATTGGAGCAGTGTGGGGTGGTGCTGATGCAGCTAGACAGGTCAGGTGAAGGCAGAAATGGGAGAATGGATGGATGTGGGAGGAGGTGACCAAGGGATCAGCGAGGAGACTGAGAGGGCAGGATGAGGGAGCCGTGGAAGAAGGGATAATGAGATTACAGGATCAGAGAGTTCAGTTGAAAACTAGCTTGGCAGGTAGGTGTGAGAGAAAGTTCAAGGAGGTCAATGTACTCTTGTTGGAGAAAGTTGTGATGCACTGCAGGGGAGGACTACTCCAGGGCTGCAGTAGCCAGGGAGGCTACTCTGAGGTGGCCTCAGAAACAGATACTAAGCTGGTGAGCTTAATTGCTGAACTATTTGAGCAAATTAATTACATAAATGTTGCATGTTTCTCATTTAACAAATGGAAAATTAAAGAGGTTTAAATTGCAAAGCAAACAGCAATTAAACCTGCTGCATCTGCACATGTGTATATACACCTGGATACCAAATCACTGTTTTCCAGGGGCAGGACAGTTTGCATCAGTAGTAGCAGCTGAGGGATAAAAATAGAATGATGACCTGACACTCTGGTGAGAAAACCAGTAGGTGCTGCAATGCTTTCAGGGGACACACTTTCAACTAAAACATAGATACTTTGAGTTATTTTCCATAAATCTTTCTAATGTTACATGCATGCAACAGAGTACTAGAAACCCAAAGTTAAATACTGTGGTATGTAAACATGCATGCATGCATATTGTTTTTGGAAATAAATTTGATGTAGAAGTGACTAGTTAAGCCTCTGTAGTTTTTAATTAAAACAAAAAGTAAGAAGGCTGGATGCAATACACAATACAGAAGCGAACAGAAAAGGGTCAGGCAGCGTGTCAGCCTTGAAATTCAGATTAAGGCAATTACTCAAACCAAAGGCACAAATGAGAAAGCCAGATGTAGTCAGCACTCAAACAAATACCCTCTTCAGAGGAGAGCAAGCAGAGTGAAGAGCTGCCATTCACCCTGAATACGATGCCCTAAGGCCGAAATATAACAGCTGGGGAAGGACTGCAAAATTTCGACTGAAGTGCAGATCGGCTTCACGTTGTGCTTCTGTGCATGGCATGTGGAAATGGGTTCAGCGCTTCCCGAGAGGGTGAGGACAAGGCAGCTTCTTCCTTTGGCAGAGGCTTTGTCCGTGCCGGGGTGTTGCTTAGGCAGGGTCAAAGCGCACTGATACCCAGCTGCCCAAAGGCAATGGAAACTCGAAAAGTGCGTTGATTTTATGTCTTGTGACAAACTCCTTCTCACCTTGCCATCTGATAACCTCTATCTATTTCACAGATGCCAACTGCTTGTCTCTCTTTCTCAGCTCCTGTAATCTTTTTCCCCTTGTTAAGAGCATTTCTACTCTCTTGGGTGCCAACCTCCCTTTCCCTTCAAGTACCTAGCTGATTAACATATTTAGGTTAACCTGAGGGCATACTTTTTAACCAGTGGTCACAGCTTGACTCCTTCTGCATCTTTGTTGGGACGGAAAGAACTGCGTACTTAATAGCTTGCAAGCTTTTTTACCCCTAAAGGGTGTCAGCTACAGGCTGTGCTTCGTAAAATGCGATGGCTGCATTTTTGCCTCATTAAAGTAAATTTCCTGAGGAAATTCACCAAGATTTTAACCTGAACACAGAAGAAGGAGAAAAAATAAAGAAGATGAATATGTCAGTTATATACTTTCCAGCCTGCACTGAATCCCCTATGTGGCAATTCTCTCTCTTTGACCAAGGGAATTACCAAAGCCCACAAAAATACCCGCTCCAGTCCAGAAATGAGTGTGACCCTGGAAGCACCTGCAGTTCCCCTGGGTAGGAATGATAAAGCTTCAGTGGTAGCCTTTTTGTCAGCTTCCAGGCATGAGCACAACTGCCTGTAACTCGCAGTGCTGAGCAGTGCCGATGCAGACTTGAAGAGAACCACAGTGATACCATGAATCAGTCACTGCCCTGTTCATCCTGCGGGGACAGCCTGACCCATTCGGCTCGCTCTCTCATACTGGTCAAAACGAGGACAGTCTCTGGAGCTGATCAGTGACTGAAGCACTCAGTGCAGGCAAATATTTTGGTTTTACTTCTCATATAGCACTTGAACCCACAGATTTATATCTGTGCAATATACAATTTTGAAAACACTTCAGTGCTCTGTCTAGCCACAAAATGCCTCATTACCCTTATAAAGCAGAGGGACAGTTTATAGCTTGGGAGAGGCCACAGGCTGAGGCTGGGGCCCTGGTGTAAGCTCCCAGCAGGAGCGGGGTGGGAGGAACCAGCCCCTGAGCATCCTCACAGAAATAAGTCTGAGCTCAAACCCTGGGGATGGAGTCCCCAGGGCGCTAAGGGGAAATTTCTCAAAATGTGTCTAAATTTGGCTTCTGATTCAGACCAGGACTTTGCTGATTTAATCTGGGATCTGTGAATAAGTATTTTAATGGATATTGAGAATCCTTCTTGGCCCTCCCATTGATATGTTTTCAGACCTTGGGTGCAGCATTCCTTGTCTGTTTGAGAATTTCACTCTGGGGCTGTTGTGCTCCCCCAGACAGAATTTGTCTGAAAACGGAGCTGGGCATTTCAGGAAACTGTACAGACTCTGCTGTTGTCCAGTTGAGATTTACATGAATCAGTGCCAGTGTTGTGAGACACTGAACTTTGTCACCAGGACACTGTAAGCCTGGATTCCCCAAAGGTCCAGGATCAGTCCCCACAGTGTGCTCAGAAAATGACTTTCAGTCAAAACATTAACAATCACAGGTTATCTGCTATTCTCTTAAATGTAAGGACTTTAAACGTATCCTCTTCCTTTTGTTCTCGCTGAGCCTCAGGGCTTTTTAGTGCAGATCTGCTACAGTTGTTCCTTTTGTTTACTCAACTGTGTAATACCCTCAAAGAGTTTCCTTCTCAGAACCACAGGCAGAAAAAGTCCTAGTGCGACTGCTGGAGTGAGCAGCACTCTTGCTCTGCACTAAATCAAGGGAAAGTCAAACACTTTTTTGTAACCCGAATTTGAGCTTACCTGGGGTTTGTAAAGACACAAATATCGCCACCACTAACAAAACCTCAAAGCGCTGAGTGGATGATGGCATTCATCGCAAGATGTCCCATGAATATGCATGTTTTCTTCCAGAGGGCTGTATTACGTGAACTACACAGGGAGAGAGAGACAGATAGAGAGGGCACGCTAACCCAGTTAATGGGTAGCAATCTGATAAAAGAAACGCTAAGGTCAGTCTTCCACAATTCCTACTTTTCCCAGCATGGCTATCTGTCTGCATGAGAGCTGAAAAACTGCAAGGGAGAGAAATGACCTCCTGCCTGCTGCCATTTTACCAGAAGAGTGAAAAATAAGTGTCTTCCTCCTAATACCGACTTCTGGGGAAGGCAGTCCCAGAACAGAAAATTGCAACAGTCCCTGTGGCAAAATTTTGAGCTAGATTTTGCTGCTTTTTCTCTTTAATTGTCTGATGACGTCATATGGTGCTCAAGGTTGGGAATCAGGAAAACTGCATTCCTCTCTGATGGGTCCTCAGGCCTGCTTCCCCCTCTGTCTTACTAAGAAAAAAATATTTGAGTTGTCTAGAGCAGCAGCCCTCTCTCTCTGCTTCTTCAACATACAGCACATGGTTGCTCCTCTCGCCTGGGTTGCCTGGGGGTGCAGCTATAACATACCTAGACCCCATGGTTGAAGTCGGCTTTCTCCAAATCATGTGGTAAAACTCAGGTTTTTTGCAGGCTGCCTTAATCTTTTGCTCCTCATCCAAACTGACAGCCATCTTGCTAGATCAGAGAGAGCATTGCCATTTTAAGGCCCACTTTCTAGGAAAGTTTTAGCAAAATCAGAAACAGACTCACTCAGTGTTTTATTTTTTTACTTAGGAGGAGTTGTAATTCACCCTACAGCTTTTGAAAGCAAGGCCAGGGAGTTCAAGCTGTGATACGTGTGCTCTAAATAGGAAGGAAACCAAACCTGATAAGCAAACGTAGGTGATCCTAAATCAAAAACTCCAGATCAAAACACTTTCGGGGAAGTTCAAAAGGCCGTTATGGGGATATAGATCTAAATCTTGCAGGTGTCTTTTCTTTTTCTGATAAGCTGAACCAAATCCCTACATCTAAAGGTCTCACATCTTTTAAATGCCCTAAGCCTGGTGCAGATCTGAATTCCATGGTGGGAGCTGGGCTCCATCCAAAGATACATGAATATGCTCCTCATCTACAAAGACCGCATTTGTCTGTGCTGCCTCAACCTGGGGCTCTGTCCGCGTAAACCGCAGGTCATGCTTATATGAAAAGGTGCAGATCATTGCCCTGAGCTCAAATAGTGAACTGTGAGTTGTAAGACTGATTTCCTGTTAAGCTTTTGAAAAAGCGAGGACTTACATCACTGGCTTGAGGGTGGTGGGGAGAGAAGCTGTGAAGTGTTGTTCCAGCTACAGAATACCCAAGCTGAGATCCAAACACACACTTCTGACTTAGTCCATCAAACACGGAGCAAAGGACTGATCCACAGCCCAGAGGAGTTTCACGAGCACCGATGGCTTTAAATCTGGACTTATCAGCAGACACTAACAATCTTCAGGGATTTGGAAGGAAGAGCGCAAATTTCAGGAAGGAAGAATTAAAATGAGTTGCCAAGAAACCAGTCACAGCACACACGGTTTGTACAACAGGTGGTGCTGAAGCATCTCAATCAACCTTTTCCTTAACACAGACAGGGTGCCCTCATGTTACCACCCAGCAAAGAATACTTGAAACAAAACTTTTTTAGAAACATTTGATTTTGTTAAAGGAAGGGGTTCCAGAGGAAACTGTTGATGAATTTGTTTTTTTTTCTTCTTAATTTTCTCAAAAAGGGCATATTTTTCTCAACAAAAAAATATCTGAAAAATCTTTTACATTTTCAGTTTTCTGACAAAAAAGCCCACCTGGATATTTTTGAGAGAAGCTGGCACTTTTACTGTCATCTCAACCTCTTTTTAACTTGTGATGAAAAATTGTGGCTTGGTTGGTGACTTCTAGCTGAAGACCCTGTCAAGCACAAGAGCAGCAAAAAAATTACCAGTCTTAAGTGCGGAAAGAAAAAAAAAAAATTAAATGACAGCAATATGTCCAGCAATTACCTGCAATCACTTTTCTCTCTGTCTCTCTGTCTATAGTAGCCAGGCCATGCTTTATTAATTTAATTACAGCTCTCTAACCTCCTCAGGTGGCTGCCATGTCTGAGTCTGAGAGTGGTGAAAGGAGCAGTGTGGCAGAGAGATTCCTCCAACCCTTCATTTTAGTGATTCAAAGCATGGCATCTTATTAAATAACATCTTAATTGCCAGTAGCTCCAGCGCTTTTGTAGATCAGAGGTTAATTTTTATTTTCTCTCCCTTGCAGCAGAACAGAGGTTCTTCAGCAGAGCGTGTCTCCCTGCAGTCACCATGCGGTGGTGAACCTGGCTGGAGGGAAATGGTATCTCAGAGGTTTGGGGAATGTTTCCTCTATTTTTAATTTCAGTGGCCTGGTAATTATAAAACTCTACTCCCACCCACATTGTTAATTTTCATTAAAAACAGACAAGGGTAATCAATCCTCAAGCTTGCATTTGGGGACCTTTTACAAACTGCCCAAACCAAACTGCTCCAAAATGCTGCAGCTTTTATTAGCACTGGAGAAGCTGAGAGTCCAACGAGAAAGGTACTGAGCCATCCTGAGTCCTCAGCACCATACAAGAAGTGGCCTTTTAATAAGAACAGTAAAAGGCACCCTTTTCACTCTGTCTTCCTCAACCTAAACAACTGATGTCGTATCATCCATCAGGATGCTGGAAATTATATAAGCACATCATTTACCATCAGTAAAAACAGATTGAGGCTGGCTATGCAGCCTGAATTTGGTTCAATATTTAATGACTTATGCGTTGCATTTTATTTCATCTGCAGTAGTTTTCTGCCTCCTTATTTATTACAATCAACTGTATTCCCGGTAGTAGCACCCTGCAGCCAGACTGTATTCCCAGCTGCTTTGAGGGGTTAAAGAAGGCAGCTACAGAGCTACGAAGAAGTGAACAGAAAAAATGAGATAGTGAAGGAAAGACAAGATGGATGAAGAGACAAGGAATGGCAGAAGTTGTGTTTGCCTATCTGTTTTAGATAATGGAGCAGAGGATTTTTCAAGGTCCTTTTTGATTCTATTTGTGATGGTCCTACTTTCCATACTAAACTAGTATGTGAAGTCTCATAATTTTTGTGACATTTTACCTTATTTCACCTCTGGTATGGAACATCCCTTTGGCTAGTTCAGGTCAGCTGTTCTGGCCATGCTTCCTCCCAGCTACTTGTACACCTGCTTGCTGGCAGAGCATGGGAAACTGAAAAACCCTTAACTTAGGGTAAGCGCTACTTAGCAACAACTAAAACATCAGTGTGCTATCAACATTATTCTCACACTAAAGCCAAAACACACTGCACCAGCTCCTAAGAAGAAAAATTAACTCTATCCCAGCCGAAACCAGAACAAGGAGCCAGATGAGGTTACCGGCAGGCACAGCCAAGTTATAAAGGTATCTGTATTCACATGTGTGCACGTGTGTGAGGGAAGGCAGGAGGTAAAGCTGAAGCTAAGTATCTTACGATGTAATTCTTTAATAAATATTGTATTTCTTTAGGAAAGGGAGCAAGAGGATCTGTTTGCAACATCTACTGCCGAGGTTATTGAGTAGAGGAGCCATGTCAATCCTTCTGCTAGGCAGGAGCAGGATTAGGCTGAGATGGCAGTGTGAGAGGTACTTAAGGAGGGACTTAAGAACCATGCTGGAAAGGAAAAGGGTGGCAGGCGAGCGGGCTGCAGCTGTGAAAGCGCCTTGGTGAAGTGACAGGTTTAGTGGTAGTGAGGGTGGCAGGGCCACGTGCAGGGGGAGCTGCTCCCAGCACCCACGGCCTCAGAAACCGCTGGTGTCCTGCACTGGCATGTTGCTAGTTCTGCAATGCAGGTGTTTGCTGGGAGGTGGGGTGGGTGCCCAAACCTGAGCTAGCAGGAGCAGCGCTGCCCTGCTGGCTTCAGCAGAATCACCCTGGTCTTTGGCAGTGGAAAATTCCTCCCTGGATCCCTTGTACTGAAATCCAAGCTCTAATTGACCTGTCATACTCTGTTTTATTGTAACATTAAATAGCCTACTAAAAGAGCATAATCAATGGTAATTACTGAATTGCTTTACACACTCTGGCATAGGGATACATTGCTGATCCAACATTATGTGCCCAGGTAATGCCAAAGGGTTAGCACATTAGCTTCTGTTATTGCATATTGTCGAGGTGGTGGTATTTTTTTTCTCCCTGTAATATGGCTTCACTCATTATAGTAGAGCAGCATTGTAAGAGACATGAAATAGACCTTTTAAAGAAAAAGCCTGCTATGTTATTCAGGACCAGATTAAGTCCAAGGTGCAGTACAAAAAACAGTGTAGGAGAAGAGCTATAATTACAATACAATGGAATGCAGCAGCTAGTGTTGAGGGGAAAAGAGAGGGTGACAGGTTCACGGTATTATTTGCCTCAGATTGCAAGGAGGGTACAAGAAAGGGTTTAAATCTTCTGCATCCTCATAATACTAATTTTAATCCTATTTTAGTCATTAGTCTGTGTTGCACCCGTCTCAGGAGTGTTCAGAGCAGGTGAGCGGAGGCAGGGAGATGCAGCAGCAGCTGGAGATGCCATGTTCTGGCTGTCTCAAACTACTCCTGCAGTTCCTGACACCTCCCATGGAACAGAGGCACATTTCAGAAGTGATTGAAATATTAGGTGTGGTTACTAAGGCAACATGCTAGTCAAATTTAGTTCGTGTCCAGGTCTTGCTGTTAATACATTAAACCATTTAGGGACCTGAAAAATGAAGAAAAAGAAAACCAAAATTTCTGTATCTTCCCATCTCTCAAACTGTTCCTCTGTTCATGTCTAAACCTGGAAAATGATATTATTTGTCTGATATGGAGGGAGAATCTAGGCTGAATATGTGATAGGTGCCTTGTTTAGGATTTACAACTAATGCTTGTCCTTGACTGTAGAGGGAGCAAAGGTGGATCGGCCTTGAGTAGGATTGTTGATCCTTCCCTTGAACTAAAAATATCATGGTCATCTCATGATCTGAAGTACTATGGAACCCCCCTTGACCAGTTGCTTCCACTGAGCAGTTCTTGGAAAACAGAGTCAGGTCCAGTTTCAAACTGCTGACTATGTGGGGGGCAAGAGTTAAATCCTATGGGTGCTGAGAGTTGATAGTGAGTTTAGGAATGGTGTTCCTATAAGTTGGGGAGGAAAACACTAAGGAAAGCCTCCAGGTAAAGCAATTTCTGGAGCAGATGGTGAATGTAGAGAAGTTGTCAGGGTCACTGAAACAAATAGCAGCCTTGGGCTATGAACCTTCCTCTGTATAATATTTTAAAACCAAACAATTAATATGAAGATGACAGGGATGAAATCAAAGGGCTTCCTTCTACCTCAGAATGGGAAACTGGGATTGGTGTCAGGGTCTGCTAGAGAGATTTCTGATGAAAGAGGCTCACAACAGCAATAAATCCTGTGCAAGGTTATTTACCATCCAGAGCCTGAGTGTGCCCCATCCAGCTCTGAGATTTCAGTGTGGTTGCTGCGCCTCCTCAAAGGAAGAAGTACTGTCACACTAGCCTGGCATGTAAGGATACATAGTGCCATGGTGGAAGGGGCAGAATATAGTGAGTCAAGCAAATTGTCCCCTGTGAGGATAGCCATAAGTCAGGAACCTGTCCTTGAGAAGCATTTGGAAAGGTGGTTTGCTGTTGATAAATTTTTTTGGGAGGAGTGGAAACCAGTTAAAACTTGCTATGATGTTGATGTGCTTGTCTGTGTCACCAGGGATCCTGGTGTGGGAACTGCTGAGACAAACAGGATTATAGAACAGGTTTTGCTGAATTTGAAAGCACTGTTTTCATTCCAGTTTTTTAATCTCTGTGTGCTACTTGTGGTTCACTAGTGTCATAAGTTTAGTCAAGGCAAGAGAACAATGCTAGGTAATTTGGGTGATCTGTTTGAAAACCTAGTGCATCAATGTAGGAAGATCATGGTCTGCAGATTCCTGCACATTAGCCAAGCTGTCATCAACATCCAATGGCAGAAGGAGGCTCACATCTTAGAAAATAACATACGTCTTCTGTTAAGAGTGCTGTTACATGTTACCCCTCACCAATCCATCCACTGATCACCACATCCTTACCCCCATCCCAGGCTCACATTCCTCCCCCTGGTAATCCTAGCTCTTCTGTAGACTTTTGTTGGGCCAGTTCAGCACACTAAGCCAGATGAAAACCATTATCTGTTTTCACCTTTTTTTGCTACTACAAGGTAAGCCCACTTTCTGCTAGCTAGTTAAATTGCTGTAGGCTGCCATGGTAATGCTGCTCAAGTCTGTGGCTCCACGGATATTTCCTTCAGCAAGTGAGCTAGCTGGGGACCCTCTGCTCGAGCTCACCAGGCAGCTGGTACACTGCTGTCCTCTGATGAAGAAGTGAAATGGATTGGGAGAAAGTCATTTTTTCCCCACACATTTGACAGCAGATATTAATGCTTACACAGTCATTTAGTGTAGCTTAGATGATGTGCAGTAACCTGTTACCTGCAAAGCCACCATTTTTTTCCTAGACCTCTCAATGATAAATGCCAAATGAATTGTGGTGGAAAACTAAATAAAGGCTTCTTGTGATTTGGTCAAATCATCAGTCCTGAGTGTATAGGTCGGCACCAAAAAAAGAAAGTACCCCATGTTTGAATAGTAATTGCTCTTCAAAAATATGTGATCTGCTCAGTGTCTTGAAAGTGGAAAATACAGAGAAATCAAGCACAAGTAAATCCTTTCAAATGGATCACATATCATAAAGAATTTGACCACTTCAACTGATAAATGTAAGTAACTATAAGCCATTGATTTTATCTGTGCTTTCCAACTAAAGCCATCTTAACTTCAATGTTATACATTGCAGTCAGGCTTGCAGAATCCTCAGTGGGTAACAGTCAGTCTGATTTGGAGAAGAAATGGGGCAGATCTCTGGTGTCCATGTGCTCCTGGTTCTCCTAGAGATTCTTGGGGGGGGGGGTGCCCCTGTATGTGTGTGTGCACACTCACACATATTTGTGCAAGGGATGTGATTTTTCTTTTCTTTTTTTTGGTTGACTGCATTGCCAGAGGGAAGGAGAAATACTCTGTGGGAAAATGTGTTTCTGTAACGGAGGATTAATTAATGTTAGCAAGAAGGTTATATTATTTAGATCAAGACAATTTGTGTTGTCTTAAGGGTATTGAAAAGAAATATGCATATTTTTAAAAACTAGAAAAATCCACCCCTAAATCCTAATCATCCTCCAGCAGAAGATGGAAGATTTTGCTTTATTAATTTTAAAAGATGCTGTTGAGTTTCAAAAACTGATGTGCAGGAAATTCAACCTTGGGAAGGTGAGATTGGAAAACTGGTGCCAAAGTTTATTTTCTCCAGTGAAGAGTGGCTTGTTGTGGTGGGTTGACCCTGGCTGGGTGCCAGGTGCCCACCAAAGCCGCTCTATCACTCCCCCTTCTTAGCTGGACAGGGGGGAGAAAATATAACAAAAGGCTCGTGGGTCAAGATAAGGACAGTTTAATAAAGTGAAAGCAAAGGTCGCGTGCGAAAGCAAAGGAAAAACAAATGATATTATTCTCTACTTCCCATCAGCAGGCAATGTCTGGCCACTTCCTGGGAAGCAGGGCTTCAGTACGCGTGGTGGTTGCTCCAGAAGACAAAAATGCCTTCCCTTCTGCCTCCCTTTACTTAGCTTTTATATCTGAGCTGACGTCATATGGTATGGAATATCTATTTGGTTAGTTTAGGTCAGCTGTCCTGGTTATGTCCCCTCCCAAGATCTTGCCCTGCCCCAGCCTGCCATTGAGGGAGGGGGCAAAAATGTTGGAGAGACAGCCTTGATGCTGTGCCAGCGCTGCTCAGCAGTAGCCAAAACACTGGTGTGTTACCAACACCTTTCCAGCTACTAATGCAGAGCACAGTTCTATGAGGGCTGCTGTGGGGACTATTAACTCCATCTCAGCCAGACCCAATACACTTGTATATACAAATTTACTTCAGAAGATGAACTAGAGATGTAGATGATAATCTTGTATAACTGGGGCCTCCTTTATAACCAGCATTAATTAGAATATGACATTACACAAATTATGACGGTTTGTCCTAGACGAATTTAGAAACTGTATTGTGCTCTCACTGAGAAGGCATATGATTCCTGCACAAAAAGAGAAAAAATGAGATCTGTCAGGGACTAAGGAGCCATGTTTTGGTGCTCGCTGTATTTCACCCTCATTCCACCTGAAGCTGCCTGGGAAGGTCTGTCCCAGCTCAGAAGGAAGCAGCACAGACGAGATCTGCGTCACCAGCGGTTCCGTGCTATGGAGGAAGGAGTGTGGCCACAGGTGCAGGGTAGACCTTCAAAGTCTTCATCATACCTTTCATCAACATGATTGCAACCAGTAGTGGCTGCTGTCTTGATTAAATCAGAGCAGCCTTCAGGGTCCTCCAACTCTGAGGTCAGTCCTGCACAACATCATGGCACAGAGCTACTTGTCACCCACAGGCACCTGCTCTTTGTGGTGCCAGCATAAGCTGTACCTTTGTATTTCACAGTGCTTTCATGAAACAAAACAAAAAAAAAAAAAAAAGAAAAAACCAAACAACAAAAACACCCATCAAAGCAGATGTAAGGTAAAAATCAAAACCTAACAAATTGGTTAAGTGGTGCTATGTGACATGAGTTAAACCTGAATTTTTCTGAAAGAACAGGTCTTTTAACACGAATTCTAGAAAATAGAAGGAGAGGAGGAAAAAAAACCCCAAACACATTTATGTGGTGTAGAAACTAATAGCCTGATGTGACTAGATGAATGCTTAGCCACCAGGACTTCAAGGTCAAGAGCATTTTACAGATCTGAACTTTTGTTTTGAGCAAAGAGTTGGCCCCGTTAAGTTATAAATATGCAGATAGATTGACTGGGTTACTCCCTCTGGAAGCAATAAGAGGTGGATATAGTTCTCAGTTTTACTAATTTGGGGAGTTATTAGTGACCTCTAAACTGTAGAATGTTCCTAAGCACCCAGTGAAGAGAGTAAACAGAAAATTTAAATAAACTGTTTGTCTTGGTGTTTATTTTGGGGAAATCAGGAGATCCCCATACAGGGAATGAATCTGGAAGAAAAGGTCTAAAATTGAAGTGTCAGTGGAAGGCAAAGTTATGTATACCATAGCTCACTGAAGAAGTCAAGGCACACGTTGAAAAGGACACCTTAGGCTGATAAAAATGCTTGGATTTTCAGGATGTTCTGGGAAGGTGAAACAAAGTTACTGGCATAAAAAAAAAAAAATGATGCAAATAATCATATCTGGGTAAAGCACAAAGTCATTGTGAGATAAGATAGAAAATCTTATAAATTAATACTTGGTTACTAAAAGTCATCACTTTGCAATGACCATTGTCAAAACTGGTCACAACACAACGCAGAAGAGTGAAGGGATACCACGGAACTGGAGCTGATCAAGGTATTCATGAATGATCTGGGAAAAGCAGGGAGTAATGAAGTGACAGAGTTTGCATTAACATGAACTTATTTAGATTTGACAATCCTGAAGTTGATGGTGCAGATAAATAGTTGCGGATGGATGAAATGGAGAGGCTGAGTAATAAAATGGTAAATGAAATTCAGTGTTGCTAGATGCAAAGTAATGCACAACAGGAAAAATAACTCCAGCTATCTATGCAGTATAGGCTTTAAATGAGTCATTGCAGATTTACCTGAAAACACTACCCCTGTGCTTGGTAGGGGTCAAAACTATCAGTCAAATCAAAGTACAGAAATGTCAGTCAAATCAGAGAAACAAAGACATCTGTCAGAAATTATGAGGAAACAAATAAGTTAAGGGCAGAAAACACCATTAATGCCATCTCCAGATCTGGGCTGTGCCCATGATCAATACTCCAATACAACGTGAGCATAGGGATGGCACGGTTTGGATGTGTGGACAGGAACAGGATCAGTCTGTTCAAGTGTTGTGCTGGAACCACGGAGTTCTGTGGGACATGGCTAAAATATGACCTCAGGAAGGACAGAAAAGAGGCATCAGCAAGGGCTGTCCTCTCCCGAGACCTATTTGAGATAGTAGAGGATTGTGAATGCCCTGAGGTGCTGCTGACCCTCACCACTTGCTGCTGATCCCTAGTAGAGGCAGAAGGCTGGGGCAGTCATCTTTGGTCCAATACAGTGGGGGAGGTTTGGTTCTTCCCATATTTCTAGCTGCTTTACTTGCAGAGCAGATTTCTGTTATTTAGCTTTGGTAAATTCTTGACTTTGTAATATTCAGATTATCCAGCCAGCTGCATTATAAACTATTAGGCCAAAGCTACTTCTTACTTGCTGTAGTTCTGCTATAATAAATATTCATAGCTTCATTACAGGCTATGGTTTCCTGACCTACGTACTAAGGGATTATTTGGGGGTTTTGCTTTAATGATGCACAAAAACTGTAATAGTCCTTTCAAAGCCTTATGCAACAATATGTTTTGCTTCCTCTAAAAGCTAAATAACTCTTGTTTTGAATGATTTAGTAGCAAACTCACTTAGTCGCTGCGCTGTGGTTCAATGGTCTGCAAAATTTTCTTTTTAGAAATACAAACCCATTATGTAAATACTAAAAAGCATCTTCAGGAAAACTAACTTCAATTTGGTTTTGTCCTTTTTTTTGTTTGTTTCAAAATTTGTAAGCTTGAGATCACTCACATGACCTTTTTTTCTTCAAGGTATGCAAAATAAAATTGCCTTCTGACTAAAAGCATCGATATAAGTTTTAGCTCAGAAGCGATGTTCAAACTGAGTTTTATGCTTTCTGAAAATTGAGGATAGATGAAGAGGGATTTGCAGAGCACATCCCTGAGAAAGGATGTTTATTTGGTTAGGAACTCTGGTTTCAAAACCCGGTCAACCTCCATTATTTGTTCCCTCCATCTTCTTGCTCCTGAGTTTCCTATGTCTGAATGGCTCCTTTGCAGGGCAGACTGGTAGAACTGCCCCAGAATGCTGCCATCTGCAGAAGATAGGAGTCTAAACTTAGTATTTGTTCAAAGCTGTGGGAAGGGATTTTTCTATATGTCCAGCCTCTTCCACACAGAGGTCCTGATTGTCTCTGAGAGGTTTATCCACTTGTGGAATAGAGTTCTTGGTACATAATTTTTAATGCCAGAAAAAAACTACCTCGTCAGGGATCCTCACAGTTTAAAGGCTATAAAAGCTTACATTGAATGAATTCTGAGACTTAATTCCATCACTAGGAGGACTCTGCTTGGAGGAAAGCTTTGACCTTACAGACATGAACAGGGTAGGTATCTTCTAGCATGCACTAAGTCCAGAACTCATATTTCCAGAAAACAGAGCCCTAAATGCCTGTCGTGGTTTAACCCCAGCCAGCAGCTAGGCACCATGCAGCTGCTTGCTTACTCCCCTCTGCCCCCAGTGGGGTGGGGAGGAGAATCGGAAAAAAAAAGTAAAACTTGTGGGTTGAGATAAGGACAATTTAATAACTACAGTAAAATAAAATGTAATACTAACAAGAATAATAAAATATGACAATAATAATAATTGTAATGAAAACAAATAAAATGAAACAAAATAAAAAAAACCCAACAACCCAAAACAAGTGATGCACAGTGCAATTGCTCACCACCCACTGACCGATGCCCAAGCAGCGATCTGCCCGTACCAGCCAACTCCGCCCAGTTTATATATTGAGCACAACGTTCTATGGTATGGAATGTCCCTTTGGCTGGTTCAGGTCAGCTGTCCTGGCCATGCTTCCTCCCAGCTTCTTGTACACCTGCTTGCTGGCAGAGCATGGGAAACTGAAAAACCCTTAACTTAGGATAAGTGCTACTTAGCAACAACTAAAACTTCAGTGTGCTATCAACATTATTCTCACACTAAAGCCAAAACACACTGCACCAGCTACTAAGAAGAAAATTAACTCTATCCCAGCCGAAACAAGGACAATGCCAACAAAACTTTTTGTAAACAGTTGGGTCGAGATTGAGAAACTAACTGAACCTATCTGTCACACAGTAGTGCTTATTGAGCCATTAAGCCTATGTTAGGCAGGTCATTAGCAGAGTGGGTGCTGTGTTCATAAAAAGAAAATGTGTGAGAGGTGGCATTGGCTGGGGAGGAAAGTCACATTTTGGTTTATTTTTCCTTTTCTAAACAGCACAAAAATAAAGTGTTTAATTAATTGTTTGCTCTGCATTTAACAACTTTCCAGTAGTTCATTTGCTTAAGTGCAGCAGCAATCAAGAACACATTAGCTAATGTTGCAGCTCAGCAAGGGGGGAGGCTAGAGGCAGGTGCTGGGGTCAGTGTGTGCAGAATCAAGGGACCATCAGTCTCCTCCTGCTTTAATTTGTCTGCAGGAGCTTCCCAGAGTCACAGCGGCACAGTTGGAGTCACCAGCCATTTCCAGCTGGAGCTTTGAGTGTTTTTATGAGTAGATCCAGCTGGAAAAGATCTGTAGTAAAAGAAGTGGGTACTGATGACTGACACATTGCACTGCCCTTCTGTGAGTCTCTATTAATTCTGCTGTGTGCTTCATCCCCTGCCAAGAAGGATGGTAAAGAAATGATGGCACTGAGCAGGAGCCATGGAGACTTGAATTAATTTACTTCTCCTCCCCAAACTCCCCTGAACAAATCATTCATGGCAAGATTTGAAAAGGAACATGAAGGTATCGTTTCAAATTTTCAAAAGAAGGCTTAAAAGAAGTAATTGAATTATTCTAGTTTGGCTTCACTTGGACCAAGATTCACAGTCTCACACAGTTTTCGGATGAATAAGATGAGACATCAAAACTCAACTCAGGTCTGCCAGATGCATTGCAAACTAAGTTTACAAGGACTCTATGGGAAGGAACCTTTAATAGGGGACCAGGAAACCTTATTTGTCAAGGGATTTTTCTCAGAGATTTTCTTTTGATTTATTTTGCTTTCATCAGAATAATGAGGAAGATTTTGGATTTCTTGGGCAACACCCATTCCAGATACATCTACCCCAGAGAGGCTGGCTGGGGAGAAGCTGACATCTGCCCAAGGCTTCACTCCTATCATCCAAATCATGAGCTATGGTGAAAATTTAAGATTCTGTTTAAGAGCAATGAGACATGACTGAGTAACGAGGAATTAACATATTACCACCCATCAGCTGAGCAGCAGTAACCAGCCACATATATACTTCTAGTTCATTGGGAATATGAGGTAAAGTGCCTTAACTTGAACCACCTCAGTAGGTTTGTATGTCACATTTGCTGTGTACTGGAAGAAGGCAACTAGTCGGTGTATTAACACCAGGATGAAGTTAGCACTCCGTATTTTCATCCAGCTGCCTCTATCATGGAACTTTGTGCTAAATACCAATTCATTCTGACATTTTATAGCTTTCCATTTAGTGACTAATTTGTCCTTGGTTTGGGTTAAAAGTAACCCAAAGCAGTATCTCAAGTCTGTGTCTGGGAACCAGTGGGAAGAGACCCAGGAAAAGGGTCCTGGATTAAACTATTGACACACAGGAGCTGAATGATACAGCTTAGTGCATTTCAATACATAAAACAGACCTCACAGGCAGAAACTTCTTTTTTTTTTTTCTCCCTCCCAGGTATTTGTTGTATTTCTGTAAAAGCATGTTTAATCTTGGCCAATTAAACTTGCTAGCACTCAGCACTTAACAGGTATTTTCTTTTTCTTTCTTTTTTAAAAGAAAGACATTTGTTGATGATAATAGCCTTCTCAACCAAAGACACTCTTTTTTAATTAAAACAGATGATGGAAGGAATCATTAAGAATGAGTATGAGTTTGATTTTTGATTTTCAGAAATTTTAACCTCAATTGATTCACTTTTATTCCCTGGTGTGTTTTAAATCAATTTGCTAAAAATATCTGCTCTTTTCACCTGATCACAGTGACAAGCACAAGTAACTCTGCAACAAAAACCAACATAGCTGTCTAGTGATGTGGGTTGAAAAAAAAGGGTATATGGCATCTTCAAAATACCCCTTCTTTAAAAGTACAGCGAAAGCCCAGGAACAGTTACTGAACACAAACCATGACAAAAGACCTCTTGCTCCTACAGGCTCAGCAGAGCTGGTGGGACATGCTGTATTTGCATTCATCTAGTCTGTTCTCTTACCCCACCTCAGGATTCACTATTCCTGAAACTAATGGCTCTTGCCAGTTTTTTGCAGGACTGTGATTGGGTTAAACCTGTTTATTTCAGGTTACTGTAAATGCAGGGGCTGTAGCACCAGTCCTTGGAGGAAGCCTATGTCAAAGCTCTGGAGTGCCAGGCTGCTGTTGTCATCTCTGAGGAAGAAGAAGGAGCACCTGGAGACACACTGATGGCCAATTCACCACCTCAGTGCCACCCCTTGCACCTCCCATCCCCACTTTTTGTCCCCTCATCCCCTTTCCCTTTCCGCAGCAGGAATGGTCTGACCCTACTCAACTCCCGAGTGACAATATTCAGCTTTGCCTACATTTCAGAGAAGTGGCCTTGTCCAGGCACCACAGCCTAGCAGAAACATGGGCTTCCCCCATAGCTCCCTGCTCTTAGCAAAGAGCCGGATTGAAAAGTCTCATTAGTGACAACAACCCCTTTGGGTTGCCTGATTGCCCCACTGCCTGGCCCTGCTTTCTTGCAGCAAAGCAGGCAGGGCATCCTCACCACTATCCACCTGCAAATCTACCATTTGAAAAAATCTATTTTGGGAGCCAAAGCTCAAGATATAAGGCTTCTGAGCCATTATTTATTTTAAAAAGGCCTACTGAAATCTTTTAAAGCATAGAAACACCTGCCATTCTCGAATTGAGAGACGAAAAAGCACAATTATTTGTCAACTATGCCACTGCAGAGGTGAGCTTTGCAAAAGCGTGTAGACTGGGCAGTTATGAAATCCTCTTTGATTTAAAAGGAAGAAAAAGCTATACAGAGCTTTACTGCTTAGCTGTATTGTTGATGTGCTCCTGTCTCTGGAAGCTTTCATATTTTTTCTAGTTTGTCACAAAAAACCCCTGCACCTGGCTATCATAAATGACTGGGAGAGGGGAGCCAGGGGTGGGATCCTGTCCATAATGGTGCCCATAGAAGAATCCAAGATAGGGTGCTACCACACACACAGACAGATGATGCCAACCTCCAGGGCTGCTATCTTCATATTTAGCATCCCCATTTACATTCTTCTTTTTTTTCCCCATTACTTATTCAAATCCTATTTCAAACCCGTGCCAACTTTTAAAATCACTGGCTAGGAAAAAATCCCAGCCAAACCTGTATATAGCAGGGCTGTCTAGTGTCATTTTCTTGTCTTAAGTTTTCCTTATTTCTTTGTTTGTTACAGATTGATAAAGTTGTAAGATGAAATGCAGTAGAGCTATTCAAAAGCTGGTGGGAATCTGCCAGGAGGTGCAGGTTGTCATCTCTCCCTCCAGTGCTGCTGCTGGCACAAAACCACAGCTTTCCCCAAAATAACATTGGTAAAACAGTAAATGCCATGCTCACCAGCCTGGAGGGAATCTCCTGCTCACTGGCCTATAATGCACATTAAAAGCTTTAACAGGCTTTATGTAAAGCTTAGTCCTCAGGTAAAATGTGTGAGTTGGGCTCTGGTTTATCCTTTCACATGTGAGTTGCTGGCATGCAGTGGGTAAATAGCCAAGGAGGAGATATATCTCCGAAAGGACTGTGTAGCCCCATTCCTGATTCAGTCCGGTGTTTAAATCACTGCAAGCCCAGCTCAGGCATCCTACTTCTGCCTGGGAGTAACCAGGGGTTCATCAGATCATCAGAAATTACCTTCCTTGTCTCCCAGCTGGCAAGAACCTGTGTTTATGGCAACACTCAGGATAGCAAACTAACAACAAGGACAGCGTTTTTACAGTGAAGTTTAGAGCCTCAGTCAAAAATAATGGACCATAATATGCCAAACTGCCCATCGGTTCAAACAGAGGGTTGGCAGTAAAAATGCTTTCCAGTGTCCTGTGTACTTCAGACATATACACTAATAATGCCGTAAAAAAGAAACATTTAATACTGAACATTCATAAAGTAGCTGAATAAAGGCCTTATCCAGTACCCATGGAAGTCAGTGGAAAAACTCCCCTCGATACCAGTGAGCTCTGAATTTTCCGCTGTGTCCCATGATATCACAGGGACAGCACACAATGCTTGATCCCAGAGACAGATGTGGTTTTCAGTACGGGCAACAATCATTTTTCTATTGCCTCAAAGGTGCCAGGCCATAAAAATAAACAACTTGCACCAAAGCTGTAATACGGTTTAAAGAGAAAGGACTTCTCTGTTTCAGTTGTGGTACATGGGTGTGTTACCTACTGTTAGAAGAGGAAGGTGTGAAAAATGACTCCCAGCTTCTTTCCCTAACTTGGCTTCAGTATCTTTTCACAGCTCAGAGGACATCAGTTTTTCTTTTTGCTCCAGGTCACGCAAGGTTTAATGTTATGAGCCAGGCCTGGGACAGATGAAGTCAACACATCCACTGTTTTAAGGGTGTCTCTCAGGGATTCCTTCTGAGAAATCCTGTATCTGCTCCCTGTGGGCAACTCCTTACCTAGATTTTATTCTGCCAAATCCTATGATGAAGAACTAACTCTTCTGCAGTGCTTCCTGCTCTATCTACTTGCTTTGTGTTACAAACTAAATGATGATGGCATATCTTCCAGAGCTGGAGCATTTGTTCTCATTTTGCAGGGAACTGATAACTCTGAGTAACTGCTGTGACATGACAACAGCAGCTGTATTCTTAATTAACACGTAAGTGTCAGAGGCTTTGACCAAGCACATGCACAGCATAATGCCTGAGATCTGTAGGTCCGATACAGCATATTGCTGCTTTTAGTAGTGAATGACCTGGTTAATGTAGCACTTTGCAACAGGTCCCAAGAAGTGCATCAGAAAATCTTTCCAGTGTAGCTGTTGAAGACAGCACTGTGCACTTATAATTTCTCTCTTCAGCAAGAGCTGAAACTTTCACTTCATCCATCAGCAGAAGAGAGGAGCAAGTCACTTCACAGCATTGCAACTTACTGCTCTCTAATACCAATGTTTGGAAGCTCCTGGGGGCAGGGATTGCCTTTACTGCATGTGACCAGAGTTAGCCTTAACTATTCAGACTTTCCAGTTGAGAGGGGCAAAGAAATCCACAGTGGAGCTAATTCGGAGTTCACAGATAATAGCAGCCAGTCCAGCCCATAATGAGGGGTTATTGTGATGTCCATCAGTATGGCAGCTGGCTCCTGAATGGGTTTCTGAGCATTATTGTAATATAAATCACTCACGGAAAGAGGAGGAATCCCGCATGGGAGTGTCCCAGGCTGTGGATCAAAGCAGAGGGCTGAATCAGCATAAATGGCCTTTGCCCACATTGCTCGTGTGACACTGCCTACCCAGGTTAGGACAAAGCCCTGCCGGTGGTTTGACATGGTCATCTGCTAGGTCTAGGTCTAAGCGACCTGCTAAGGACACTGTAAAACTCAGGGTGTCCCATACTCCACTGGGCAGCTGCTGGCCCTACCAGAGTCTATGATCAACAGTTTTGCTACCCAAACTGGTGGTGAATCTCATCTTTAAGATGGTCCTCATGCCCTCAGTGGACAGACTAGATAAGTGACAGTACTGCAATGACACTGGTCCCCAGTGCAGCATCAAAGGTTAGGGTTCGTCCAGTGACAATGAAAGGACAGTAGTTATAGCCACCAAAATGTTCATCATTACTCACTGAGTGGTGCCCATGAGCTTTATTCAGTGTTTGCTGCCATTTTGTTGTACAAGCCAAACCCTCCTCTACACCTTTCTGGTTTAGAGGGTGTAAACCTCACATGTAGCACAAGCTTCCTAGTATTTGTGAGGATTCATCTGAGGATGAATTGTACAGGCTAACTGCAACATTTTTATTGTTGTAGTGAGAACATTGCTTGGATGATGTAATGCTGGTAAAGATGGTTAAATCTGACTCCCTCAATCCTGCAAAAGCTATTTTATTTTTTCTTTTTTTTTCCCTTTTTTTTTAATTATTTGGCTTTGAAACACCCATATGAATTTTATTCAGTGTTTCATAGAGAACAGGAGCTCTCTAGGGAGGAAAACTCCAGCATGCTTGGTGTATATTTCAGACACAGATGGCAGCTTTATAGCAGAGAGTTTGTGTGTAAAAATATTGAAGAGACAATCAAAACATCCCATGAACTCAAACACGCTTAAACAAAACCAGATGAAAATCAAAGCAACAACTTCTTGGGAATGTGCAGGATACTAATGAATATTATAGATCAAAGAGTTAAGGGTATAGTCTCTCTGTGTTTGACAGAGTTTGCCTGCCAGACTTACAGGGCCTATTCATGGCAGCTGAGGGAGTACTCCAAAGAAATAGCAGCACAATTTTCAGAGTTCCCAATACTGATTTGTGCCCATATATTGTAGTTATTGGGGGCTAAATAGTGCCAAATTACTAAACTTTTCAGTTTCAGCCAGATTTATCCAATTCTTATGCAGCGCAAATGATGAAGGCCAAAAATAGCCAGTAAAATTCAATAGCAGCAACTCCTGTGCCTGCAGAGATGTGTATCATGGGGGTGACATGGGGTGCTACCATAGTGCAGTGTTGGAGATGAAATTATGCTATGACACTCTACGCTAGATGAGAAGATGGGGCATGACACACAAGAATTTTTATCCTCCACAAGCACCACAATTTTTATGGAAACCATTTTTTATGTAAAAGTACAAAATTGGCATTTGGGATATTTAGTTTTGTTTAAGTCAAAAAGTCAATTTTATATTTAAGTAAAACCATTATTTTATTTCTGAAAAAATTTTGAATTTAATATTTTCCCTGTGTTAGTTATGAATAATCCCAGATGAAGGAAGCAAAATTAGTCTCTCTTTTCCTAAACGCACACTGCTTTAACTTTTACTAATTCTCAAAGTCTGAAAGCCAGAGAGCGACAACCATCTCAGTGCATGGTTGTTCTGGGCTCACCTACAAACACCTTAGAGAGCTACTTACTTAGAGAACACCAAGAGTTAGGAAATACTAATTCACATGATAAGGTAGGGAAAGATGGGATAGTGGCATCTCTCTTCTCTGAGAGAACGGGAGGGTCTCTTCAGATTTGTGTTTTTGGACAGGAAGGGGAGAGGCACTTTCATATGTCTCTGCTAGGTTTCACTTTGGTAGAACTCTACCCTCTTCCACTATCTCTGGTTTTGTCTGTTTTTCTGGGAAGGATAATTAGCCTTCAAACGATAACAACCCCATTACAGAAACAGCAAGCCTGCTTAGGGGAGGCAAGAACAGCTCAAACCCTGCCAGGCAGGCAGAGCAAATCTCAAGGTTTCTTTCCAGATTTCCCCTCCCACCCTGTGGCATCCTGCTGCTACCTCCAGCTTTATCCTCTCTGCCTTGCCCTCAAGAGGTTCAATTGCTTTCATCTTTGCGTTTATGGATCTTGCAATGACCTGTCACAACATGAGCTCCCAGCAGCAAGAGGAAAGATGCTGATTTAGGCTGGGGGTGGCTGAAAGCTCACTCCTTTTATTCTTCTTTCCAAATCCCACTGAAAAGAAGAAGTGAGAGTTTTCAGGGAGAGAAGTAAGACCTTCTGGGCCTTCCCAAAATCCAGCTGTTTGTAGGTGCCTACTGCAGAGCAGTTCATGTGTATTTTACCAAGCATCCCATCATCATAAGTGCTTTATGCATAATAAATGGAAGCAATGCTGCTGTCCTCGACCAAACCTTATGGTCAGGGAATTGTATTTAATTCCTTTGAACTATGTATGACTTCAAATGCAGCCGTTCCCAAGTTCTGGAAGTCTTTTCCTATCACCCTTCAGTCATTCAGACTCTTAGTAGTCCAATGTTCACAAAACCACACCGAGTAGGGAGGAATGGCTGCAAAAATCACCCCAGAGTCCATATCCTTCTGTTTGCACTCACACTGAACAAAAGCCCCTGCACAGCTGCCCAGGGGAGGTATAGAAATCCCTTCTTCTTCACTTACTTATACTGCAGTGTTACCTTGCAAAAGAAACGTGCCTGAGGTTTTGGCATGTACTGCCCATCAGGCTGGGTTCATAGCCCAGCAAATCCTAAATTTAAAGCTGTAAAATGCTTAGAGTGCTTTGTGTCCGAGGCATGGTGCATATTTAGAACAGAGTTACTGGTGCTGCACTGAGCAATTCATTCATGAAAAGGGCAGGAATCGATTGTAATATTGCTCTAAGCAACATTGATCTAGGATGTATAAGAAAGCTGCTTGCCTAAAGGATTTAAAAATGCAGCAGTCTGCATGGACACAAACAAAGTAAAAGGAGGTGTCAGTGATGAGCTGCTAACACAAAGGGTGAAAACCCAGTTCTCCTAACTCCAGGAAGCTGGGAAGGAGGTGGGGAGGAAGGGGTAATGTCATATTTTCAGTGTACAAATCAGGTGAGAGGCGCAAAATCTGGAAAAGCATAAATAGAAAATAGAAACAATTATGATAATGAATTGTGAGGGAAAAAAGTAACTATGATCATTTCAAAGCATTAATAGTGAGCTCAGTTTTATTTATTTTGCTAAAAAATAATCTGCAAATAGAACTTTGATGGAATGGAAATTTTAACTTTTTGTCAGGCACATCAAAATAGGTAATTTCATCATTTTTTCTTTTTTTTTTTTTTAACTGAAAATGGTTTTCATATAAGAGATTCAGCTAGATGGACTCATTCCTGCTAAAAGTTTTGTTTCCAAAGAAAGCAGCATTTCCTTTGAAAGGGAAAAATGTTTGGTTAATAGAATTTCCAGCTGTCTTTAAAACACCAGAAAGCTTAAGGAGATGAACATCACAGCAGTGTTGCTAAAGGTGAAATGCAAGAGTGGAGGTAATGTGCATAAAAGGGCTATCCTGTCTGGTCTGTCACAACTACTTATGCTAAGTCCCCTGAGAAGTGCTGCGAATTAATCTTTGGAAAAATGTTGAAGTGTCAGTAAAACCACATAGTACATGCTACATTCGGAGTTCCCAGCCTTCAGCTCGAGCTCTCTAGACTTTGCAGGGCACATGTTCATTTCCATCAAACCAATTCTGAATTCTTCACAATTGTACCTTGAGTAATTTGGCATGAAGAAAAGCCTCTAAAAACCAATGCATGCAATATACCTATTTACTTCCTGCCTGCTCCAAAGGCTGCTGAAACTAATGAGAGGTTTTCTGTTGACTTCAATGGGCTCTGGAGCTGGCCCATAGAGGGGTGGTATACTTGGGAATGGTGGTGTTGGAAAGACTAGCAGAAGAAAAACAAATTTGCTAGAGGTATGCAAGATGGGAGGTAATTTCATTGGGCAACTGAGTTATGAGGCGCCAATAGAGAGGACTTGCTGATTTATAAATTGTAAATCTATGCACTTTGCTGTAGGGACTGGGTCTTCTGCTGCCTATTACATTGTTCGATTTGCAAATAGGCAGACACACATGTAAGTTATTTTGGGCATGCTGCTACCCAATTTGCATAGCAAATAGAGCCTGAGATGTGCATGAAAAATTCCCTGGACAACTGTATACAAGTTTTTTAAAACTTTGGTTCTGCCTTGAGACATGCAGGTGGCTGAGTGTCATCTCAAGGAACGGATGAGATTTACAACATTCATTTTAGAGGTGTTTGCTCAGAAAATAATATCCTAAGGTTGCTTTGGAGCTTGCAAATCACTTCCTCACCTTAAAGAATTTATGACACAAAATGTGTGTGAGTTCAGTGCAAATTTGGGGAAAAACTTCATGTCCAACGCTGTAGAAGTTTTATTCCTCTTTCCACAGAGGCTGCACAGCCCTCTGCTTGCAAAGAATCATTTCCTTAGTGTCCCAGACCATATTCTTCTGGCTTTACACTCTTTAGATGACCATGCTATGTGAATAAATGCAATCTGGAGGGACGGACATACTTCTGTAGAGGTGCTGTCCCTTCCATGAGGACATTTGAAAAGATGTTCATCCAGATTGCCCTTAATTCACTTAATTAGTGACTCCCCACCTCCTTGTCAAGACCCCCTTATTACATTCTGACTGTCTAATTCCTTTGCAGTTGGACAGAAGGTCTCAGCTTTCCAGAGTGTGGACCACATCCTGAAGGAGAGGAACCACCCTGTGATGCACTCTGAGCTGGACTGTCTTCTCTCCTTCTGTCAATCAACTACTGTCCCTGTGGCAACCTGTACGGCTACTCAACTGGAAAAGAAACACCAGGAAAATATTTATTTTTTAGGTGCCTTAAAGCAAAATTAGATACCTGAAAACAAGAAGAACAAGCCAGTCTCTCAGAATGAAGTATCCTTGGAAGATCATAGACCTCATTTTAGTAACTTGTGCTACCTACGCTGATGTATGACAACCTGCTGCTGGAAGAAATTCCAGCCTTCAACCACAGGGAAGCCAAATACTGTTCCTGGAGCCAAGCTGGCTATGGTAATAATCCGTGTGGTTCCTAGTAAATGGATCTTGCTTGCATATCAGAGAAACAGCACAAGCAAGATGTACTACAGATGAAAGGACTACAGTGCCAACAATTATTATAGAACTTGGAAAAAGATGAAACAAATTTCAGACCCCTGTGTCACCTTCTTTTTCAAATATCTAACTGGGATTATTCTCTTCATTTTTCAGCTGTGAAATGAAGCCCACACTGCCTCCTCTCAGTGATTCTACTACGTAGCACAGTATCTCACTGTCAGCAAATTTTCATTAAGACTGCCTAAATTTTCCTTTGTTCAGCTTGGTTTTAATAACCTTCTCTGTCAATTGGCTCTCCAACAGTTAGGTCTGCACTTCCCAGTTTTTCTCATCTTTTCTTACAGATACTTAGAATAATAATAATAATAATAATAATAATAATAATCCTTTAAACTTTTTTTCCCATTTAGATATATTTACTACCTGGAAATCTTACCTAGGCAGAGTTTGAGTATGTAGGACATTTGTCCAGAATTTCTAGCTATTCCAGACATATGCATGTGCACAAATGATCCAAACCAGCCTGTGTTTCACAGTTCCTTCCTGATTGTATCTATTTATAGCCTGGAAATGTCAGCTTGAAATTTGGGACCCCCATTCATCAGACGTAATCTCCCATATATAGTCTGCCATTGCATTGAACCTCTTGCCTGAGTAAGCAGTCCCGCTCCTATACAGCAGAATTTCTCAGCTGTGGGGTGGACCTCAAGGCTAAGCATAAGAGGTACTTAAGGCAGGGCTCTAGAAGGAGCCATTCTGTTGGCAGCAAGGCAACATGACCATTTGCAGGGAGGAAAAAGGGATGCAAGTTATGGAGCTAATTTGGGGGGAGGAACTGTGAAGTATAGTATCTAGGAGAGATTGAGGCAAATATTATTCACATCAGCCTCTACATCTCTGCTTTTGGTGAATTCTCAGCAATAGGACTATTTACTAATTGATCTCTTTCAACACCCTATTCGTCATTCCCATTTTCCTTGTCTACTGACTTGATTCAAGCAAACAGCAGCATCTGAAGCGTGTGGGGAGAAATTACAGCATCCGCCTTTAAAGTGACCTGCTTTTCTTTTTTAAGCAGCTTGTATGCCCTACCCAGGCTTTGGAGGTTCTCTGCTGTATACTGTAAAATGACAGTAACTGGGCTATTTATATCACTGCAAAGTGACTACATGATGGGATAATTAGCAGTGCTGTATCTGCTGGAGTGAGCGATAACACTGTAACACATTTTTGTGTTAAGCAACACAAACAACAATGCCTGCAGGTTAAACAGTACCTGAGCAGCTGATAGGCCTCCTGCACTGTTATTTCCAGGAGGCAATATCTACTGGCTTCATTCATGCGTGAGGCACAATTGTAATGCTGGTTTTATTACCTCTTGCAGTACTTGCCCTCTACTCAGGTAAATGATTTTTGCAAGCAAGCTTGCTTTGGGCAAGTATGGGTATTCAAGACATCTTGTGAACAAGGAAGGTGGGCGTAGATTTGCAGATCTGCTAACGAAAACATGACCCTTGGATGAAAAAATCCAAGTGCTTGGCCAGTCGGTCTCACACTGTTACTTCTGGATGGAGTCCAATAGCTTGTGCTGTGTTTCAGCTTACATATTACTTCAGAAAACACAGCCAGTCTTGACCTGAAGCTATAAAACTGTGAGTGTGATCCATTTAGCCCACATTTAGGTAGAAAGATTCTAGCTTTGCTGATGAGAGCCTTGGCTTCTTTTAAGTATTAGCACAGACACAGCCGCAGAGAACAAGAACCCGTTATGCTCTGATTCAGTGTATTCCAATGGTTAATCACACTCATTAAAAAATGTTTAATATGAATTTGCTAAATTTCAATTTCCATAAATTGTCTGTTTTGCCTTTCTCTGCAAGATTAAAGGACTATTTCGTATATGCTATTTTCTCCCCAGGAAGGTTACTAATGCACTAATCATGTCTGTCTCAAGTCGTCTTTGAGATAAGATCAAATTCGCTCCCCATAAATATTTTTCTCCATTCCTTAAGCTATGTTTGTGTCTCCTCCCTACACACCCTGTAGTTTTTCAACATCCTCTTTAAAATGTCAGCACTAGAACTGGACATGCCATTCCAGTATGCAGGAGATGTGCCAGCATCAGGTGAGCAGTGCCAGATGGGGAACAGAAATCATTGCACTGCTTGCCTGCTGGTGCATCCAAGGAATGAGTTTGTTCATCCATTATATCACCCTTGCAAAGTATGTTAAGTTGTTTCTTTGTTATGAACTATAAATATGTCTCACTGGTTACTAGGGTTTGGTTCCTCACTTCTTATCCTTAGATCAGTAATATTGCATTTCACTTAGCTAAAATGCACTTTGTTTGGATGGACCAAACTTTCAAAACAAAATCTGTAACTGACTTTATTGACCTTTATTCATCATGTCAATCTCTCTGATGAGGAGCAACTCTATATTTAACTCCAGCTCACCCATGGGATACCCTGTAGGAAAGTGGGCTAGGAACTCTACAGCTCAGGCTTGTAATTCCCTGGTTCTAATGCCGAGCTGTTTCATGTTTCACGAAAAGACAAGAGAGGTCCTATTTAACCTTGGTAAAGAATACTATTATGGTTGTGAAAAGAAACTGGAGAGTGGCATGTAGATGAAACATTCTGGTAATGTTCCCATGCTGTCAGCTAGTGTGAAATATGCCACCTCCATGACTAGAATTTATCCTGTCTGCAGCCTGCAGCTGCTTTGTGTTAACAGAGATTCCTGCCACCAGTTTATCTGGATTCCATAAGAAAGTCCATCCAAAATAAGACAAACTTTGGGCTGAAGTCTGTTAGGTATCCATCAGAACTTTGCCTTGCAAATTATCTTGGTTCAGTCCAATGAGTTCTGACACAACAGTTCATTATCTGGGGAAGAGAACAGCTTTTCACAAAGTAGAAGCCAAATATCCATTTTTTTAATATCAAAGCTACACTTGAAGACAGTCCTGAAAACCCTTAGTTGTCTATAATAACATGAAGATTAAAATGCTGTCTGTTGCATAAAAGCCATGGATTGCAGAGTGTTACCTTCTTGAATAAAGCTGCTGCCACAAAGGTAGTGTCTCGCTGACTGTTTTATGCAGAGAATAGGTGTCAAGCTTTAAAAGAGTCATTTAACAGAAGTTGAGAACAATGAGAAAAACATCTAAAGATTGTAATTTTCTAGCTAATTTACTCTCACATTTTTTGAAAGTGCTGCTGTAGTTTCCCTCATACAGGACAGGTCACATTACTGTAGCTGTCTTAAGTAGCCACTCAAAAGGTGGACAGGGCTTCTGAACGACATGAGGACCACCGAGGAAGTGAATGGAAATAACTGTTAATCACCTGTTCTGATGCAAAGACTATCAGGACTCTGCTGAGAAACCATCAGGGACTGGTTCAGAACAAAAAAAAAGGAAGTACTGCTTTATTAAATGTGCTGTTGAGCTCCATAGCTTCCTGCTTCAGCATGTCTGAGACACAAAAAGAATTATCTGAATTCAAAACATTACCCTATAAGTTGGTGGAAGAAAAAGCCTTACAATCTGAGAACACAACAACCTTCCTCTGATATAAGAAATCTCTAAATCAGAAATATTTGGAGTAAATTTTAGAGAGATTGCACTGTAAGCTACCTCTGTTCTTGTATTCTTCCCTTATGTATCTGCAATCGTAAAGATAATTGGTAAACATTTGGAGATGAGGTACTAGGTTACACGGACCTTTTTTCTGTCCCAGTAAAGCTCTTTTATGTTGTGCTTACCTTCTGACAGAGTTACACACATTCCCTACAATATCGGCATCAGCCTCTAACTGCCTCTGCAGTTTACTGGGATATCAGTATGAGGAAGGTGAAAGAGATTTGTTAGCATGAGTCAACTAGAGACAAAATAAGATGAAAGAAAAGCTCACTACATAGGGAACCAGACTTAGTATTCACTGGTGGGAAGCAACTGACCTAGTAGCAAAGAAATAGGGGCTGGATGCAGTCAAGAGGTTGATAGCAGGGTAACAACAGGAGAGCAGGGTAGAGAGATGCTGCCCAGCAGTGTACTTGACCCTACAACAGACCAGAGTGTGTGAGCTGTGCCGGGTGTAGCTCATGTCTCAATGGGAATGATGCAATACTGAGATCTGACTGAGAAGCCCACACCACACTGGATGAGGTGTGCAGGGAGAGAGAAGGCGGGTGGAAGAAATTGCACCATCTCTAAGTATCCCGCTCTGCCAGAAAATCAGCCTTACATAGAATAGCCATTTAGAATTATATAGAAATATGGACCTGCTCTTCTAATTCAGAGTATCCTGTTCTCCAGGAAAAGCTATTTTTAGGTGGTCTTCACTAAACATCACTGTATTTTCACACTGCAGTTTTTCCTCCTTCAAACTTTTCTCCATACTTTATCTTTGGCTACAAATGCATTCTGAAACCTAAACGAAAAACACTCTATTTTGCACCCCTCTAACCAAATCAGAGGATTGACTTTAAAACTTCCTTATAAAAGCTTCTGCCCATCTGTGGCTATTTACTAAATAAGAGAGGATTAGCTTCTTAGTGAAAGCCAGCACAGAAAGTTAACTACACCTTGTTGCTCTGTTAGATTGCAAACCCTAGGTGACTGGTTGGATTCATGATTCTTGGATAATAGCAGTATTTTTGGGAATGAAATACAGGTGTGCAGAGATTGAGTCAGTGTCAAGAAGCAAGGTATTCTGGGAGTTCCGAGTCATTGATAAAAAGCTTCTGGTCATTGAAGCCTAAAATAGCTTTGGTAGGATATGAGTTTAGGCTGAAATGAGTTTGAGGCACTTAATGGCGAAGTGCTATTGTCAGTCTTAGTAGCAATGCATAAATAAAGTCTTTGTTATTGACCTTACCAGCAGTAAATACAGGCTTTCTGAGATATCTCAAATGCATAGGTCTACCTCTTGGAGGTATCTCTGTTCAATTTTCTGTAAGGTCTAAAGGATCCAACTGTGTATCTCTATTTCTTGCTATGAAGCAGTTACTGATAGGAAGGCTGCTTCTGAAGATAGGGTTTAACTCTGACTTAAAAACTCTAATCAAGCCAGGGGTCTTCAGGCAGATTCTGTTCTCAGTTATCTCTGTGGAAATTGAGTAGCTTTATCAAAACCAGCTGATAGTATAAGAGCAGAGTGGTGGGCAGCGTATGCTCTATATAACTTTGTCTTCTAAATAACCTTCCTTGTACTGCTACTAAATCACAATATTCCTTTTCAAAGAGTATCTGAAATCACTCCCCTGCAGAATCAAAGGACCAGCAAAATTTAGAATATTCTTCTGTTTCCTATTTTACTCAGTCCTTCATTTAATTGAGAAAATAGAAAAAATAGCCTAAATATTAAAAAATAAATGAAACTAATTTTGTGAACATTGAACCTTCACTCGCAGTTCATAGACTAAAGGGGTGGGAGAAGAAAGTTGTTCTGCCTCTTCTTTTATACTTTAAGTTTAAGGGTAATGTCTTTACTTTGCAAAGTGCTCAGGTTATGGATGGTGGTAGAAAAAATTCTATTTTCTATTCCTAATCTTCTTGTCTGTGACTAACTCTGAATTTTACCCTCCTTACCTGCCTGTGATAATTTCTGGCTGCCATATGAACAGGGTTACCCATTCTAAGCATTGTAGATCCAGCAGTCATTTCCCAGATCTCTGGGAATTCTGAGTCAGTGAACTATATTGTATATGGCCTGTTAACATTAATAGGCAACTTAAATTTTGTTGGCTTTTTAATATATATTTTTAAAAAATCAATGACTTTCCAGGAATTTTGATAAAAAGTAATTACATTTATGAAATCCATATTTTTTCTCATCTGTTTCAATTTCTTGCTATTACCTTAAGTTGTTGCTGTCTGCAGAAAATGTGAGCAAAACCGTGCCTTCTTAAGAGAGACTCTCCAGCTGACACCCAATGCAAGATCTCGTGCAAGAGAGAAAAATCAATCGTAAGGTTTTTTTTTAGTCCTCTAAGATATTATATGCTTGTGATGTAGAACTTTCAAGCTTT
This sequence comes from Aquila chrysaetos chrysaetos, assembly GCF_900496995.4. Lineage (NCBI taxonomy): Eukaryota > Metazoa > Chordata > Aves > Accipitriformes > Accipitridae > Aquila > Aquila chrysaetos. Next base: position 37,973,366 of record NC_044009.1, read on the forward strand.
TCCCCTTGATCTGAATATTCCTGTGAGGTAACTAACTTTGGACAGGCCCATAATAGTAAAACATTGTCAGTAAGTCTTCCTTTTCAAATGAGCAGAAAAACTTGTTTAAAGCACCTTCCATCTTTGAAAGCATTTTCCCCTTCATAAACCTTGAAGTGCTACAGCAAAGCTGGAGCTGTCTGCATACAGAAGCCTGCCTGTCACTTATGGAAAACTCAAATTTCATATATCAAGGGCTTGTGTGAAAATTGCTTTGAGCGTTAATTGCCCAAATGATTCAGCTTTATAAGAGCCTCTCTTATGTACTCAAGTATGTCTCATAGCATGCTGAGTGCCAAGCTCCAATAGAGAGCCAGCTGTGCTCTGCTCCCAGATGTTTGAAGAAGATAATTTTTACCCATCATTTCAGTCCCCCTCCCAAAATCCTGAGAAATTTGTTTAATGAAGTCATTAATGCACAATAGCGTATTTGTTCTTTTTTTTCTGTTAAAAAAATACTCTCCCTAGAATGTATACAAGTTTGCCTTGGCTTATAATTACAGTAGCACATTGTCAGATTAACTGTGCTGAGGAGATAAAAGAAAAGCTATCAATTCTGCAAAATTAAGACTCTGCCAATATAATTTAGAAAGGATCAGATCCCTCTGCTTTCAAAGATGCTCTTTGTTTGCTGTGTTTGAGGTCATTTTAATTCTCCAATTTACCTATTGCAACATGAATTGCTGTTGGAAACCTAACAAAAAATATATTCATTCTTAAGTCTTGAATTCAAGCCTTTTCATAACTATCCTTTATCCAGATCTCAATTTTCAACATGTTCATGTACAGATCCTTGACCAATTGGCATTGCTTAGGTTTTTTTAAGTCAAAGTAGCTACACTGAAGTCAAGGGATCTGTGTTAATTTGTACCAGCTGCGTGTGGGCTGAGCTGAGACCCTGGATCCAAAGAACAAGAAAACAGCCTTTTACAGGGAGATCATGCCTGGACTTTGCCTATCAGTGCGCAGGTACAGAGGATTTCAAGGAAAGGATTTCAAGGAGAGGTTTTCTGTGCTATATGGAGATAAAATATTTGTGTGATCCGCAGCTTGATCTTCACAGTTGAGTGACTACCATCAATTCCTACTCCCGACTCAGCTGTCAGAAGAGATTTCTCTCAGACTATGTTGTAACTGAGTTTGAACAACCACAGATAGGTGCTGGGTTAATTCAGCCTGTCTTTGTGGCCAGACTGCTCCTGAATCAGAAGTATCTAGCTGTATTTACACAATGCAGGTGTTAGGCAATATGAGTTCACTTTCCATGGTTCCCAAGGTAGAGCCCATCTGCCTTCCCAGGTTCACGTGTTTGTGTGTTCACCCGCCAACACAGCGTTTCGAGCCCACAGGTTGCTCTGGTTTTACAGCATCTGATCCAGCTGCTGCTGCGAGTTATGGACTCTGCCCAGCATCTGTAGCCTCTTTCAACCATTGTTAAAGTTATTGCAAAGTCCATTTTTGCTGGTTAAATCAGAGGTGATAAGACCCTCTGGAAAGCATTTTGTCTGTAGCTCATGGCCCTCACAAACTGGCGGCAGATGTTGATCTGGAGGTTATTGAGGTTGCATGCAGATCTGAGAGACGTGACAGAGCAGAGCTCCTTGTCTTAACAGTGGGATGAAGCAGCTGTTCTGAAACAGAGCCACAGCCCCAAAAAGCTGCACAAGTCTGGGGTGGCCGGAGCAACTCTAGATGCTTCTCCTCTTTATGAAGCTAAGTGAGGCATTTGCTTGTATCTCAATGAAGTGATCCATCCAAAATTAGGACATACACACCTGGGGATACAAATCATTTCCCTGATCTCGTTCCCACTGGCGTTAATGAGTACAGTGGCACAAAGCTTAACTTTCCCTATACAGGCTTAGCAAAAGACCTTAAGAAATATGATTTGTATTGCTATCTTGTCCTGTTAGCTGGAATATGAAATTCTGTGGTTTGCAAGGCTGTTTCAGTGAGGTGTGGTGCAGCCAGGATATGTCATTCAGAGTAAACATGTGAGATGTATTGCTGTTTCACTCAACATCAACAAGAACCTAGAAAACACAGGTAGAAACATACAGGCAGAGACTGGCCATCTCCCAAGTTATGGAGATCTTTTTATTTCCGCTTTTTTACATTCAGGTGTTGCCTGTAGGTAGAAATATTATTTGGATTAGACTAGTTTAGCAGCCACTGACATGACAACGAAATGGGCATGTAAATGTTCTGCATTGCAGCAGCTGTGTATACCCTTCTGGAGCAGAAGGCTATGTACCTTTGGAGTGATTATTTTATTTTACTCCTATCAGGAATTTCACCAGCTAAGCTATACTGCTGTTAAATGTGCCCCCCCCCCCCCTTCCCCGGTCCTGCCCTGCCCTGCCCTTAATTAAAGTCCCAGGGCAAATCAAGGCACACTTAGAGGCCTTGCTCATAGGACTAATGGAGTCCCTTATTCCTGTTTTCCCAGTTCATTTCTGTTGCCTTTTTGTCTGGGAATGCCAACTTGGCCGAGTCACCCTGGATAGCTCACTTCATAGACTTCTCGGTCTGGCTGCTTGCTTTTGTCCTTCATTTCTTTACAGATTTCCCCCTTTCCAGTGTCCTTAACTAGAAGGAAGTGGGAAACCACCACAAGCCCAATTTGCTTGCAAGTTGGTCGATCTTATGGCCACAAGTGTTTACCAGCTGATACCTTAGAAAGTTGTTCGCCTTGGCAAGGAGCCTTATCTCTTGAGCTCTGCAGTAGTGACAATGCATATCAACTGCTTTTAACTAATAGTGGATTTTTCATACGGGAAATACTTTTAATAGGAGTGCTGGTTCCTTGTTACTCCAAAAACCACTAGAAAAATAAGCCAACACTTAACTATTTAATCGTTAATTTGCTGCAAATGGATATTTCAAATACTCATTCTTTTCTTTATAATTCTCAGGAAATGTATAATTTTTATTCTGCCAGGTTTTGCTAAGCAAATAAACTGTAATGGGCAAATGTAACTGGTCTTTTGGGGAAGTAATTTTTCTGCTCCTTAACTCATAGAAGGCTTGTGGTGCCCCTATATTGTCTATAAGATATTGTACAGCTAAAGAAAGACTCCTAAAAAATTATTTTCTATCCACAATGGGACAAAATATTCATGCCAATTTGTTGTTGGGGCAGAGAGAACTAAAATGTGTGTTAATTGAAAAGGGATACTCTCTGAGTATATATCATGATCTAGCGGATAGGGACGTGCAGGAAGTAATTTGTATTTTTTATAAGCTATCCCACTGCATGCTTATACCAATACACCTCTTGTTTATTAAGTTTCCTGACCAACTAAGGATGTGAGAGAGGCACCAGTCTCAGCTGGAAGCTTTTAGTTGCTTAGCTAAATCTGTAGAAGCTTCTGCTTTTAGCTGTAACAGTCACAGTTTCAGTTCTCTTTATGACCAATGGCTTTTAAGGTACTAGCATGTATAACTGCAGAAGTCTTCACCTTTGTGGAGAACAGTAGAGCACCAAACTTGTTATTGATAGGAATCATTGAGCTTTCCCTGAGATACAGGAGATTTTTGGTTTACTTGCAGAATCCAAAGGGTTTTCTGGTTTTCTTCAAAACCAACTTTAGTTAGGAAAGCCAAAGTCAGCTTTGACTGTGCCAACTGAAATGAAATGAACATCCCACAAACTGACTACTAGCAACAGAATATACCATGACCCAACTGCATCCTTGTGCAACCTTGCACTGATACATGATGCTGTAATTTTCTCAGGCTTTCTGGAAGAATATTGGCTGAGAGTTTAGAGAATATTGGCTGAGAATTACAACTGAACAAATGTAGTCTTAAACTTGTACTCACAGCAACAAGGTGGAGCAGACAATGTTGGAAGTTTGTTAACAAGTAAAAAACAAGGATATGTTCTCGCAGATAGTCTGGATAGTGACTACAGAGATACATGTTAAATATACAATTTTAAGAAACTGTATAGCATTTTCTCAGGGGTTTAATTTTCTATAATAATACCAATAAAACAAAACAGAGCCCTTGGAAGGTGTGAACTCCTGCCTGGACTCAGAGCTAGGCAGTGAATGATTATATATATTTTCCCAGCTCCGCCTTAACCCCATGCACATGGAGAGAGAGAGGGCAAGACCTGGGAAGACACTGCATAAGAAAAATGTTTATTAGATAAAATGACAGAAACACATTCCATGAATGTTACTGCAGAGGGAAGACGAAACAAAAGTATTACTTTGCCTTTGTGCAATGTTGACAAATTTTACAATACAGCATGCTGGAAAATAAATAGTTTTAGTGAATAATGACCTCTTATTCGTCTGTTTGATTAAAAATGCTTTTTCCTCAGACTGATTATTTATTTACTTTTTATTGCAGAGAGGAGACAATTATGAGGAGTTAAGAGGTGAATTTTTTTCAAAAACAATTCAACTTTGGCCAACAAATTGATTTATAGAAAAGGTATTGTTTGGTCCATGTCAGAACAATATTCTGGTAATGCTTTCTTTTAAATCTTCAGTGTCCCCCTGCTTTGGGTAGGGAGGCTGGCCTTTGTGAATGTGACCTGCACTTGCAACTATGCCATTACTTTCCTTACAAAAATGCCTTGCCGAATGGGATTTGACAAAACTGGCTTGTCAAGTTATAAGGTTTTTTGTACTGGGGGAAAACCCCCACCACCAAACAAAAAACAATCCCCTCCCTCCCCTGAAGATTGGATCTATGAAAAGGCCAGCCAAAATCTAGTAAGAAACTTCCTGATCCTACAGCAGGAGAGGACAAAAACTGGACTGGAGGGCTGGGGCAAAATGAAAAAATTGGGACAGGCTTTCTAAGTCCATGTAACTTATACCTCCAAGTGGGACAGTGAGTAAACTGACTTGGTAAGTCAGATAAGGTTTAAAGTAATCTGATCCTGAACTATTTGCTCTTCTCCTTGGGCCTGTAATTCATTTTCCTTTGCAGTCAGTGAAGCTGCAGAGACGAGAGATCTGGTTAAACTTAAACACAGCTGCCAGATGTTTTTTGAGGGGAAGAAGGGGAAAGAGGTATTGAATGCAAAGACTAAGAAAAATAATTCTTTGGGGCTGGGCACAAGTGCCTATGACTAATTCTTGTGGCTTAACTTTTGGCAAGTGTTCAGCACCTTGCTGTTCAGAGGAATCAGCTTGTTCCTGATTCTGTGCTGTGCCGTTCATTTTTCATTCTGCTTTCTTACGTCCCAGTGTCAGAAGCATCACTCATGTCATTCAAGAAGAAAGACTGACAGAGTCCTGAGCTCCCTTCATGGAACAATAGTCTTTATCCCTTTACCAGAAAACTGAGAGATGTAATAATCTCTCTGATTCTTCAACTTCTGTTCTGGTAGGTAAATTGTGCTGCTGCTGAACAGAAGGGAATGGAGATATTTCAGCTCTATAGTAGAATTTCTGAACACAAGGCTGTATTTATGCATAACATTACAGGAATATTAGAAAAGGTATGGAGAGCCCTGAGGGTCACACATGCATTTGTGAAAGAAAAATTTATGAATGAAGAGGAAAGCAGAAATTGACAGTAAAGAACAGCAGAAAATGTAATTTAATTGAAATACAATATAAAATCTTATTTGAGTTAAATATGACTTACAGCAGGCTTTATTAAAATGCTATTGATCACTCCATTAGGTGTTAGAATGAATAAAGATGATTGTTCCCAGTAACCAAGAATGTGGTGTTGAGTTGCATTTTATCAGCATATCCATATGTCACACTGAGAAGGGATTTCAAGTGAATCTGCTAGCAATCCCTCAGGGAGATTAAATATTTTCTTTCCAAGATACTGGAAACAGAATGACCACTCAGATCTTCCTGGTCATTAACCAAACATCAGAAATTGGGGAACCTCTCTATGTGTAGCCCTAGCAAGACTGGCTGCAAAAGGTTTAGGTGTTACACCTTTCTTTTTTTTTAAGCTGAAATAGAAATGTTAATCAAAATCCTTGCTGGGAAGCAGGTTCATTACTGCAAGGTCTGGACGATTTTCTTTCTCGGTGTAGTCAAAACATCCTGTACTGAGGCTTTAAGTTCAGCACCAATGATAGAAGAGGTGTGAAGCAAATCTTATGTATGTGTAAGATGTTGCTATGTGATGGCACATATTGCTGAAAACTCTTATTTTCACGTACTTCCCTTTATTTGGTATTTTTTCCTTTACTCAGCTCTTTGTTTCTGCTGTAAGCTTGTCAACTACTGATCATCTGTAAAGGATGAATTTGGTCCCAATACACTTTCAGTATTTCTCGGCAAACAGCCTATGGCCAATCTCCATGGAATTACATGCCACGCAGTGCCACTGGTAACAGTAAAAGCCATCACAGATTTGGGCTGCTGAAGCACCTCCAGTAACACTGAATCCCATTGTCAGATGTGGTATGAAGTCAAGGTCAAACTTCCATAATGTGCTGGCTAATAGTGGAGGATCCAGTGTGTAGTATTCAGTAGTTTTACCTCTTTGCTTGTCATGCCGACAAGAACATTGCTTATGAAACTTTTGGCTATTGCTGGCCTCCAAACAGCCCTACGAGTCAAAGTCCTATGGCACATGAAAGGCCTGTTGGAAGAGCTGTTCCTACCACAGCTTCTCCACTTCTGGATATTAAAACTTAGATGATCCACTGTCCTTCTGGCACCCTCCAGGTTTTCACCATTTTGAGGCATCATTTTGACACAATAACAAATCGCTTAAAGTCTTACTGTTTTTTTTTTTTTTTTTCCCAATGACAGCAATGATCTTTGAAAAAAGGGGTGGCAGTGGCAAGATTACAATACATATTATACTAGGCATAACATCTGAATATTCTTTAACTAGGGATATATTAAGATAAAAGAGAAATTGTATGGAAAGCAAGAAGAACAAAGTGGAAGTATTCACATTTGGTAGCAGTTGGGTGGAAGCAGGCCATCGATCAGTAAATTCCCTTTAGATGTTTATAAGGCTGCCTAGAATTTTTAAGAATACCGTGCCTTAGATAATAGACCAGTGTAGAGGTCCACACTGGCATCCACAGGGTAATGTTCCTTCAGAGAGAATTATTGTTTGATTTCTTATTTGAAGTTTGACTCCTTCTTAGATCTATCAAAAGCTTCTCTTGCATTTTTTAATGCAAACACCAGCAGTATATCTTTTAGGGTTTGCATGCTCTATTAAGAAAAATTCTAGCCTACTATTCCTTTTTGATCTACATTCTTATGAAAACAACATAATTGGCAATTCTAAAAGTTCATGGTATTTTAAAAGAGGACAAAAATATGAGAACAGTCTTTTAAATGCTGAAAATGACAACTTTAATTATAAAGTTACTTGTTTCTTCATATTTTAGCTTCCCCCCAATTCAAAATATAGTAGACTTACACCAGCAGTGTATTAATAGCTTTGGTAAATACAAACATTATACTCAGCTTTTACATACAATCAGCAGTAAGCTCTGAATGCTCTGTATTCTTTATTCTTCAATTCAAATAGACTTTAATACAATGTATCAGATACTCTCCATCATACATACAGCTTGAAAAAACAGAAAAATGGTGTGAAGGCAAAAGGTTATGCTGAAAGATCAGCACTTATAAAGATTTCTACTTTAATTCAGTGTGTATCTTTCTGACATGGGTGGGAATACGATTTTTTGCAGGAAGGATAAATATAGTCAGTGAAATTCTTCTCCCGCTGAATTGAGTGGGATTTTATCCCAACCACACAGGGAACAGTTGTGTAGAGCAAGGATTCCTTATTTCCAGACACTGACAATATTACCATCTTGAACTAGAGGAGGACCTCTACTACTATAAACATTTCACTTCTTTGTAATATGGTTGGAATTTTTACTCACCATTTATGTTTTTCTTTGATATCTTTAGCTTCCTTTATTAACTACCTGAATTTCCAGACATCAGATGTGTGTTCATCGCTTCTTCAGAGGTTCTTTAGTTTTCTGTCTTGTATGAACTGCTGCTGTGAAGCTTCTGCATTTTCTAAACATACAAAGCTTTCTTATGTGAAGAGCTGAGAGATTTTAGAAAATGCAATAAACAGCTCTTAATGCATTTAACATGAGTACTCTTTTGGTGTGTATTTACCAGCATTTTTTGATTGGACTTGCACATGCAAGGAATTCAAACACCTCATATAATTCAAAGAAATTTGTTGTCAGCAGTTACCTTCAGCAAATACACTTTGATATCTCCAAGCAGCAATATCTATTTTGTTTGATGAAAAACTGCTCTCCATCTCTATTGGCATCTAATTACCTTTTCCTACTCTGTATCTTTTTACTGATTTACATCTTTTCTCAGCATTTCCTGTATTCTGTGAGGAACCCTCGCAGGCTGTAGCGAGTGGTGCTATCCTACTTATCCCGCAGCTATAAATGTTTCAGCACCTTGTCTGCTGTCCTTGCTGAAAGGGAACAGTCCTTTTTATTTTCCTGTCCTGGTGTTCCCCCAATGATCCCTAGACTTGATTTAAGAGGAAAATTGGTGCTGATGTTCTGAGGGATCCTATCATACTATTTTTAGTAGTCCCCCAAAGTGATTTGGTCCTGTTGTTCTAAACAGAAAAAAAAAATGTATGTATAGTTACCTTGACTAGTGGCTGATGAAATCCTCCCCAGGACTGCATTAATGTGCAATGGCACACTAGACCTAAGGAAAACCTGGAATGATAGAGGCCAAGCCCCAGACAAAAATGGGTACCAGGTCCAGTAATGGGTGGCCAGATACACATTTGGGACTGACTGCTTTTGGACAGAATTACTCTGCTGAGCTGGGATACTGCTACAGGGGCTGACACTGGCAAGCAGTCATTTTTGTGCAGGGGAGGACTGTACAGGTATGCTCCAAAAATTAGAAGAAAGTGAGTTCCAGGTATTAGGGCAGAATGATAGAATATTGAATCTTTGAAGACTACTTTCAAAGCTTGACAGCAAGAGATGGTTTAAAAGGAGATTCATTTCCCTTTGCAAACAATGATTTTTTTCAGTGAGAGAATTTGAAAGCTCCATGGACCCACTCTTAAAGCTCACTGATGTCATCAGAAATATTGTGTTTAAATCTTGTCATTTCCATATATCTTTAAAAAATGTCTTGTGTTCCTACAAGATCATATTTATCTTCTCTCTTCCAACTCCAGCAAATATTGGTCATTTTGATGCACGACTTTCTTGTACATCATTGAAAAATTACTTATATTTCCAAACGTGGACCTGTGGCTTTCTATGCAACAGGCTTTCACAGGGCATTAAGGCATCAGGACAAAACCAAATTGCTTGAGGGATCATCATACTGTTCCCTTGTTTAGTGAACACTGGAGATCTATAGCACTAAATTTAACTAACTACAGATTTTGCAGTGCTATTTTTAGACCTGTTTTCTGTGAAAATGTGGCATAGGTGAAGACTTTGTAAATCAGGCTCAGGTCAGGTTTGTCAAGTTTGATCAAATTTGACACAAGATTGCCAATCCAAAGCTAAAACTTTTTTGAAAATTGGTTCTTGGCTGGCAGAGAGGGACAGAGTTTCTTCATCGATAAAAGTAGATAAATAAACACATAAGTAAACGGCCAATCCTTTGCCATAGGGAAGGCAGTAGGGATCCAGATGGGAGCCTGGCGGACTGCAAGCAAGAATGGCAGTCATGGCTGGGGAGATGGAGCACCAGAGAGCTGCAGGACAACAGGCCACAGCAGTGGAGGCATCTGAGATAAAAGTATGTGGGGGAAAAAGAAACTGTTTCCTTAATTCTCCTATTCAGGAATTAAGCAAATTGTAAAAATCAATTAATCATCAGTGATGAAAAGCTATGGCTGCCAACTGAGATGTCTCAGCATTGTACATAATGCTTGTTTTAGCACAGCATGCTGCTTGAAGAAAGATGTTTTGCTAATTAGTCCTAAAAGTTATAGGAAGTTTGTAATGCATTCTTTTTTCAACTAAATTGAATGCCTCAAGACAGTAGAGTTATTGTATGAGTAAAAAAATAGCAGGATGAGGCCATTAGAGTCTGCCAGTCATCAGATGTCATGAGCGTTCTTCATTACAAAGCAAAATTTGTCCTGAAAAAACCAAATAAATAGAAAATCTCCACAAACCACCTCTTCTATCTGTTCAGTGTGCTTGAGTAATTTCTAAATACTGAAAGCCCTGGAACCCCAAACAATACTGTAAAAAAAATAAACTAACTGAAACCATAGCTCTTGCCAGATTCACTGCTCTGCAAATATTCAAAAAGTGGCTCATTACTGATAAGGAAGCTGTTGTTGTACTCTTGGACTGTTTGTCAACCTAGGTGAATAGGGAAAATGGGATAAAGAGATTTAATTAAGTGCCTAAGAAGGGATATAGTCAAAGACCAGTAGTTGCATTCAGTTCAGATTTAGGGGAAGCAATGACACAACGTCTGGTGTTAACGGAACTGGTAAGAATTGGCTGAGCACCACTGAACTCATGTTGTACCACCAGAAAATCTGGCCTCTATAGTTACAATGTGGACAGTTAGTCTGTCTCAGTCCACCTCATAATTAAAAAACTCAAGCACACCCCAAAAGAGACACTAATTCAGGTTCTCCTGTGTATCAGGTATGACACAGTTGTCTAATTATAATAAGTAGGCTCAAGCTGCAAAAACCAGAATTTCAAGACTGTGGAGGGAGGCAGAAATTTATTCCCCATATCCCTCATACCTTCCTCTAAAGTCAGTTTTCTTCAACAGCCAAACTAACATTACATGGTTCTGAGCATATAAAAGGGGACAAAAGACTAGTAGTCCTCTATAGGTCTTGCTAGCCTAGCACTGGAGGAAAGTTTTTTGGTGTTCCCATGCCTTGTGTGGGAGATGAAGCAGAGCTGAAGTCACCCCATTTACCCTCTCCTCAGAGGAAATATTTATATTTTTATTGAACTGGAGGGTTAGGGGTCTTCAGTTTTACAAACTCAGTCTTACAGCTAAGATAAGCGATTTTCTCCAGCACTTGTCCTAGAAAAATAAAACCAGATTCCTTTTTCAAAAGTAGTAAAAAGGTAAAAATAGTAATGTATCTTAGAAGGAAACAGGTGCATAATATCAAAATATTTGAGATCTGCTAGTGCTGGATTTCATGCATTTTATACTGCACTAGCCACAGAATACAATGTGGTTGTGCAATGGTATCTTACAAAAAATATCTTAAGCATTTAGTAAATTTGGCACAATTTTGATATTCTTTGGTTAAAATGCAAACATGCGGGGATTTAAGATTCAAAATCAAAGGTATCAGAATTCTAAGAATAGTTCATAGTCCACCTCCTTCAGGTACTGAGAAAAGACTGAGATTGAGATTGAAAGACAAAAGCAACCCATTTCTTCACTTAGGTCCTCAGAGTCTTTTCTTGTTCAGACCTGTCTTCTCTTACAGCATTTTTGTGGCCAATATCGATAATGAATACTGGAGTCCAGGAGCTTTCCAAGCTTTGGTGCAAAGAAGTGAGCACAAGTGATCAGGAACAATGTCTTGAAAGCATAGTTGCAGATTATTTTATATATATGTACACACATATATAGATCAAAACAAGAGAAAACATACTGAGTTGAGCAGAGCTCATCAGTCTTATTTGTTATTGTGTATTTCTCCCCCTCTATTTTCAGTAGTCCAGGGCACCATCGCAGCTGGGGATGAGCAGGTGCAGAGAACAATTATTGTACTTCTGGAGCTAATTGTAGGCTTCAATTAGGAAGTCAACTTATTGGGGTAAAGAAACTCATTACTGTCAATTCTTAGGTGAGGAATAAGATCTTTTCATGTGACCCACCATGACTAATCTATTTATTTATTTATAATAAAGCATCGATGGTCAGTGTAATTCTCTTATCTAGCGTGATGCAAAGGATATACAGAGGCCATACAGAGGGAGACATCAATACAAGCCAGTGGTATGCAGATGAACAAGCTGCTTTACAGTGGCAGTCTTATAGTTGCATTGGTATAAGGTTTATCAGTATCTGCACCAGAACTGAATTCCTCTCCCTGCAAAAATCCAAAATTCTGCTGGTGGGGGTTCGAGAGAATTTTCCAATGCAAAATAAATAAATAAATACTCAGGCAAAAATATCTTACATGAAAAAATCTAGTTGAGCTCCGTTGTTTCAAAAAGCCTGCTCAAACCAAGATGCTTTACCTTTTAACATGTATCTATTTATGCATGCATGCAGGGAAACTACCAACTAATTGGAATCATATTTGTAAGTCTACTGACTATCATATACTACATTGTAAATTCCAACATTTTGCAGTTCTCAAGCTGCCATGCAGAGGGAGTTAGAAATAAATCCTTCATTCTTACATCTTCCATGTTTTCCAATATTTATTTCTTTGAAGTGTCTTTGATTTTTATATACATAAAATTCAAAAAATTAAAAACAAAATTCCCAATCTAAATCCCCAAACAAACAAACAAAACAAACTCCCCTGCGCCAATAAAATTGCACATTTAAGGGGAGGGGGGAGATATCTGGGCTAGAAAGCTATTTTTGTTCCAGCTACATCAGCTTTATCTAGTTTAATGTTTGTTCTGTGACCATTTGAAATTCAATTTCAGTTAGTTCTGTATCATATCAGCATAGGATGCATCATTAACTCTAAGAGGATGTTTTCCATTGGCATCTGCTATTTTCACCAAATGTCAAGGCTTGACATTTGCTATCTTTATCTGGTTTTGGTGTATCACTCATACTGAGATTTTGTTTCTTCTTATCTGATATTGATTTCAACTGTGACCAGCTGTGTTGCTAATAAAATCAACAGGCAAGTATCTGGCATTTAGTTCTTCACCGGTAGAGGAAAAGAAACAACCCAGTGACAAAAAAAGTAAAGAGATACTTTTCAATTAGGACGCTTGCTTGTATCCTCATATTATCCATCTCTTAGCACTTCTGTTGATGTAGTATTTCTGATTGATTCCCTTCGGGGAGTCTCCATGGAAATCCTTGCGTCTCAAATGAAATATTCCTTTTTGCTCTCATCCACTGCTTCCTGGAGAGCGGGGTCATTTTTCAAAGCGGCATCTGCGCTTTCGGCAAACTCAGTTCCTTTTGCCTCGTTGGTGTGGTAGGTGCCCTTATGCCTGTACATGTACCGGACCATCACCACCAGCAGGCAAATGAGGACAAATACCACTGCAGCTATCACACCTGGAGGAAAGAGACCAGTTAAGTATATTGCCAGTTATGAAATACGAGCAGTATCTCATAGCCAGACATGACAACTTGAATTACTTGATAGAGGAAAGCCCATGTATCATAAGACGTTCACATGTTGCAGTGGGCAGAGTCAGAACAGAGCGTGACACTGCAAAGCACAAGATGGGATATAGATACTGCAAGAATGCAGGTCAAATTCTCACTAGTTTTCTTTCAAATCAATGGCTTGATTTAGTTGAACTCATTGGAGCTAAAAGTTCATTACAAAATGAGGAGAAATAAGAGAACATAAAGGAAAACCAATAGGTTTCTTTCATCCTTCTGGTAACATATACCCCGGGGAGTTTGCAGGCAACCCGACCCTGCCTCCACAAGTGTACTCAATTTAGGAGAAGTACAGGGCACCGGCTATTTCTTGGGAGACATTCAACAAATAGCAGGAGCTGTGTGACTGCAGTACTGCTCTGTATTTGCAAGCTGCCATTTCATGCTGTGCTCTAATTAAGAAAGTCTGATTGTAATGAATGTGGAAGTGACACCTGGGAGGAGGAAGGGATTCTGGGTAGATCTTTCCTGTCTCCTGGACTACGGCTAATTACTAGCAATGTGTTGACTGGACAAAAATTTCCATAGGTGACCCAAACTTACATAGGACTAAATGGTAAATGGAAGCACTCCTAGTGAAGAAAAGTAAATTCAAGTTCCAGGAGTAATCCAAACATTAAAGAAATACACCATAAAAAGCACCAGAACAGGACACTCCTAGAAAAATCTCGTATGTGGAGTGTGAAGGTGCTGTGAGGATGCAATAGGTAGGAATTCATCTGACTCATTGTAGGTATCTACAGTTCAGGAGGCTCTATCTTAGTTACTCCCCTTGGGCTTCCTCTGCTGTCAGTGGATGGTGTGTGTCTGGGGTGACTCTTCTTCTAAAACTGAATTCCTACATTTGGTCAGATGAATTGCTCCCTGGAAATGCCTACTATTCTTTGACAAAGAGGGGTATGAGGACAATATCTCTCTTCTGTCCCCTGCGTTCAAGATATGTGGCAGGAGTGGGTATCTCCAAAGCTTTAGATTTATCAGCATCAGTAAACTGAGTGGGGATACCCTATTGGCATGAAAACAGGGGAATGGACAGAATATTAGCAGGGTAAATAAAAATTACAACTCTGTCTTAAAAAATATGCCTGCAATGTTATTCTGCAGGTTTTATGGTGCCTGGTTCTGGAAAGTGAAGTTACTGCCAGCAGAAATGAAATTGCTTATACAAAGAACTTTAGGTTTACAATAATATCATAGTTGCAGAGGGGGCTTCATCAATTTTTAGGACCTCACTGGTATCCCTTGACACAAGAGGCTTTAATAGGCTTTGGATGTAGCACAATATTAATAAGCCTAAGGGACTAAGTACAAATCAATTTACCTGCTACTTGTTCATAGAAAGCTGAAATTAAAGTTACGGGAGATGGGACCTGAGGGAAATATAGCAGAACCTCACCAATTTGCACTAATGATTGGTATACCCCCTTGTGAATGACTGAAATTAGTGCGTTAGCATGGAAATGAACAAACACAATAAAAATCAAGACAGGGTCTCTCCGTGAACATAGCTTTGCTCATTTATTCTGACAATTGTATTTAGTTTAAATGCATGAGAGCGCTTTAATAGAACACCAGAAAATGCACTGTGGTATATTCTGTAAAAATAAAGGGTCAGCTGGTATGAGCTAGCATGGCTCAAATCAAAGGTGCTATACCAGTTCTGTATTAAATGACAATCTTGGCCCAGTGAATAATGAAGTATATCAGAGGTTGACTTTGCTGCTGGACAGTTAGGTATTTTGTCCTAAAATGAGGAATGGATGGGGGTGGTACTGCTCACTATATGGTTTATGCTCATTATCTCATCTCGTTATCTTGCCAATAGCCCCTCTGGGAGCAGATTTCCCACTGGCCTAATTAACTCTAATTGTGTTGCTCCTGTTGTCTTGTCAGCAAAGTAGGGGTTTTGCAAAATGCAAGAAATCAACCAACCCGCTGTTTTAATTCTAATGGTGCTGCTTAGTACGGTCTGCTACTTACCTCCAATAACAGCCACATCTGCTCCAGCTGTGGGGCTCTCAATGTCTCCATCTATAAATAGATTAGAATATACAAAAGTTAATTAAAGAAAAAGGAATTGGATCATATGTAACAGCAGTGACTGTACTGGTGGTGCTGTATTATTTTAACCTCAAACTCAGAACTTAAACAAGATCTCTCATTAGCAAAAGACATTTATGAAACTTCTTGTTAGAGTTAGCTGTAGTGTAACAGTTTTCTGCCACCATAACACTGGAAAATAAATAGCTAGCACATTATGCAAACTATCACGGCCCTCAGGGAAACACCTACTGTTTATTATGAGCACTTACCTGTAACATCCTCCAGTGAATGATTAAATTAAGAACGTTTAGGTACTGTGATTACTCTCAGAAAGGTAGTTTTGGGAAAAAAAATATTGGTGCCTATTTATTTTCCCAATTATGGCTCTTCTGAGTATGGTCTGGATCTTGATTTGATGCAAATTAATCTGGCTGTATTGATTTCAATTAGTATTTATTTATCTGCAATATCCTGTTTTTAATCTTAGCATTTGTTTTCTTTTAAACCTACATTTGGAATCAAGGCAAGCCTGTTAGGTGTGTCTTATAAAACACAGTCCCCACTTAGAGTAAGTCTGAATTCAGTGCTGATAAATCAAATTACATTCTTTACTGGATTATAATTTATAAAAAAAGATAACTTTGCAATTTAAATGCAAAAGAGAAGTACCTGACCATGTCTTTTTAAGAAGTAAGAAATTGGTTTGAAAAGTTGTAAGCTGCTGAAAGGGCAGTTGGAATTTGAATTACATTTTGATCTTAATTATAGCACTTACTAAGAACATCTAAAACAACTAATGATTAGCCAAAGTGTTTTAAAGGGGAGAAGAAAAAAAAAATCCCAAAGAATGGTAAGGATTTTTCTCTCCTTATTGTTTGATATAGACCTTAAGTGAAAGCAAATTCATATAGACAAGCATTTCTTCACGAGCTTCCCCTTAGCTGATCAGGGTACAATTCTGATCTTGTTTTCTCCTCCTTATTTCATGCCATTTGTATCAGCCCACTTAGTCCTGAATTATGTGAATGTCTGAGAAGGTGATGAACTCCTGGAGTTTTTCCATGCTAGGTTTATGATAGGACACTCCTTTCTTTCTTTATTATTGTACTATTTATGCAACTCTAAATGATACTGGTTTCTGAACAAGTCAAATAATAGCTTTATGTGTGGTCTTTTTTTTATTTCCCTTTGGTAAATACAGCGGATAGAAAACTTCTCTGGAAAAGGTAAAAATGGTAATTCCAAAACCTTCTATAAATTCAACAGTGGCACTATGGCTGATATCTGGCTCTCCTTTTGCTAAATCTGTGATATATGACGCAAGGATAAGACAGTATCAGCAGCTCTCTCCTTACTCATGTCCGGTCCCTTATATCAAATTGCAATAAACTGAGGAGAGCTGAGATTCAAAGTATCCCCCTCTTCCCAAGCATGGGAGATGCTTTTTCTAGAAAGTAGGAGTACTTTCCTCTGCCCCAGAGATCCTTCCCACATTTTCTTGCAGTTGTACTGTGATGGAAAGATTGAACACACCTTGTGTAATTTAAAAACTCAAATTATGTCTACGTCCATTCAAAACCCGTGTGCCTCAGAAGAGATTAATTGCTTCAAGGTCAAACTGTTCTGTATTTCTTTATACACCAAATATATGCTGCATGCCCAAAAAGCAGGCTCCTCTACAGCAATCAAATACTTGAAGGTGTGAATTCTAAAGTGCTTCCCTAGCCACACAGCTTGCTTCCAAACATTAATTCCAGATCAAATCATTATCCCTTTAATTATAAAAAAGTATGCTAGTAACTCTCTGCTCTTTCCTCTCGTTCCCAGGTGCCTCTCAGATTCAGATAACAAGCAGGTGCCTTATCTCTAGTACTTGCCACCACAGTGCTTTTTGATAATGGATTACAGTATCACCACTTTGCAGAAAAGTTTTCATTTCCATACTGTACTTTCTAAGTTTTCAGAAGACTGCTGGGCCCATCTTGAGCTATCGTGTAGTCAGCACTGATCTGTTAAGCTGACAATGCTGTGCTATTCAGCAACCACCTAACACCTTGATGTGGCTTCACTCACCACAGTTCCCATTTAACTGCAAGCACAAGAGCCTGACTTCTCCTTTGTGTGTTGACTTTTACCACGGAATGGGCTTGCTCTCCTCCCAGATGGCCTTTTGTTGCATCATCCAGAGTGCCAGGATACTGCAGGTACCACCAATGTCCAGAAGTTTCCAGGGTCTGCTCCCTGGATCAGTTTTGGAGCAACAATGATGGAGGGGAGAGAGGGACCCTCAATGCCAGTCTCACAGTCTCAGAAATTTCACTTTGTCCAAAAATAGCTATGTGATTCATGGCAACATCACAATATTGCTAGGCAGCAAGGGAAGGTATCAGTGTCATTCAAGATTCGAGCAGTATCACCCTTCACAAAACATGAAGAAAATGCAAGGCATGCACTCATGAAATGAGGCCGTCTTGCCAAAGCAGGGGTGAGACAACAGCCACTATCTACATGGAAATCCATGCTTGGCCAGGAACCTCAGCGGGGTCTCTCTAAACATCAGCTCAGTCTATGTGAGAAACACACTGCATTACTGTAGGACTGAATCTTCACTCTCTGAGGTAGAAAAAATATACAAGGTACTGGAGGAATTTTTAGAAGAGCAATGGATGTAGGCTTGGCCTCTTGTACCTTCTTTATTCTGCTCTTCTTCACATGCAGAGCACTCAGAGGTCTGTATTTCAGTAACGTCTGTTACACCTGTTTTGGTTATTTTCCTTTGTTTCAAGGACAACTTTTGTGCTATCTGCTGCTAAATTGTCCTTGCAAAACTTCCTCTCACTGTTACACTGGCCCTTGTCCATAGGCACAATCTGGTCCTGAAGTGTTTAGACAGTGTTGTTATTTAGTGTCATTCGTTGCCATGACATGCAGAAATCAAAAGATTGTGGGAAAAGTTGTTTTTTGTAAAATCTCTGGCCATCAGAATGAGTTGGCTAAATCAAGACTAGAACATCCAAACCAAATTGCCTGTTGTTGGAAAGTATGTTTCTAAAAGTCAGAATGAAGGGAAAGAAATGTCTTTGTGCCATGACCTGAAATTCATCAAATTCCAGTTCTGCCCATAAATTTATAGATAAGGAATTTTGCAATAGAATGACAATTGCTACCTGTCTCATTCTCATCAATCAAATCATGCTGAGAAGGCAGCAGCCTCTGAAAGCCCCAGGAATATTCCTGACTTAAATACTGCAAGCAGATCTCTGCCTTTGTGCTTCAAAAGTGAAAAGCCAGTACAATTAGCTTTTATGTTAATGTAGCCAGTGGTGATATTTTTCTGCTAAATTTGTTGGTAAATTTGTTAAAGCATCTCCTCCAGGTGCTATTTTCCAATAAAACTTGGCTTTTATTAATTTTGATAGTTTTTCTAGTTTCAGTTGATCCCATTCCATTTTGGCTGAGGAGCACTTGTTTGAAGGAGGCAGGTCCAGCAGTGAAAATGTTTGAGGTTCAGCACTCTCCTTGTTTTGCTATGCACTTCTCTTGGCAGTTGTAATGGTTTCTTTTGTTCTTTAAATTGCAGAACTGAACCACTAAAATCCATAAGTCACTTCCAGTTTAAAAATTATGACACTGGCTTTAAAATAATTTAAAACTTTTATTTACCCTTTCTTTCATACCGGAGCTTCATTCAAGTCTTAATTTCCAGCCCTTCTCTACAACGCCAAAACCAAAGTGCACTTTGTAGATGAAAACTGAGGTTTTGGCATGATTTTGTGACACCAGGAAACAGGTCTTTAAGTAAAACACAAAGTATTATGAGAATCCTGACAAGACTTATCAGTGAGCTACTTTAGAAGCATAACCATGTTAAGACATCCAAAGTGACAAGCCATTCAACTTACATGGTGATAGGAAGGGGCATATTCATTCCCCAAATACATTCTCCCATCCAGCATAGAAAGCATAGATTTTAGATCCTGCTACTTGCAGAAAACAATACCTTATGTGCTTCTGTAGCTACTGTCACTGACACATGGCATAAACTTGCAGAGAGGTTCAAGCTTTCTCATTTTTCAGGCACAGTTTTTGCCTGCTAAAGGAGTTTCCAGAAAAAAATCTGGTACTTGCACCCTTAGTGGTTTTGCAGTCAGCACTGTGTTTAGCAATTTGTGTACCTACATGTTTGCTTGTTGTGGGTTTACACATGGAAAAGGCATGAAAGGGAAACCGTACCTGCAAAGGGTTCCCCATTTGGCACATTTGATATGAATGTATGGGAATCATCCTACAGGATAGATCTAATCTACTGGTGTGTAATCCATAAGGGCAATGTGATGGGGTAACATAGACCTTACCCCAAACTTCTCAGTGTCTCTCTCATTTCCCAAGATAAAGCTCCAAACTAAAGCCAGACAAGTGCTTACTGTTAAGTAGTGTTGAATATAGAAAGAAAAGCCTGAGATTACAGCTCATGTTGTCACAATTTCCTTGCAGCTGTGGGTGATACTGCTGTTTTGGAGAGGGTGAGTCAAGCTGAGTGAGTATACAGATATCTATGTGTGATAACTAGCTTTTACAACGAAGTTTTCAAAGCCACTCAACACCAGTCAGGCAGCACTGCTCCTGCTCCTGCCTTTCAGGATTTTCCTACCCATAAGCTTGTGCTTTTGATTCTTAGCAACTTAAGCCATCTTTTATCACGATGCTCCATTGCTACCTGCTTGTGGTTACACTCTCAGGCGAAGCTTTGGCTGCTAAATTACACTCAAGTAGGTCTCTAAGTGCTTTCTTGGGCAACCCATTTTCTCTCTTGATGTACCTGTTCATTGCAAAAGAAGTGCTTGAAATTCATTCAATCCCTGTGAATGCTGAGCTGAGGTCCTTAGGGCGGTGATTTCCTTCTTAGGGCTTTCCTAAGTGTGCAGACTAGGAAACGCACAGTAAGATTTCATCTTTAATCAGCTCACCTAACCACCTTATGAAAAACACGGCTGCTAGTGGGAGTTTTCCAGGTGAGGAACAACCCAACCTTATCTCGGTATATCCATGGATGTGCTCTGCAGAACCACTCCAAGTATTGACCGTATCCTTGCAGGAATTGGTGTGTAAGCAGTCTGTAGGCTGAAATGTGTCTTTTGAATTCAACTATTAAATGTTTAATGGTTTTGTCTTAAATATTAGTACTATCTATCTGTGCACTTCCAGTAAACAAGGGAGATGTTCAAACTGAATAACATCCAGTTACTGATTCAGTCCAGATATAATTGTAATTCAGAGAAGGATTTTGCCTCTGTATTGATTGTTCTTTCATACATTCATACATTTGAAAGAGAGCTTTAAGTGTAACTGGAAACTAATGAAATACAGTTTACTCAGTAATACCGAGTCTAGTAAATTATGGTCTATTTTTTGGGTTGTATCAATTGACCTAGCACAACGTACTATACCAATTTTGCCTTATTTTAAAAAAGTTGTAATTTTAAAGGAAGACTGCCTTTTTATGTGAAGAATTTAGGTGGGTTTTCAAAACCACTCATCACTGATCTAATTCCTTCCACTGAAGACAATAGTAAGGTATTTGATTGGGTTCGGTAAAATATTATAAGCTTCTGAAAGTATTGAGGGATCTACAGAGTCCACCAGGAAGCTTGTGCAATTGTTAAAAGCCTTTACTAAAATTTTTGCAATTTTTAATTTTTTAATATCATGTATATAAAAATTTATTTCTTATAACTGTTCCTTTCCCAGGGGCTCTCTTCTGTTCTTTATATGCTCTTCTGCAGTCATCATTCCTCTTGACTGTAAACCCAGGTCTTAATGTGTCCCTATTGCCATCACTGATGCAAGACTTTTCTTACCACACATTTAGTATGGAACAACTAATGAAGTCTTAACATCTCCATTGTTTATGCAACTGTGGTATGTCCTCCTTGCCCTTTGGTTTATGTTTGTGCCTTGCCAACACATTGCATTCATGAGAAAATCATTAATCTATTAACCTTAGCATACTGATTTAATTTACAAGCTATAGTTAGGACTGGTTCACTGCAGCTGCATGTGTAAAAATGAGTTGAACCAACTTCTGAAAACTTCATGTTAAAAATATGTTAATTGCTCAAGCTGCTCTCTGGCCTGTGTTACGATATCAGATGCATCGCACTGAGGCCTTTCTGGATTAAAAAAAAAATGTCATTACCTATTTTAATATTTGCCAGTAAGTGTGCAGTGCCCTGCCAGAGCTGGCATCTCTTATCCCGCAGGGTCATCAGCCTGAACCCATCAGTTTGACACATTCTGCTGAAAAAGCCGTCACCATCTCCCATTAGATAATGAAACACATCAAGGCTGTTCTTTCAAAATTAAGGAACAGTTTCTCATCTGTCAATCTGGACAAGAGACAGAATAATTTGGCTTCCATTTATATACTAAATTATTATAAGGACAATAATGGTGACATACAACAACCACCACATGATCTTTTGGGTAAGTAAATGGACTGTGCTCCAAATGTAAGGTAAATCATGCAGACTAAAAATATCTACAAAATTAAAATACACAGGGCCCAATCCTCTTGCTGTCCTAGCTAGCAAGTACTTTGTCATTAATTCCAAGAAGACAAAATCCAGTCTCATTCAATTAACATAAAGGTCTGTTCAAGACTTTTCACACTTTGTAATACAGTGAGGATAAAAGGGCATTGTCAAATTAGTTTAATTAGATTAGGATAGCCACATAATTTTAGTAGTTCACATTTGATTCTGGTATACAGTGTCAGCAAAATATTTTTGTACCATTATAGAATGTTATAAAGTAAATAAGAGAAAATATGTTTTCCAGTGTTTGAGGGAGTAATGATTTCACTCACACAGTTTTTCCTTCTTTTGGGAAGTTGAATTGCACTTGGGTCTTAGGGAAAATCAGAGATGGACAAATGGACTAAAAGTCAGCTTGTCAAAACATAATCATATGATATGCCTTAATGAAAAGAGGGAGAAGGAGAAAATGTTCACGAAATTTGGGAAGTTATTTTAGGTGAAAAATAATAAGGATCTTTTAAAACTGAACAGATATTCTGTATTTTGAAACAAAAATTTTAAATAATTAAAAAAGAGAAGAAAATTGTGTTTTAACAGATTACATAATCTAAACAAAATACAGATTTTTTTAGTTAAATCAAACTTTTCTGTTTATCCCCCACAAGAACTGGAAAAACCCCAAATTCCCCTTTCAGTTCAAACCACATGCTTTTTTTTTTTTTATGCACTTTCTAGAGACATACATTAAAGTACTTTAGCTCCTTAGCTCAGGGTGGTTGAATACCAACCACTAATTCTGATGGCAATTAAGCAAAGTGCATCCTGTAAGAGCATTAAAATGGCAATGCCCCCTTAGAAGTACTATAAATGTGACAACCTTAAAGCTCCCATACAGCACAGTACATGAGAGACAGCTTACTGTAGGCCCCTGAGTCCCCTCCAGTAGCAGATATTTAATGTCTCCTATGTATTCACACTGATGTGTATACAGTGTATATATACTGTATATATACAGTAAAAAATTAACAGAGAAATTCAGATAGATCTGTCTGCTGCTCATAGCATCAGGAGGAATGAGAGGGTTTCAGGGTTGGCAGAAGAAACCCAGAGCAGAAGAGAGGTTAGAGAAAGGACCTGCCTCCCTGGCACTGGAGCTCCTTAGCAAGTGGGCAAGGAAGCTCACAAAAGGATGCTGTGGAAATCTTGTCTTTAGAGATGGGATGTGGGAAGCCACCAAGGTTCACCCTGTGGTGGTCTTGCCGCTCACATATAGTTGCTGGTTTTTGGTGTGCCTCTATGGCAAAGCTGCTTGATGTCTGAAGAGCAAATGCTGCCACCTTATCATACAAAGGGTGAGTGATGTGTGTGGACCTGGAAGAAGGTCTAATCTTTTTCAAAAAATGCTGCATGTGGCAACTTGCAAGTTGTGCCCTGTTCTGTCTGCCTCATGTTTATAGTCATATCACTGCAAAAAGTTCCTTACTTTTCCATGGAAATATGTTAATGTCACCAGGCCATCATTTACATTTTTCCTTCACAAGCATCAGAGCTGACTTATGCTCCAAATGTACCTATTGCTGGGGAAGATAAATTGACCTGGTATTGCTTCATTAAAGGAGTGACAAATGTGGTATGAATCAGTCCATAAGGTACAGTCCACAATCAGGCTGTTTTCCTGCGTGTGTCCCCTCTCCTCCCACCTTCCCCCTCTTCATCAGAACAGAATACTCCTTTTGAGCGCTTTTTAATTGGGAAGGTTTTGAAAGAAACACTAAATATCCAGCAAATCTGCCAAATAATTTCTGCCTGACTTTCCTCCAAAGTCAACAATTTCAAGCTCTAGTCATTTCTGCTGAATGAAAATGGGAACAAAACAGCCATTTGCTCAATCACTTAGATCAAAGCTGAATGGAAAGGAGTCACTGGCTTAATTGATTAACCATTGTAAATGCTGCAAATGATCGTAGGTAATCAAAGGAGCTGACTATGGATATAGTGAAAGCCCATCTGACAACCTGTAACAGATATTTAACTTGTAATTCTTGAGAAACAGTGCATGAAAAAAGCACACCTCAGTGACCTAAACTTTGCATGTTAGAAACATAAAAATTTGAGCCAGGACCTTCCAGTGGAAAGTCAGAGGCCAAGAGGTCTTGGAGGACATGATAATTCCTTCCCAACCCCTTGCGTAAATGGTTATATGATGCAGTAAGACGATTTAACTGCTAAACTGCTTGTAATTATTTACCAAGATGCACTTTTAATTTGTACCTAACAGGTCTACCAGCCTCAGTCCTGACTCTCAGGCCTTTTTACTGTGTCATCAGAGGATAAGGTGATCTCTGTGTTTCTTAATGTTGCTGTGCTTGATTTTATGACTTAATAACTTCTTAAGATTAGGTTTAAGTTTACATTTGAAACATACCCTTTTTATAGATGTGGCACTGTTTAAGACAAACATTAGTTAAAATTATTCCCCCTTACTAAGACAAACTGAACTGCCTTTTAGTATTTGAAATATTTCCATCAAATATGTTTGGTAGCATTTCTGTGCTGATTTTCTCTGTTCCTGCTGTGTGCCTGACCGTCCTGGTAATCTTCATGATTTTTTACTCCATTATTCAACTGTTTTTAAAGGAAGAGCAGGCAAAGATAAGCAGTTTGCCTCAATTTTCATGAAAGCTATAGGCTGGAGAGAAAAGGGAGACTAGAGTAGTCCAGCAGTGAAGGAAAGGCAGCGAGGACTCAGCAATTTTAAGCTGCTAAAGGAGCAGCCAGTTCTCCAGTCACCACATGCTTTCCAGTCATCATGCATGTAGGTCCAGAGGAGTTGCAGCAAGGTGCGTCCCCTCCCCATGGGGAGCTGCTGTGGGAGGGAGCTAGTGTATGCTGGTGGTGGGATTTAGGGGGCAGAGTCATAAATCCAAAACCAAGAGTGTTTCACTGGCTCTGCTGCTGGCAGAAAACTTATTTTAATGAACAATGACATGCAAGGAAAGAAACATGGCCATTATTCTATTAAGGCTGTTAAATGTCTATTTCTCCTTTTGAGAAGAAAAAGCTTGACCTTGTGCTTAAATTACAGGTGATATGATCAAATTACAGGTGATGTCATCTAGAAATTACCTGGAACCTGGTGAAAGCCTGCAGTTATGCATGAAGATATTATCCTGACAATTCAAAGAATGTAGTGCCAGGCTACTGTCCTTAGAAAAGTATAATAATTTTCCCAACATGGGTAGGTTTCTTCCTTTATATCTCATTCTCACCACCAATATTTTGTAGCACAGCAGTCCGACAGGTTACAATTCTTGGAAACAGGAGCTCTCTGTGCTCCGTCCCCTAGCTTATTTGATATGAATTGTATTCAGCTACTTCCAGCTCATACACCAGTGCTTGCCTAAGGCACTATCTACTAAGCATTGCAAGTGGAAATGTCAGGATGTTTAGCATATGCTCTTCAGGGACACAGAGATCTTTCCTGGAGCACTGATGAGGTTAATATTATTAATGGAGATATCTGTAGTGGAAACAATCTTCCAAATGTTTTAAATATTGAGCATATTAAACAAAGAAAATAAAACATATTGAAACACCTTAGAAACTTGCAAGGCAAATAGTAGCTCAGGGCAACAACAGTTCTCATTTTCCAAGGATTCTGCAATGAATATGCAGATTTCTTTTGCATATCTGCTCCATTTAAAAAGACAAAGCCCATTTTATTATCTGAAAAACATTTATGTATCAGTCCAAGCTGTCTGAATGGAGTTGAGCAATTTTAGCAAAACTTCTTTAGCATCTATCATTCATCTGAGCAATTCTAGACAGATTGTGCAATAATTGTTAAAAAGAGGAAAAAAAAGAAAAAGTCTCGCTTGTCTACTATTTTTGGACAGTGTCTGGTATTATTGGACAAATAGCATACTGAATGCATTAACACAGATGAGCATGAAAAAACCTTCACTGAAGCCATATACTGAAAGTTTTTCAACATGGGACTTATATTGTTGTGAGATTCATTAACAACTCATTACTAATGTTCCTCTCTCCTCATGAAACATGAACGGTAAGTACCGTGTAGGTGGAGAGATAATAACCAGCCTGGCAAGATTTTTGACTACTGGAGAGGAGCCTATGTGATCTAAACTGTCTCCACATGTGCTGCAGAGAGGACACTAGTTGGCAGTTGGCCTATATGATTGTTGTAGATCCCTTCCAACTTGAACTATTCTCCTATTCTATTCTATTCTATTCTATTCTATTATATCCTATCTTGTCCTATCCTATCCTATCATATTCTATTCTATTCTATTCTATTCTATTCTATTCTATTCTATTCTGACATGCCTTCTTGCAAGGAGATCCATTCAGCTCCAACAGAGGTGTCATGAATCCTGGGGAATGGGGTGGGAATTTTTCTTCCCATCAACCAACCAGCAAACCTAGAAGACTAGCTTAGATTAGAAGCCTAGCTTTCTGGAGTCTATAATTAGGGAAAAGAAATTCCAACTATTACTGTTAGCAGTGCTTAACCATCCCTTTCCAAAGCCTGTGCTGAGGGCTTAGACTTTCTGTAAGGTAGGCAGAGCCTTTTTTGCAGAGCTTTCAACATGCACTGGTCAGAAGGGTTAGATCTCTCCTACAGGTGCTTAAATAGCGTCTTACACTCCGTTTTTGCTTGTTAAGTTGCAGTCATGTTTATGGAAGCAATCTTATTGTGCCAAAATTTGGTGCTACTACATTCCCAACTAGAAAATAACTCCATTTAGTTTAGTCTCCTAATAAGGAGTCCTTTTTGGGTTACTGCTCACTTGAATGGCTGTCTGTAGACAAATGTTGACTTTCAAACAACTTGGAGAATGATAATAATTTCTGAGGCTTCTGCCTCTTTTTAAAATCTGGTTGAAACTGGTCAGTGGATCCAAAAGTTCTTGATGGGAAGTGGCAGATGGATGAACAGATGATTAAGCAGAAAGATGGACAGCAGGAACACATAAGATTCATTTCATTAGGAAACTGGACTGAAAACAGAAGTAGCAGTGGGTACTTGGATAATATTCCTATTTTGGTGACCAATTTAAAAAATGCCATGTTTTTACGACCACTTCCAAGCTTGTAGATGATGTCCTTAGTGGTTTAAACAGCAAAGGAAAAACCAAAGGGACATTGCTGAGATTTTTTTCAGCTCCTTTTTCTGTCAGAATGCTACATTTTTATAGTTTGGACTATATTTTAAACCTTTAAAGACAGATTCAGCTTGGAGAGCCCTGGCAATTTCAATGGAGGATTAATGTGTGTCATTAAGCAAAGAAATATGGTCTAGTACTTTTCAATAGCAACAAATGCTTGCTATGGCACTTCTCTGATAAAAATATTTTTGACTTACTGTAAAGCCTTTGGGCTGCTCCTTTCCTAAATATATGAAATATACATGCAGGAAAGCTAAGAGTGAATTGTTGTGATTTAAGCTGGCTGTTACATTCCAGCAGAAAAGGGCATTCCTGTTCCTAACCCTTTTCCTTTCAAGCTGATCTAGCAGAAAACCAGCCCACCAAAAGGAAAGAGGTGGGGGGTATTTATTGGCAAACTAATCCAAGTCAACATGTGGTCTGACTGTCCGTTGATCTGTTGACAGGGAGGGGTTTGCTAGGTGCAGACAGAGAGGGCAAAAAGCAGGAATGCTCTTTTGGGCAGGTGAAGTACATTATAAATCTGCACTCAGAAAAAACAAGTACCCCAAAAGAAAAGCATAAAGAAAAAACAGTTCGATAAAGCCAGAGATTTCCTTGCTAGATTGCTCTGAACAGAACAGAAAACTCCAGTTTTCACAGCCAAGTGTCTCCTTTGAAATACAGTAGCTCTAGAAGGCCATGGAAAAAGTTGGGCTTGGTATTCCCTGTGTAAGAGTATATTGGAATGCACTAAAAAGTAAGGGCCCTCTCTCAGCTGTCAAAATAGGGACCCTAGGGCAGAGCTGTTACTCTGTACCTCCCTCCCTGCCTGGAGGGATGCTGCTCTTCCACAGCTGAATCAGCAGCAGTCGTGCTCTGCAGCTGAGCAGTAGCAGTCACTGCTGTCCCATTTACACTCGTATCAAAATGGGGCACCATTCCAACACACCAAGTGAAATACCAACTGGTATACATACAAAGTGGGATTTGGAAAAACTCTCACTGCTAAACTGCTTCTGCTCCCTTTGAAGTTGGTGGCCAATCTCCCATGCATTCCAACTGCTCAGATAGGCCAATAGTGAAAGCTTTTAAAAACTATTTTACAAATATTAGAAACATGATAGAACCAAGGATTCTCTGTCAAGATCATCATATATAGCCTCTGTCCATCTCCTCTGTTTTCCAGCTTCCCATTTTATTCACCAGCTGATGCTGCCTAACAGGCTGCAAAAATCTGCCTTCTCAAGCAGTCATGAGAAAGCCTGTAAATTTCTCAAAGCCCTTTCATAACATACCCAAACTATTTACCATTGCCTCCAGAGAAGTCTGCTTTGGAACAGTATCATAAGGTCAAGTTATACCACTGAAGCACCTATTAGTATAAAGAGAATGAAAAAAAAAAAAAAAAGAAAAAGAAAAATGAACAAGCACTAGCACAACCCTGGAAAATATGAAGTCATAAGTAGAGTTCAGCCAGAGCAGACTCCCATTAAACTTTGTTTAAGAGCCAAGTTCCACCCTGAGATATGTGTGAGCTGCAGTTTATTTCAGGGGGACCTATGCTGTACTTCATGTCAGGGCAAGGCTTGGACACAAGTATGTATCTGTTACAAGTCAGAGAGGAGTAAAGCCCACATCCCTTTTGCATTTTTTGGTTTTGTCTGCAGAGAAGGAATAGAAAACTGAAAGCAGTGGATAAAACAGCCCACAATTTTACAGGGCCTGTCTGTCAAACTTAATTCCTTCTTCCACAAGACTTGAATGCCCATGTTTCTAAATCCACTAAGGTACTTTCATGAGACGTGGTAGCCTTTCCCTGTGCCCCTGCCACCCCCATGAGAGTTAAACACACAGGCAGAAGTTCTAAGACTTGTCTTTCTAACTTCTTTGCTCTTCGGAGTCCCTTTAAGAGACAGTCAGCAAGAAGTGTTCCCTAGGATAGGCACACACTTTATGAAGAAGGGACATACACAGCAGACTAGCTTAACTTCCTTAAAGCCTTCCACTGAACATTTTTGTCTGACAAGCAGGAGCTCTGCTGAATGAAGAGGGAAGAAG
Source organism: Aquila chrysaetos chrysaetos (assembly GCF_900496995.4). Lineage (NCBI taxonomy): Eukaryota > Metazoa > Chordata > Aves > Accipitriformes > Accipitridae > Aquila > Aquila chrysaetos. The sequence goes on from NC_044009.1 coordinate 38,002,508, forward strand.
GAGTGGCAGAGAGTTTCCCTATCCTGCTTGCATTCCCAGACAAGGGGCTAGGCATGTTGGCACCCTTGTGCTGTGCTGAGTTGCATGGAGAGCTTCAGGCAACAGCCTTTATCGTTGCTCGGGCTGGCTCCTGCCGCATAGCTGGCTGTTAGAGAGGACAAAAGGATAAAGTCATGGCCACATGCATTTCTTCATGGCTCCTGGAGGCACTGTGGTTACCTGGGCGAACAAGGCAGAGGAGTGCCTTGCTCCCTGACATGAGCTGTGCCTTCAGTAATGCTGAGCTCCCAAGGTTGAATTCCTTTAACTGCGAGTTAAAAGAGCTCATTCAAGAAGAGGGAAGAGGGGGAGGTAAGGCTCAGTCCTGCCAAGCGCTGAGTCTGGATGTGAGCAGGAGGTTAAAGTATTTCATATGAGAATCTCTGGTAAGTGCAAAAGCTTTTATACCCCAAGGCAACCCTTTAAACACTGAAATGCTAACTCCGGCTCAAGAATTTCCCATGCCTCAGATCCCTAGGGGGTTGCCCTGTGCTTTAACTCTCCATTAGGCATCTGCTACTGGCTCTAACGGGGAAGATGGACCATCAGCTCCATGCTCACTACAGCACTTCCATGGGCAGAGCTGAAAACGTGTTTAAGTCCTGGTTAGGCAGCCAGCCTAACAAGAACACCCAGCACCATCAGGATCAAACCTACGTTGGCAATCACTTCTTATGGATACTGTAGCAGGTGGGAAGAGGTGGCAGTGTTCCTGGGAAAGAAAGTCTCTTTTTCTTAATACTGGTGTAGCCTAACAGCCAGCTGGTGAGGGCCAAGAGAAACACACAGGCAGCTCTGGTAATGCCACAACATCGCTTCATTGTGCAGTGGCAGTGAAACAAAGGGCGGGGAAAATCGGTACCAAATCCCATTAGCTAGAAGATGGATTGGAAATATGCCAGCAAGGATGGGGAATGGGAAGGACAGATATGTGTGCCCTGGGAGTCTGGAGAGATGATATGGCCCTCGGCCACAGCTGGTGTGCCATGGCTTTGGGCTTGTCAAAGGACTGATTTTGCATTTCTTGCTACATCTCCCCTCACCCAGGATTATGTTCAGTGTCGGGCAGAAGTATCCTCTTAGGGATATGGATGCTCATGCCCACAGACAACAAGCTCTTACCTTAATGTGCCAAATAGTGGCAAACAAAATCAGTTGCAAAGCTAGACACCCACATTTATCAGTATCTCCCTGGCAGACTTCCCTCAGGCACCCACAACTCCTGGACCTTGCTGTGTGCTGCAGGTAGCAGGGCATGACCAAGGAGGGTTGATCCCTTAGGGTTTGAGAGCCTCTTCTCAGGTGTGAGCTGTGAAGAAAATCACTTAGGTAGAAAACAGCATGTGCTAGATGTTCCAGCTTCCAAGCCTATTTTCCTCATTCAGTGGGGAAAATACACGTCTCTCCTCTGGAATGAACCACAGACACAACCTTTAATTACAGGACATGTGCCCCCCTCCTCCCACAATGACTGCTGCAATTTTATATCTGACAAAAATAGGCACCCAGACCTCCAAAGGGGGTAGCTGGTACTTCCCCCTCTGGGCACCTCCAGCAGCTGCCAGACCCTGTAAGGTCCTGGGGCTGGAATACACCACATTTGAAAGGGAGGGCGATTCACTCAGTGATTTGGTACTCAAGTCACTTAAAAACAGCACAGTGGAAGCAGCGACGACGTGGAAGTCATGCTCCCATCTGCTCCACTGTTGGCCTCTGGAGAAAACAGGACACAGGATATGCCTCCTGCCTGGGGAAGGCTTGTAGCACCTGGGAGAGAAGGCATGACCTTTTCCTTAAAGGAATGCAATTCATGGAGAGGAGTAGGGAGAAAAAGTCCAGGCTGCATTTAATCTTAAAAAGTGCCATGCAGTCATACCTCCTCTTGCTTTCTCCCCCTGTGTTTAAAGCTGATCCTTAGTTATTCAGTAATCACACATTTTAAACAGTTTCATCTGTCTCAGCCACCCCATTGTTGCTCCAGTCAGTCATGAACCTTCTGACACAAGTCAGATGCTGTTGAAATGAAAGGTTTCATTCATCGCAAGTAAAAGAAATCAGAGAAGGTACCCCAAGAGGAGAAGGGCTTGGCTTATGCTCTGTTTCCAGCTCACAAATGGTTATGTCCCCAGGATGCAGAGATTAAGCATCTCACACAAAATGTGGGAGGAGGAAGAAGATTCTTTGTCTGAGATTCACAGATTTTAATGGATTCCAGAGGCAGAAATCTTTTACCAAGGAGCAACAGCAAAGTTCAGAGAAATGTAAAAGCATTTATCTCCCCAGTTGCATTCCTGCCTGCCAAAAGCAGGAGGGGTGATTTACTCCTCCTTGGTACAAGGAGTCCCTTATGGATCATTAATCCACAGGGAGAATGAGCTCAGGAGCCATAGACATCTTTTCTTAATGCGCAAGAACCTTGAATCAGAAGGAAGTATTCTTCTTTGGGAGCATACCGGATCAGTTTATCTTTATTTGCTCCCCACTACCCCCTGCAAGAGCTCTAGTTACCGTGGATAAATCACTTTACGTTCATTAAAATCTGTGATGATAGTAGATGAGGCTGCTGTGAGCTATGTCAAGACATTTGAAGCAGAGTAATATTAAAAAGTGAAGATCTGAAATCAGCAAATTCTGATCCAAAGTCCAATGAAATCAATATGAGCAATCTCAAGTTCCAGGGTACAAGCATCTCAACACCACTGACTTTGGCAATGCAATGATAACTTGCAGTGAGTAAGGCATTTCCTGAGAAACTCTGTAGAAACATGAAGGAGACAGAAATGGTCAACTATTTGTTTACATGCCAGGACCTCAGGTGATGTAGCTTTCTCTTGGCAGCTAGAGTTGATCAGAAAACATCCACCAAAAGTTATGGTAGGAAAGGGGTTAGATCTGGTGGACACCTCTTATTATTATGTTCTCATTTCTTTAGGAGTAATAAAAAGAAAAATAGTCTCATTTTGTCTTACTTTGACTCTCTGAAACCACCCGAAAATATTTCCACAATGCTTCAGTTGCTAAGTGATGAACATTAAAGACTGGTTATATCTATTCACAATATGCAGACATTTACAAAATGCCACTAGTCTGTAGTGGATGGCATTTTATAGTCTTTACCTTGGCGAAAAAATGTGCAGCAGAGAACTACATTTCTGTATTCAAATCTCCCAAGAAGCACTCACTCTGTGCTCAGGTTTGCCAGGTTCCATATAACTCTGGTAAATCCACATCCTTATTGCTGTAAATGACTTACAAGATCAGAAATGTGGCTCAAAGAGAAAACCCAAAGCTGGCTGGTGTCCTTGGGTTTTGTGTGTGTCTGTGTGTGCATGCAGCATCCTTTATTTTTGCTCTTTGTCAAACTTTGTGTCACAGTTAGGCTTTGACAAGTTGAAAAGTATGAAGATTAGAACAATCATGTTTACATGTATTACCACCTGCTACTTCATTTCTTCCATGGTGCTTAAATGTTCAGGCATGTGGCTTTGAAACACGCTACCTTTAATGCACTTAAAAACTCTGCTGGATTTCCAGCTTGCTTTGATCTCCACAGTCTAGAGACTACCTCAGAGAATACAAATAAATATGTTTAGGGGAAAAATATTTTCAAGGAGAAAACCCTACAGTCCTTCCAACTTGATATGCTTTGCCAGTTGATGTCATATCTAAAGTTGTTTTTTGTACTTTATGCTTCAGGAGGCCTAAATCTCTGTCCAGAATGAGCAACTAGATGAGGTAACTTGGGAAGATGGATGTGGTCAGCGACCCTTATCATGAGCACTGAAATGGCAAATAATTTTTGGTGTTTTTTGTTTAGAAAGGAGATGGAAGGAGAGGTGATTTCTGTCCTGAGGAATTTACAGACCAAACAAAGCAAAAAGGATACATTTATGCAATGGAGAAGACTGTACTTTGTTAAGAAGGAATGGGAAGGATGTGAGAGGAAAGATGGTAAGAGCTTGCTATTAATCATAAGTAGGAAGGACACGTTGACTAGAGAGCTGGAAACAGAGGAAAGACTTGGCTAACCCAGGCTGTGAGCAAACCAGCTTCCTTCTGGGGCTGTACAACACCATCTTTTCCATCTCTCGTCACACAAAGTCATCATGCATCACTGCCTTTGTGGTAACGGCTTGGACTTGAAGTAATCTAAAATTGTCCCCTGTACAGCAAGTAAGTAGAAATGAGAGCTGGGTTCTTGGGTCAGAGCATGGGATGGTTACCTTGAGAAGGAGGGAGCATAAACTGGGGAGATATGGTAAGGTGGGTGGGCAAGTAAGCAGCATGGGAGAGGTGTTCGGAGGGATCAGATCCATCCAGCTCTAAAAAAGGTGAGATGATAGAAAGTGATTTTTCATTTTTTTTGAGAATAATCAAGGGTCCTGACACTAACCGTTGCTTGAGCTTGAGGTATGGAGGAGAAGACTCCTCTCAGTGGGAGACGGGAAAGTACCAAAGGCAATCAACAAGTTTTCAGAAGAATTGGTCCCTCTCCATTAGGTGGACACAGCCTGCACAAGAAAGACCTACAAAGCAGCCTTCTCCCTGACCTGGTGCTGTTCCTCTTGGCTGTCCTGATGTTAGCAAAAGCTATTCACTCCACTCTTCTTCATGACTGGAGCAAGGATAGGATAAGTAATAGGAAAAGTGACAGGGTGTGCAGAGCACACTGAGTGGTTTTGAAAAAGAGAGAGAAAACCATGACTTCCTCTTTTCCCAAAGCAAAGGGAAGCTGGAAAGGAAGCATGGCTCTCAACGGCAGTTTTGTTTCCTGGTCTGCTCTGTTCAACACCTTATGCAGGGTTTTTTATAGAGGTGCAGCCTAGTCCTGTGTATATCCCCCTATTTCCACCAAGGGCTTAATTGCCATTATTAACTGGTAGTATAGGCTTCTTTAAAATAAAAAAGTCCCAAAGAAATCAGTGAGGGAAAAACTGAATTTCTATGCAATAGAGTCCAAAAGTCAAAGTCCACTGATGTAGTTATGGAAATTCAAGAGAGACAGACAATAATAAACTCTCCCAATCGTGTGATCCAGGATGTAAAATTATGTCCCAGGTTGTAAATAAAAATTCCTATGTGATGACAGGAAAGATCTGGAGGAGGGAGGTGGTGTTTCATAGCAAGCTGTGAGGATGAGGGAGCAAAGAGAAACCAATGGAGAAGAGAAGAGAGAGGGAGATGGAAGAGGGGGTGACTCCCAAAGGAAACAAGGCCTCAGCCCGCAGGATGACAGGGGCAGATTTATGTCTTCCTTGCCTGTGCTTTTCTTCCTTCCTACTGCCAGGACCGTGGAAGGTCCTTGAAAGAAGGGAGGAAATGGCATTTAACAACTGGGACCTGTGTGTCTCTCCTATGTTGAGATATAAGCACTTACCTGTGGGCTGAGAAAGGGACAGACAGGAAGGATTAGGAGGTGCAGAGGATATCTGAACTAGACAACTTGAGAGTGCAAGTGTGAGAGAGAGGTAATGATAGAGACTGGTCTGCTCTCTGAGAGCATTCTTGCATCACAGATACACCAAGAATTTAATTTTCTGCTCTCTGTATTGGATAGAACAGGGACTGTGCTTGTGACACTTGAATGAACCATGAGTAGTTAGAAGACCAACCTCTGCTAGCTCATGAGTGCTGGTTATTAATGCCTCAGGATAATAACAGACTCTAGTGAAAACGTAATATCATAATAAATTGGTAAATTTCTAGCCCTAATACATGCTAAGAAAACCTTGAAAGCAGTATTCAACAATATTCCCATATAGATCCCAGAAGATAGAAACAAAATATAAAAAGCCAGAGTGCCATTTTAAACATACTTCATAATTTTTGAAAACGCACACAAGTTTCCTGAATTCTTGGATGACCACATTTTTACGGTAACTCTTCACAATCCACTAGAAATATTTTTTCCCTCTACTCATTCATACATGTAACTCTTTAATCACCTGTGGTTAGGTGATTTACAGGCTATTTGTTTTACCTCAGGCTTATTTGGTTTAGCTAAAGTTGATCATCAGGAGCTGCTTCTTCATCCCTTGTTAAGTGACTGAAATTTTTGAAACATCCAATTAGCAGATGAGAAGCATCTTGCTTTTGTCTTAGTAAGAATGCTTTTTCAAAGAAACAAGCTTATTTTTCTTGTGTACAGAGAACAAATTTGCCTACACGAAAGGATCAGGTTAACCTGGAGTAACAATTCTGTGAAGGTTATTCCAGTATAAATTAATTTTTCCATAACTGTTTGAGGTGGACACAGAATTATACAATATGATTGAATTGATTCTTGAATAAGTATTCTGTTTCCAAAGGAGGGTAGTTATTTTTTAAAGAATAACTTTTATTTCAGCATGAATATGCCAAAATAATCAGTTTTTCTAGAAAACTGTCCTGAAGATGCAACTACCAAATTCTCCCAGCACAGATGAGCTACTAGAGGAACATAAACCTGACCAGATCTCCTGCCTGCTTGAGGTTTAAACTTGTACCATTCACTGCCTGAAGAAGAGCACAGACTTGGTCTTTTCCTAATCTGGGTTCTCCCCTTTTAAGTAGCTTGATACATATGGAACATCTACTTCCTCCTTGTTTCTTAAGTCATTATCATTGCTTTTCTCTAGATCTTTGCTTATGTAGACATCCGTCCTGTAATAGTCTCCAAGATGGATTCAGGCAAATACTGTAGATGCTTAAATTTAAAACATGGAGTGATTCAGTGTCTATACCATGGCAAGCTTCTAGGCTCTGACTGTTTATAGAGTCAGCAGAGACACCTGAATCTGGCATTTGCAAAGGATAGCTTGCATAAGGCCGTTTTGCTAATGTTTTACTATATCATATAAAAAGGGTATTTTGTAATGTTTTTCAACTTCTCATATGTAGCCCAAATCATCTTCTTGCTTTCTTTCTTGTTACTGAGTTTATGCCTCTGCTAAGCCTTCAAAAATCTAGTCATTTTTTCTCCTACTTTTGAAGGTATCTATCATATAATAAGGGAAACATGAGCTTGTGGGTATTGGTCTGTGAATAGAGATGTGGTCAGGGAAATAAACCTCTCCACATCCAGAAGTCTGACTAGTGAAAAGGCATTTAAGTAGCGAAAAGGGTGGTGGTGTGTATATATAAGTATGTCTGTGTATATGTATGCATACAGATATATGGTATATTATATATACATACACTCTGTGTGTGTACATATGTACATATATAAAGAATTTAAATCCATTTTCTAGGTTTGATGTTACTAAAACAGTCTCTGTTTGCAAATTTAAACTCCCACACATATGTAAAGACTTGATGTCTGATTCTGCATTGCTGTGACCTTGTCACACATGCTCTTTATAATGTGGACCGCCTCATAAAACTAGACATTTTAAACATGCAGTCCCCAGTAAAATAGGCATTTATCACTCATGATAACATGGAGCTGTCTCAGGGTGTGTTCAAAGGCCCCCCTGCAACTTACTGATAAAAAGCTTAACTCTATTTCAGGGCTTATCTGAAGAAGAAAGAGGCAGACCCTCATGAAATAACTGATTTTTTTTTTTTTCTAAGATGAAAAAGAGAGGCAGAGGGAAGGAGAAAAAAAATCACTTTAAAACTTCAATGCAGTAGAACAAGTTTAACCCATTGAGATTTTAAGTGAAGTTTTCTGCTTCATCAGGAAGAACCCTGTGGTGAAACATATGTCAGAAGAGAAGAAGATATGAGAAACTGGCCTCCTTTGCAGATGAGAAGATTAATTAAGAGGAAAATCACTTAGCCAGATGTCTCATTGGTGAAACTACACGTGCAAGGTACATCTGCAATAAGGGAGCAGCATAGCACAGACAGTGCATTTGATTTCCATGCTAACACTGAAGAGATAGGAATCTGGTGTGAATTAGATCATGCTGACTCTTGGAGAAACGGAGGAGTACAGGTCTTATTTCAGCTACAAATTATGAGCTGCACGTCTGTTGTTATAACGTTGCAGTATTGTTACTTGATGCAGTTGAGTTATGGGTTACAAATAAATTATCTAGAGAAGACAGTCCTTTTCTCCATTCGTGTTCATAAATTGTTGGCAAACCAAACCTGATTTCTCCAAGTGCCACTTTTCTTCATTGGCCAAGTAGTTTTTCAGAATGCTTAGCAGCTGGTGAATTTTTCATCAACTCATTACTGGGGTAACACTGTCAAATTCATTTGACTTAGAAACTTAAGTCTTTCAGAAGTAAGTAAAAAACAGTCTGCCTGCTGTCCAAATACTTGCCCAGCTAAGGTGTTCATGTACTCTTGTCACTGTGGCATTGGGGTGTCCCCCAATTTTTCATGCATTTCCTATCACAACTTGGATGTGAAACAAAAAAAATGTAAACAAAGATCCTACTAGTTCCAAATGCCGTGTTTAAAAGATTTTTGATCTTCCTGTGGGAAACAAATAAGCCAGTTGCTAAATAATTTCTGAGCTATGTTTTTTTCCTAAGCATGCATTACAAAATTAGAGAGTGGGAAGCAAAGAGCTGTTGCCCCAGTGGATCTACTGGAATCAATACTAACTCCTACCTCCTGGCTGCTATAAATGCCTTCCCATAGTCAAAAGCTGCCTCTCCAGCAGTGCCCCTGGAAAGCAGTCATTTCTCTCTACCTGTAATCTGTCCTCTCTATGTAGTCTACCAGCCTTTTGAAGAAAGGGTGCCTGTACAGCACCTAGCACAATCAGATCCTGCTGTTGGCTTGAATTTCTCTCTGCTATAGGAATACTAATCCCTCTCCAACAATAGAGACAGGCACTCCACAGAGCAGACACACAAACAGACTTTCATTAGAGAATGCAGTCCTGAAAGCCTGTTTCACAAAAGGCTTTGCTGATTGGACTCAGTCATTTGAACAGTGATGGATACAGGGTATATTCCACAAGAGCCTAGAAAGAAAGGTGCAGCAGTATCAGCAATGAGATGCAGACACTGTACAATTCTGTAATACTAATAGGCTTAAGCACATAACCAGCCATAACCTGAATTTTTAACATCTACTGTGTAAATCATCGGCTTTTTTTTCCTTTTTCTTTCCTTTTTCTTTCTTTTTTTTTTTTTGTGAAAAGCAGTGCCCAGAAATGCTTAGAACTGTGTATTTTAAAAAAGCAGACTCCTATTTGGGTGGACATCTCCCCCATTCCCTCCAGCTTAGCAGCTTGCCAACATTTCTGCTGTTAATTACTGAAATTTCAGGTACATTCTGAGCCTTTTAATTTGCAGACTTTCACATCAACATCTCAGGCAATGAGGGTGTTGGGGAGAGCCCTGGGGTATAAAGCCAAATTTTTCAATTCATATGCACAGTGGTAGGAGACAAATATACAAGCAGAGGCATTCAATTTACATAAAAGCTTGTGGGACACGTTTTGAGACTTCTGTGCTAAAAATGAGAGGTCATTATAATCTATAGGTTTTCTTGCTTATAAACACTCACAGGTTTGCCAGTGAAGACCAAAATTTTCATAATCAATAGCCTCCATTTTTGTTTATTAGTTACTGTCACAGACAAGTGCTTCTGTTGATTAAGGGCTATGAAATCAAATCTATTGCCAAGGCAGTGAATAACATGATTAAAAGTCTACGGGGATCATTTGCGGCTTTTCACAGGCCCTGTGTGAAAGATAAGTGGTATTGCTCCAGGAACATTTAAAGGGCCAGTCCGCAGCCCCAAAATATATCTCATAATGAGTTAAAGATAGGGCAAGGCTGTTCTCAGAACCAGACTCGCCATTCACTACTGTAAGTCAGTTTGCCTTTATCGGGGGCCACATTTGCCAAGCTCTCAGCCTCTCTGGAGGGGACAGCCCACACATACTTGACTCTTTTTGCCAGAAGCCGTAGCTGTCATTGCGGCAGGTGGAGAAGCTGGGCACGATGGAGCCGAGGTCTCCTGCTCGCAGGATGGAGGCAGCCCCAGGGTGTGCTCCCCCGAGGAGCTCAGGGCTTGCACCTGGGCTACTGCTGGACTACAGCTGGCAGCGCAGGTGGGAAGCATACAGCTCACAAGGCTTGCTTTGCTTTGCCCTGTTCCTGACCCTCTTCCTCTCTCTGCAGCTGGGGCATGGCCTGGGGTCCGGTCTTGCCTCCTGGTTTCCTTTTGGGCCAATTCTTCTACGCAGCGCAGACCGCACTGCTTCCCTACCCACCCAGAGGGAAGACCTTATCTGCTGGTAGGTGATGAGGAAGAGGAACCTCCGCAAACTGCTCTCCTTAACCACTAATTCCTTTGACAGCTGGTATTTGGAGTACAGGAGGCCTCAAATAAAACATTCCCAGCATGCCAAGTACAGATTAAATCCTGTAAGGTGCAGAGCACCTTCTCCGATGGGATGAACACTTTGACCCCCAAAGATGGCTTTGCATAGATCACTGTCTCCCCAGACTGAACCTTCAACCCTGTGATGTTTACTTGCGTGAGTCCTTCACCTCATTTGAGCTGTCCCATTGCCTTGGAACTGGGTCACTGCAGTCTAAAAGGAAGAGAGCAAAAGCTGCAGTCTGAACAGAGATTGCCAAACCTGTGGAATTCCTCACATTTAGTAATGTCAGGCAGCTACTGCCTGTGCAGCTGAGCAGAGGTGGGAGGAAGCAAATGCATCATCAAAAGATGATGCATTTAAAAGTGATGCATTTAAAAATCAGAAAGTTCACATTCCTGAAGTCAGGCTAGGTCCCTTTTATATCGTAAGAAGAAGAAGGAAAAAAAAAAAGAAACTGGAAATACATTCACAGCACAGTATTGTATGGGATCCGAGCCAACGAAATTCAAGCCCAACTCTATTTTTGACTTCGGTAGCAGACTTCTTCACTTAGGTATTCCATTTTATTCCAGCCACACACAAATGTCCATTAACAATGAACGATGGAGTAAATATACACACACTACCTAACATCAACAGGCTGAATTACCGGCTCCTTTGCCTCTCTGTTGAGTATACAGAGAGCCCACTCAAAGCATTGGGATATCTGAGCTGGGCATGGGAAGTGCCCAAGGTTAGATGGTGTGGCATCTCTGTATAGAGGCAGAATACATTTGCAGGGTTCACAGAGTTGAATATTTTAAATCTGAAACAGTAGTCTGATCCCACCTGGATTGTCAGGATCATACTGTATTTATAGAATGAATAAAAATTCCTTATCAGCCGCGAGCGAATACAAGGAGATAAGCAAAGAACATGAGCAATTAAGTAACTTAACACTGTTCAGTTTACATCAGTAGGCAGCTGCTCTGTGGTCTCACCTGCAGGTACTCAGCAAAGAATTAATATGTTCAGTATAGTCAAAGGTTTTTGCTGATTCTTTATGCATTTTCACACCCATTTCAAAGATTTTCACTATGGTTATGAAACAAATTTGTTTTCTCAATTACTCTGCCTCTCTGGCAAACATCTGCTGTCCATGCTGTGCAGTGCCTGTCAATACACTGATCTTTCAACATCTTGTTTCTTGCAAAAATTGCTGGGATTTTACTAAGAAACAAGATCCTTTTCCCCAAGACCTTCTCCCCAAACCTCAGCCATTATAAAAACAATGCACCAAACTTGCAATATACAGGAATATAGTACTATCAGACTTCCCTCTGATTTAATTTTGTTATTAATCTGTAAATTTGATCCACGTAATTTAAAAAAAAAGAAACCAAAGACAGACTGAAACAAAACACAGGAACATCCTGTCTGAATCAGTAAGGGAAATTATAAGGGCAAATAAAGAATAGATAGTCATTATTTTTCAGTCAGAATACTTCTTCTAGCTAGATTGCAAGCCATTTATTTTCACTGGCAATCATATGATCTTAAAATTATTCAAGCTGAGAATTCCTGCCTAGATTTTGGAAAAAAACAAGACAACCTGATGCATCAGCCTTTTTTCATTATGAGCAGACAAAGGCCCCACAGGGCCCTAACTGCTCATCCAAATCCACCCTAGGGCCTTCTGTGGGGTCCTCTGACAGCCTGGGTCTGTCGGAGAAGTGATTCGTAATGTATTCAGGACTGTAGAGCTGGTCCTGGACTTGATACCTGGCCAAGCCTGTCACTAAAGATACAAAGTTGTGTTTGGACCCTTGTTGATATTGCACAATGAGAAAAATGCACCTCAATGAGCCACAACTACCCTCCTGCACATGCTTGGAGAGCACCAACGGCAGTAATTTATCAAGCTTTTCCAAACTCAGACTCTCAGAATCCTGAATTAGCTTGCATGTTTCTTTCCTATCAATAACAGAAACCAAGCTGTAATAGAAAAAATAGAAAACAAGTTATAATATTCCAAACTGCTGAATAGAATAATATAATATAATATAATATAAGCTAACATCTAATTTTTCTTATTGGTTAGAACTTGCAAAAATGACTAAAGGGTAAATAGAAATTTCTGGTCAGGATTCCAGAGATGCTGCTCACTGTGTCATTTTTGCTGGATCACCCTGCCTCATTCAAAGCTTGGGAAACATCGTCAGTGTCAACATCCATACAGAACAAATATTCTTACAGCAATCTCTGGACGAAATGCTGAACTGCAGGCAGCTCCCAGCAGTGCCGTCTGTACTTTCTGCCTTCATTATTGATACCATGGTATGATAAACAATTCTGCTATTGGCAGTTTGTTTATTAAAAATGATACAAAACTACTGTCTTGAATTAAAACAGGAAAGCTTATACTAAAGCCATAAAAGAGATATGGAGCTATTGCAGCACTGAAAACTCAGAGTTTTCCCATTGACTTTTCTCAGCTTATCAAATCAGAATCCATCCCCTTCCCCTCCGCTTTCTTTTTAATACTGTCCCAGAATGAACGCTACCATGTTGCAGCTGAGCCTCTGTGCTCACTTGACTGTTCGGGCCAAATTCTGTCTTTTCAAATTTACTGAAATATGCAGAGTTACGCCACCAGAGGACTTGCCCTCCTGTACCCTTTCTTGCTGAGGAACTAATTTGCTTGTCCTTAAGCCCATGTTTCTAAATTTCCAGGAGCAGAAACGCATTGTGGCTTTAAATATAGACTGTCAGTTTGTGGCTTGCGTCTCATATTACACACAGACAGCTTGAGACTCTAAACACAAGTTGGGCAGCACCATTAATATCTTAGAAAAGCGTCAGTACGCTTTCGAAATGCTCTATATTTTCATTCCTGAAGGCAGGGGGAGGGAAAAACATTCAAATGAAACTTTTCTAAGCCAGGGTTTAGGCAGAAACGTTACTAACTTTGCTCGGTCCTTTTCAGGAGCCAGAGTTTGAAGAGCCCGTTTCAGTTCTTCACACACATGCGCGCGCACAAACACAAAGAATAAAAAAGAAAAACAGTTTCATCACAACTTTTTTTCTTCAGGATTAGTCTCCGGCTTTCTTTTTTTCTTTTCTTTTTTTTTTTTTTTTCATATGAAACTCATTAGACAATCTTTTCCTAAAGCGGCAGACTGATAAATCCACTCTTATTGTAAGGAGGGGGGGATAAGGGTACTCACGTGGCTGAGATGTCGCATTGTTTTGGTAACTCATAATTTACGCCTTTGAAAAATGCCTTATTTGTGTTGACAGTCTCTCTTCCCTGCTCAGAACCGACGGCGGGATTGAACAGAACAGCTGGAAGAGCCCTGGAAAATGCTCCTCTTGTTCAGGCTCTCCTTGCCTGGCTCCTGACCCCTTTACAACTGGAAAAGGAAACAGCACATGTGTCATTCTCTTTTGCCTGTGTAGCTCACATGAGCGGGGAGGGGCACCCATTTGCAGATAGCAGTAACTGTATTCAAGTTTTGCAAGTTGGATGTATTCCACCCCTTTGCTTTTACTAGCCAGCAACCAGTAGAAAGAAAACACTCTTTTCATTCTTAGCCAAATCTAGACACACCTATTAGATTCGCTTCCCAAACCGCTACCCACCACTGTTGATATTATTTCTTTTAAGTGCAAAACTTGCTGCCGACTCCATTCCCAAAATGCCTATCATCAGCGGGTGAGATTAAAAGTAGGGCTTTCAATTTTCATTGCCCAGCAACATCCTTAACACTCACAGTCTAACTGATTCTGTCCTTTTAAGGGGTGAAAATTGATAATGACATTTACTGGTTCAGAGTAGTTACGTCAGCGTATAGCATGAATCTACACTGTGCTCAGAACAAGGAGGGACCTGTGGCTGTGGCACAGGTAACTCCAGTCCTGGCTCTGACACAGGCTTCTTATGGCACCTTGGGCAAAGCTTTTAATCTCTGCCTCAGTTTGCCATCTGTAGAATAAAGACAATACAACTGATTTCCTCCCAGTCTTGGTATTTTTATTTTACTCTGCAGGCAGGCATTGTTTATAAATAGGATATATTTATTGGTCTGCATGGGTTAATGTACTCATACTCCGCAGCAAGTTTTTCAGCCTGGACTAGGCTACCAGCTCCCTCATTTATATTACTAGCATTTAAAGCTATCTGTTTGGCTATCCGCATGCTACACTGCAATCAGCAGTACGTAGTTGTTGTAAGTGTGCATACACAGTCAGGCTGCGGTTGACATGGGCTAGGACTTCTAGGTCATACCAAAATACAAGTAATTTATAATGCATATGTCTCAGACACTAAGAAGAGTGGACAAAGTTTCCATTTCTCTGGTCCCTTTGAGTCAGGATAAATTAACCGCAGGCCTGTGACAGCAAAAACACAGTAACCGTTGGAATGGAAGTGGAAAAAAACAGAGTCATGAAATTCAGGCTGAGACTCATCCTGTTTTGCAAAACTGTCGCAGGATATTTCTGTGAAATCATCTCAGTGACCTCCTACAAGAAATCAATGCTGTGAACTTGGTTCACAGTATTTATTTAACAGCTATAGGATGGAAAGAACAGTGACTTATTTACATGCCAACGACAAATAACAGCTTGTTTGTGAGCACGGATACAGTAAATGACTTCGGTCAGCATTTTCCACACTCTGGGCTCATGGTAGAGAGCCCTGGAACGTTTAGTGATAGACAGAGCAAAGCAAAGCACAAAACAAAGAGGGAAAAATAATAGCAAAAACTCCTGACGTTGCTCCACTGGCTTCAACTCTATAGCACAGCTTTGATTTACACCAGATAGCTTCTCTATGAAAATACTGATGGGTTTGTTATCTATTACTTCTTCTTCTATATTTGAAGCACAATGTGCACAGGTAAAATTAGGGCTTTCTGACCTGGGGCATGAGAGTTGTTGTCATGCGAAGTTATTACATTTAAATCTTTCATCATCCTGATCCCTGAGAAATTTCAGAACTGCTGTTGAGAAAAGACTTATCAGCTGCTGCAGCTGAACTGAGGGACGGAAGGTATTGATGCCTTCATTATGTCAGTGCCAGTGGTCTAGACCCTTCCCAGGACTTTTGTGGCGGACTACTCAAAATACATACACACACCCAAGTGGGCTGCCCTAAACAGAGCCCCGTTAGCTCCTAGTGCTTAACCCCTTTGCATCTGTGCAACACGTCCTGCATCTGCCTTCTTCGTTCTTATTAAGGCTACTCTCCTATCACCAAAATCGCTGGGAGAGTTATACCCAAGCTTACATAAGAGAATTGTGTCAGAGCCAAGCTCACATGGGAAAGTGCCCTTTAACACCTTGGTATCTTCACTTTTCTTAGGACTTCTTTCTTTGCTTATTGAATAGACTGGGATTCCCAGGAAATCAGAGCGCTATTTCCCATGGCTGTTGCTTGCCCTCAAGCAGGCCATTAAAGACATTCTCCCTGACCTTTCCCACTCATCATTAATGGGAAATATGTGAAGTTGAAAAAGGAAGTGAGCACGACAACTCCATGCAGCCCCGCACGCTTCCGGAGGAGCCTGAGACCGGGGCGCAAAAACAAAAAGCAGCCCAGTGTTCTCTGCCTGCCCCGACCCTCAGTCGACTGCCCCTGGGGGACAGGAGGCACCAAAGGAACCCAGAGCAAAAGATGGGAGTGGAGTGGAGTGGAGTGGTGGTGAGGAAAATATATAATTAATCATTAATTTCTATCTTGTCTGAACTCCCTCCTAAACTTTAAATACAGTGGTCGCTTCTGGCAAAAAAGCCCCCTAAAAAGGAGAGAAGGTGAAGATAGTGGAAAGGTAGCTGAAAGCATTTTTTACCTAAGGGCTATGGCATTCATACAGGACCCACCTGATCTGTGGGATAATGCAGGTATGCTGGGAAGTGTGTGTGTCAGCTGTGTGGCTTTCATCAGCCAATTACTTGATCTTCTGGGGCCACCATGTTCCCATTAACCTACAGAAGAAGTATCGGTTTCCTGCCCTGGTGGATACTTTTTTATCTATCTCCAACCTTTGGAAGCTCACAGTGTTTTTCTAAGTGAGGAAACCCAAATTCCCTTTTTGTCTCGGTAGTACTTTCAGATGTGACAGTCCTTTCAGGTCCAAGAGTGTTAGCTCAGAAGTGGGACCTCTTTTGCCTCTGATACTGCAACTTATCCTACTCCTCCTAAGCACAGCTATGCAATGAATTCATAGTCAGGCCCACACGGTTGTTCTCTTTGATACTATCTTGCTCCAAGATAAATGATATTTCACAGTCGTTCAGGCTTGGCAAGCTGATGCTGCGTGCTGCAGCTGTTGTTCCCAACAGGAAGGGAGGGTTTAGGCTGCACTCGAAGGAAAATAAATAAATAAGCCAAAGGAAAAAATCTCTCTTCAGGAAGTTATGCCTGACAACAACAGGACATCAGACTAGCAATCCCTGTCTTCTCTGGATTTCCACGACAAAACATAATACAAAATCTGTAATCTAGCCTGCAAAAACAGTGGCAAGACTGAAAGAGGCTGAGTGGAAAACTCTCAGCAATATCCTTCATTGCCCACCCTACGCAGCCTCCCAGCCTCAGAGAGGGTGTTTGGATCCGCCACCTGGACCTTTGAGGAGAGGATGCAGCAGCGGCTGAAGCGGTTCTTGCCTGGTTGTGAGTTCAAAATCCTCTCAGAGTTTGCTTGTCCATCACCTGGACTGTCCTCGTGTAACATGAACTATGGGCTCGTCTCAGCCTGAGCTTTCTGGGAGGTTGGATCCTAAGCTCCCTTTTACTTTAGCAAGGGCTTCAGCCTCTTTTCTACCCTTTCTAGTCTGGATGGACCAGGCATGGATGGGACATATCCAAAGTTGAGATCTTTCTAATCACAGTGTGCATGCTTTGACCAAAGCAGTAGCTGGGGTATGTCCAACAAAGGTGTTGGATAAGTGTGTGTGCTTTAATCCATTCCTGAGTCTGCTTCCCACATTGCAGCAACACAGAGCCAGCCAGACACAGTCAGACTGGCAGATGATATTTCCTGAAATATAATAACACTGAGGCATTTGCTCTCATTTTTAACTTGCACGTACCACCCTCTCTGGAGAAAAAGGTATCAGATTAAGACTACTTTCTTCTATAAGTGCAAGAGCAAAAAGCTCTTGCTGCTCTTCTGTACCTCTGGTCAATCCATAACTGGCAGTCTCTATGCAGGATTGCAGGCTCAATTTGCTCAAAGGTACTTATCCTACCAAATTAATGCTGTCCTGGTAATTTTTACAAGCACACTTTATAATAACTGTGCTAGATAGCTTCCTCATCGTATTGATGTTGTAACAGTCTTCGCTTTGGTTATCAGACTGCTTTCCATAGCCTTGGATCAATTATAAGATCACAGGTACTTCAGTACAGAGTTTAGTGTTTCAACCCACTATCAGAGCACAAAGCTGGCATGTGATAAAGGCAAAGTTACATTGAATGAAACTAGGGCACCATGAGGACGTGTGTGATGACCCCAAGACCCTGCTGCTTAGCACTGTTCCTATCACTGCTTTAAAAATAGCTCCACAAAATTCCTAGCCCAAGGGAGGCTTGAACTTCATTTTTCTCATGAGTCATGTGATTTTAGTTGTTCTTATTTTAAAACAACCTTAAACTCACGTAGTTTTTTCTTTCATTCTGCAACTTGTCTGAGCAATCATGAAAATGTTTGTGTTTACTGACTTAGTCAAGTTGCTTCCTTTGTTAAGTGATTAATTAAATAACTAGAAGATGTAGTCAGCAATCCTAATGGAGTGCATTAGAATCGCACCAATAACTCAGCACTGCAGTGGGAAGAAAGGGTTTACAAGCAGTTAGCACGGATCTGGGTCCTCCCAAGCGCCCTCAGGGTGTGTTCTCCTCTGATCCCTGGCTGTAGTATTTGCAAATCCTTAGGCTCTTGGAGACCATTCCCAAAGTGGCAAGTGGTTACCATATCCGGCATGCAGGGCATCCCTTAGGACCACAAAAATTAAGTTTGGGAGCTCCCAAAGCAATGAATACTTTTATGCTGGTAGTGTTGGTTTTGGGGTTTTTTTTTTGTTTGGTTGTTTGGGGTTTTTTTTGTTTGTTTGGTTGGTTTGTTTTGTTTTAAATCTTATTCTAAACAATTCCTAAATCAATAGGCGTAGGATCCAGGGAGCCCTGGCTAAAACCCTGGTGTAAACTTACAGCTACAGTAGAAATAATTTTTCCTTATCTGCTCACTGGTGTTCTCTAAGATAAAAAAACCATGGTTGTTGACCCCTGGCATATGAACACGTGTGTCTTCCCCGTGCAGTCACGTGACTGGATTTACTAACATCCTGCAGACAGTTCCTCCCATTGCTTTCAAAAGACTGTTCACAGGAATTAAGCAGATGAGAAAGTGACTGTAAAACCAGAGCTCCGGGGAGGACTCTCAAAGCCAAACCCAAGCATTAGACATGCGATTCCCCACTGTCTTTTAGTGAGACACAAGTAGGTGCCTTATTTTTCCTTTTAATTTTAAAGGAAATTCACCCACCCTTGCTTAATGGGTAGTTTGTAGTTCTCTCGAATAGTAAAATATTATTCTCACTGGAGTGAGGTTCCTAAGCCGCTGATAATAAATTTGTTTTACAAGCTTTGTACAGGGAGTAGGAGAGAAAGAGTACCCCAAGTACAACTAAATGCACTGGATGTGGCTGTCCTTGAGGTCCACTCCCCAGTGAGTCCAGCTAAAATAGGATATGGTCTTAAAACCAGCTAATCTGCTGTTCCTTTTATTTTTGCTAAGTAAGTTTTTTATACAAAAATGGATATAGCTGTCTGCTGTGAAGGGAGTAAAAATTTAGAATGGTCTATTCTAATAATAAATTGCACGCTGATCTTTTTTTTACTGCAGCAAAGGCAATTCAGCTGTATCTGATTGGCAGTACTTCAAGATTTTTGACATTCAGTAGGAGAAGAATATACAGCTGCAAAAATGAAAACAAAGAAAAAACTCTCGAAATGCACATGCTGGAATGGCAACAAGCCCAACTGCAACAGCTTACAAGACCCACTCACAACTAATCAGGCACTGGGACACACAATGAATGTTTTTGCTGACTAAATTATACAATGAGTTTTGTTTTGTTTTAATGCAGAGTCCAAATGTTTCACTCTGGATACAATGTCACAGACTTCCTTGAACTTTATTTAAAGGGCATGTATGAACATGGTTGAAAAGTTCAGCTGTTGATTCTGCAACATTCCCACAGATCTACTTTTTATCATCCCTGTGTTCCTGTTGGACATGGTAGGCATTAAACTGCAAAGAAAAGGCAAGATGCTGAAAGAGAGTATGTAGAAATTACTCCTTTCTTGTAGTGAGCTGCAAGCAAACTCTACTAATATATACATACTTCACCATGAAATCTGCAATGCTTTATTTAGATATAGTTTTCTTCCTTATTAAATCAAAGAGCTGCCCAGGAAGTTATAAGTCAGGACAATAAACATAACTACAGGAAAAATATCTGAATAATCTAAACATATCTTTTCTCTACCAGGTAAATTAATATGAATTTTGGCTTGTGAAGTCAGGCTGAAAGGATGTGAAAGGGAGAGTTCATGAATGGAATTGGTTTAGATCAGGAAGTTTTGGGAAAGATCTTGGTTCAGAAGTTTCTAGGAGCACTGGATCTTGTCAGTTTTTTTCAAACACTTAAATAAGAGCTGGAGCAATTCTGTGGAACACCAGTGCTACACTGCTGGTTCGTCTCTGGGAGCTCAAACCCATATTAGGAAAGCACTGAAGAATGCCCTTATGGCCACCTTGATTTAAGAAAACACAAAGCATGCTCTTAATTTTAAGCACATACTTAGGTCTCTTTCCAATTGAAAGCATGCTTAAAGATTTTCCTGATTACTGAAGGCTGCCTATAAATATTCATATATGGACACTTCCTCTACCACATCACTCAAGTTAAATTTCCTAATTAGACTCTACGATGAGGCAGTCTATTGAAGAAACTTTTTAAAGATAAGGGGTTAGTGTCATTTTATGTAACTTCAGTGATTGAGATATTAGTCACATAATCTATTTGAGTCTTCTGCGTTCCCTCCGGAGACAAAGGAGGAGATACATGTTTCCAGAAGGTGATTCATTCTGTGGCTAAAATTAGGTGTGATGAACTACATCACATCCAATAATTTTGTCTTCCCCCTAAGGAAAGAACCAACACCCTTCTTTGCTGAGATCCAGGCATAAAGGAAGTTGCAACATTTCTAGGAATATTTAAATTTGCTATTTGTATTCTGGTACCATTTCATGCTCATCACAGAGGCCATCCCTCTTGTACTTAGCAAATACAAATGGACAGAGTCCCTGCCTTTACCATGTAAATGTGCTGGTATGCTTTGGAATAGTGGGCAGTCAAATCTGCATTTAGTAAGGGTAACTGATTATATGCACCATGTAGCATGAATAAACACTGTGTTAATTAACACTCTGTATCAGCATTCCATCATTTGAAATTTCACCTGCCATCATCTTCTGTTGTTTGCTTTTTTTAACTTCAAAAAATAATTGTTAGATAACCTCTGAAATGTCCTGCTGTGGTGGGTCGACCCTGGCTGGATGCCAGGTGCCCACCAAAGCTGCTCTTTCACTCCCCTCCTCAGCTGGATGGGGAGAGAAAATATAATGAAAGGCTCGTGGGTCGAGATAAGGACAGGGAGAGATCACTCAGCACTTACCATCACGGGCAAAACAAACTCAACTTGGGGAAAAAATAATAATTTAATTTATTACCAATCAAATCAGAGTAGGATAATGAGAAAAAAAACCCTAAATCTTAAAACAGCTTCCCCCCACCCCTGCCTTCTTCCCAGGCTTAACTTTACTCCTGATGTTCTCTACCTCCTCCTCCTGAGCGGCACAGGGGTATGGGGAGCTGGGGTTGCGGTCAGTTCATCACATGTTGTTTCTGCCGCTCCTTCTTCCTCAGGGGCAGGACTCCTCACACTCTTCCTCTGCTCCAGCGTGGGGTCCCTCCCATGGGAGACAGTCCTCCATGAACTTCTCCAATGTGAGTCCTTCCCACGGGCTGCAGTTTTTCATGAACTGCTCCAGCGTGGGTCCATTCCATGGTGTGCAGTCCTTCAGGCACACACTGCTCCAGCGTGGGTCCCCTGTGGGGTCACAAGTCCTGCCAGAAAACCTGCTCTAGTGTGGGCTCCTCTCTCTACTGGGCCACAGGTCCTGCCAGGACCCTGCTCCAGTGAGGACTTCCCACGGGGTCACAGCCTCCTTCAGGCATCCACCTGCTCCAGCGTGGGGTCCTCCTCGGGCTGCAGGTGGAGATCTGCTCCACCGTGGACCTCCCTGGGCTGCAGGGGGACAGCCTGCCTCACCATGGTCTTCATCACGGGCTGCAGGGGAATCTCTGCTCCAGCGCCTGGAGCATCTCCTGCCCCTCCTTCTTCACTGACCTTGGTGTCCGCAGGGTTGTTTCTCTCACATACTCTCACTCCTCTCTCCAGCTGCTGTTGTGCAGTTTTTGCCCCCCTTCTTAAATCTGTTACCCCAGAGGCACTACCACTGTTGCTGATGGGCTCGGCCTTGGCCAGCGGCGGGTCTGTCTTGGACCCAGCTGGCATTGGCTCTGTCAGACACAGGGGAAGCTTCTAGCAGCTTCTCACAGAAGCTGCCCCTGTAGAATCCCCGCTACCAAAACCTTCCCAAGAAAACCCAATACACCTGCTGATAGTTTAAATAAATTTATGTACTTTATGTAGGTGCAGAAATAAAGGAGAGAAAGCGGAGCTTAAGTATGTCTAGGAGATTTGGACCCCCTTCCCATATAAATGATCTAGCTTAGAGTATCTCAGCTAAAATATAAAATGAAAAAGAAAATGGTAGTGTCTTGCTGGTATCTGATCTTACTGAATAGAGTACCCAGATATCATCTACGTATAAAGCCATTGTGGTTCACAGTGGTTATGATGATGTTTTGCTCTCCTAAGTATTCAAATTGTGGAATTCACATGAAAAAAATCAGAAACACCTCCACAAAATACCATTGTTGTTGTTCTCTCGTGTTACCATATACTTCTTTTGCTGCATGCCCTGAGCTGTTAATCTTCCCATCTAACTTCTCCTAAATCACTGGTGATGCAGCACCACTGCCCTGCTGTCAGTCCAGCCCAGACACGGAGTGTGTTAACAGCTACATCCAGTTAGCTGTACCTCGTAACAAATTAGCTGTGTGTGTAAATGAGTAATCTAACTCTGTTGTTATCATATCAGTTAACATTTTTGTATTGTCCACTAAAGTCAGCATTGACTTAGTAGTCAACGCAATGGCAAATTGAATGGCCATGGGCAATACCTAGACATTAATTCCACACACATCAAAAAAAAAAAAAGTATTTATGCTTATAGTCAGCTTTTTGATAGTGTCAGGTCAGTGTCTTTCAAGTTTTGGAAGGTATGTGGGGAGATTCAGTAATTCTATTCATGGTTTTATCCTAATAGGAGAAGGAAGACTGAATGTTTCCAGCAATTCTCCATACTCTGCTAGTGAGCTGATATTGCAAAATTGCAGTTTGCTGGCAAAGAGCTAAAAATTATTTGGATTCCTTAGAGGAACAGAAGATCACCTACAATGTACTGACAGAAAAGGTTGGAAATGTTGAGTTTTTTGATCACTGGGAAAAAAAAGATTTAAAAGCATCCAGCACTGCAAATATTATCTAGAAAGAGAAATGCACCTATAATATTGAGATATGAAAGGCTTTTCTCCATTTAGAAGTCACATTAGTTTAACATAAATCATGTAAAAATCTTACGTCATTTACATTCTGAAAGTAAAAATGTGGACAAATCTGTCAGACTAAAAATTATATTAACATAGTCTCTCCTTGTAAAATGTACACAAGCAGAATGAGAAGTCAATGCACGCCCACTTTACTCTCAACTGATGTCTTTGCCACAGATGGACACTGATAACTCTTGCCTATTTTTTACCTCCCGGCTCTACCAAGAAGTTATCTTCCATTGGCTTCATGGCATAGTGCTGTGATTAGAGCTCACTGTGGACAATTGAGATCACTGATTTCATGCTCACAGGGTGAAAAATCCCTAGGAGCACTCCAGCTTTGTGGTTAGGCACTCTGGCCACTAAATGATTTAGGTTCTTCCTTGCTTTTTCACTACCAGGTGTCTGTTTGGAATAGTGGATTTGTCATTTTGAATGCAGAACATTTGTTATACAGGACTTATTTGGGTTCATGTTTGGACTTCCCCTGTGCCCCACCATTTCTGTGATGTGAGGTCCATGTGGAAACCCACTCTGTGAAAGGGTCTGGCGACCCCACGGAGAAATGGAGGTTACCTGTTGAAGCAGAGAAGAAGGAGTACCTCTCTTAGGCATGCTAACTTGCCTTTTGGTGTTGTTTAATTTTTCTCCATTGACTGTACAGTGACTTTTGCTGCCTTACATAAACTGTCTGAATTCCCTGGGAAGGCCATTTGACTGCTTGAAACTGAATGTGTCTTTTCACTTCTAAAAAAATCTCATCAGCTGCAGATCTTTGTAAAAAGTCTGAGATGAACAACCAATGGCTGACCCCACCTCTTCTGGAAACTGTGGTCTTGAGCTAACTTCTGTGGTCTTGTCAACATTTTGGAAAACAAGAAGCAGCATCATGGAGGAGCTTTTTCTTTTCCATTTTGAAAGCATGGAAGAGAGATATCTTTAAGTATATTGGGTTTATGATTCATACAAGGCCAAGGCCTTGCTGCAGAAATACATGTTTAGCTTATCAGAAAGAAGATCAAGAGGTAATATGATTATTGTTTGCAAGTATCTCCATGGGAAGGAAAAATCAGGTACTAAAGAGGGTTTTGAATCTAGTGGAGTAAAGTTTAATGAGAGTTAACAATTGTGCATTTACTCTGTAACAATGCAAATGAGAAAAAAGACAGTTTTTTAACAATCAAGATTTGGAATAAAGTACTGAGAAAAAGTATGAATTTTTCTATTTCTTGAAATCTTACAGACACCTTGCTGGAAGATTTATGAGTCAAACAGAAGCTATTAGTTCAATATCATTTTGTGGCCTGAGTGGCCTTGAAGATATTAATCTGTGAATCAGCCAATGAAAATCCATGGCCTGTAAAGGGCAGCGTATCTGACGACATGATCGTTATGTCTCTTCTGTCCCTACAGGCCACAAGCTGATGAAACCATCTGTATTAGCTCACTCCAGAGTTTGCTGTTGTAGCACTGCTCAAGAAATTCACTGTAAACCACCTCCTTGGTTCTGCCTTTATATGTATATAAGTAGACTTGAGACCTACAAATTAAGTCATGAGCACAGAGGGTGGGGAGTGTCACCAAGCGAGCTATCAGTGTGACATTTTAAAGCTGCTGGCTGACTGCAGAGTGATATGCAAGCATATACATGAAGCATATGGGGAGGCAGGAGACATATATCAGAGACAGCAGCTGGCATATCAAGTCCAGGAGAAGAAAATGAATTGCAATTCCAGGCAGAGTGTCTTAACTCTTCTCTCCTTGCCTATGGAGATTTTTATTTCTTGTATTGCTACAATCTCAATCATTTATTTCCAAGATTAGTCTTTTTATTGTATGTTACTTCTGGTCTTAATGTCCTGAAGCACAGCTTACATTCTGTTATCACACTGTAAAAGTGGGATAAACCTATTGGATTTGCGCTTGGTACTTTGAGCTCAAAAGAGTAGAGTAACTTCAGATTTATCACTATGTAACTGAGAGTGATATTAGGTGTTAAATTTAATATAACCCTTCCCTGCACAACAGAGAGAGGGCCAAATTCTCCACTGATGTAAAATGATAGAGCTCAGTTGGAAATAAAAGAGATTCTGACCTGGGGTTCAGAATACTTAAAAACTACCCAGAGGGAACAATTGAGTAGGAGGATATATTGTTTTCTACTTTATTCCATGACTTCAGCACAACTACTTTTCTCAGCATGAGCCCAAGTCATCAAAGTTTCTCACTGTAGAGTCATTCACTATAGGCTTTCTCTGCTATCCTGCTGTGGACGTTAGTGCGATGCCACGAGCTCTCTCACACCTGCAGTTACAGCTTCTAAACAGATTGGTGTCCCCTGGAAATCATGAAACATTGTCCTTGTGATGTAACCTCTTCTTCCCTGGTGTGACAAAATGTGCCCTACCAAAAATAACCTGCTTGTTGTTACTTTCCCAAAATGCTCTCAAAAGGATGTGGTGTTACCAACAAAAGTTATGCTGGCTAAACATATGACAAACAAAGCGGTCAAGGATGGCTTGGTGCATGAAAGTAAGGAGTAGGAGGTAATCATATGATTTTTTAGTGAAAGGTAACAAGATAAAAAGTAATAGTAGTTGAAGTATTGTAGTATGTAGTATTGTAGTAAACAATAGGAAATTAGGTAATATTTCAGAACAAAGAAGAAGTGGGAAAGAGCTCCAGAAAAAGGAGTGGGAAAGAAATTATCTTTTCTTTTAGAAACAGGCAAAGGAGGAGCAGACAGGGACGATGACTATTCTGTCCAGAGTAAGGGTGCAATAGAGTAAACCAAGCTACCTCTGAATGAGATGGTCTGTCTGTCTGTGTCGTTCAGGGTGTCAGGAAGCAGGGTAGGTGTGCCAATACTGTGTGGAGCTCTTCCAGAAGGGCAAGCAGCCCTGGCAAAGCTCTGTACTTCCTCAGCTGTATTGCTTCTGGTCATAGTAGTACTAAATAAACTAGCTTTTCATGGCACACCCTCCTTGCACAAAGTAGGCATTTTCTACGTTCCCTGTAAAAGGTCACCCATGAGGTTCAAACTGGTCATCCTCCTGAGCATGGTTCAAGTACGTGAACCGCAAAGGCAGCCATCCTCTTGTTTAATATAATCAGAAAGCCAGTTTTGTCTTGGAGCCAAATTTAT
This sequence comes from Aquila chrysaetos chrysaetos, assembly GCF_900496995.4. Classification (NCBI taxonomy): domain Eukaryota; kingdom Metazoa; phylum Chordata; class Aves; order Accipitriformes; family Accipitridae; genus Aquila; species Aquila chrysaetos. Next base: position 38,028,757 of record NC_044009.1, read on the forward strand.
GGGTAGTCATGCGCTGAGCCAACTCCCCACTACCTCAAATACCTCTCAACAGTGAGAACTGGGGTCCTGCCTCGCTGGTCTGACAACAAGGAATGCACAACATACTTTTTTTCCCTCCTCCTCTTTTTTGTTTATAACTTGTGCAGTTCATACTCTGTGTCTGGTCTGTCTTGCAAATTGTTGTCACCTCAAGTTTCAACACTGTCAGAAATGTTTATCTCATTAGAAGGGCTGGAAAAGCAGTGTAATAAAGTAAAATTAAATTACTAGAGTAGCTTGGGTATTAGTGACAGTGTGGGAAAATGATAGCAACAAGAATGGCTGAGGAAGTTTTACAGCTCCCCAATGCCTAACACTGTAGCAACTATTCAAAACAACTGTTATTTCTTTTTGATGTTTGCTTTTAATATTTGCTCTTTTTTGGCACCAGATTCCTCCAAACCATGTATTAATGTTGCTTCCTTTTATGCTTTGTGAAGTCCTCAGGAGTCCTCGGGTTTTCTAATGTCTGGATGCTTTATGAGGCATCTGTTTTCAAAGCTCAGGGCACCTGTTACTAAATTCACTCAGTTTGAATTATATGATGGGCAGTTCTACTGAAGTTTCTGGAAGGAGCTTGTATCAAAGTGGTGCCATGTGCTCCAGGGCAGGGTTGTAGACTCTGGAACCAAATGCCGCCCTTTTGGAAAACTCTTTGTAATACAGTGCAGGTGATGATTTGCCAGCCAGTAGACTTCAAATGTCTGTGTTGTATGTACGCATTTCACCAGAAGGGGAATATATGCTTGGGAGACAATGAAGGAAAAGATGGAGACCAATGCAGATGAACTGTCACTGAGAGCATTTTGACAGAAAGGAGGCTTCCAAACCAACAATATCAATGATGAATCTTGGTATTGCTTCTCCAGACTGCTGCTGGTGGGTGTCTTCACTAGAAAAAGGTTGCTTTTCATATATAGTTATGTTACTGCTTTTCATATATAGTTATGCCATTGCTTATCGAAGTGTACCAATAAAAACTGTCTTGGCAAAAAGCTTGAATCATAATTTGCCTTTGAAATGTCTTTGATTCCTCTTTTTCCTATGATAAAATATTTTTTATGTTTTTAAAACTCTTGGGTCTTTATAATTCTATACCGAACAGTTAGAAATTCCTGTAATTCCTGTCTGTGCAGAAATAGCTGAAGACAAAAGAAATAATAACAAGACCCAAATCACTGAAAACTTTGAGGGTAAGATTATGTCTGTAAATATGCAAAAATCAATCATTTTATCTGTGAAGTTTGCTGATACAATAGTCAGTTAGGATGTAACATGCAAATGAAGTGAATGTAAATACACACTTTATGCATGCAAAAGAATAGTTGCATGTGCACATCAGTCATCCAACTATTTCTCCTACTTTTCTGCATATGTAGGTCCAACACATCACATTCACAGTGGGACCAAGTTCCAGTTCTGGGAGACTTGTTCTTTCTTGTGGTATCATAATCTAGAGGCCAGAAGACCAGCCAGCATTTCTTAGCCTGTATGATACAGTTCAACCCTTCTAACTGCTGAAGACTGACATGTAATCTGCCCACTCATATCTCACCTGATTGGTGGCAAATCTGTCATGTCCGTAGTCATACATTTGCACTGTAGCACCATGCTAATAGCCATTAAAATTTACAAAAGCTGAAGGCTCTGTTTAGTGCCCTTTAATACAGAAGAATATGCAGCCACTTGATACGTGACAATGTTAAATAACCAGTCAGAAAGTTACACAAAGGAAATGTCCAAAACCAAAAGGAGTGCTGAAACTTTTTTTTATGTTTCTTCTGCAGTCTGTAATGTGTTGTCCATTTGGTGAAGTAAGCCAAGTGCTTGCTGCCTGCTTTCAGGATGTCCTTGGAAATGAGAGACCATCTCATTGTTTTTTCCTGTTGAAGTAGACAAACTTTAAAAACAGCAGATCTCTGCTTCCCATACTTTTTTTTTTAAATGATCTATGAAAGGAAAGACCAATATTTAAGTGGATTCCCAGAGACAAACCAGCTGGGTCACTCTAAAGTGCTGCACTTTCCCTTAAGGTATCTGAAGTAGTAGTGAAATCATCTAGCAGTTTCCTTCCTAAATTCAACATGTTTTTTCTCCTGAGCTTTTTGGAGCCTTTCCCCATTTCAGACCATAAGCCTGTTCTTCCTCTATCCATTCATCTATCATTGCCTGTTAGTTATTGAGGCCTGGCTCTGTGTTGAATGCTGTTAATGGTTCTGTATATATGTAACACAAAAATAGAGTAGGATGTAGTCATTTTGTTGCTTGTCCAAAGCCTCACCAGTTCCTTTAAAAGAAACTGAGGGATTTTGCTTAAATGAGGGCTTGTTTGTCTGCTTTCTTCTGATGTATTGCAGCATGCTTTCTGAAATCTTGGAAATTCATCTCTTCATCAGCTTGTTATTCCCCAGCTAGTGAGTACCATTTGCAATTATCTGATATTTTAATTTTTTCAACTAGTACACTTAAGGTTTGACTTCTCCAAACTGAGTGTCTGATCCTGCATATCCTGACCAAATCCTGTTTTTTCCAAAAAGCTGCCATTAATTGTACCAATCCAGAATCAAGCCTAAGCAAAGCATGGATAAAAAATGACAGGCCCCTTGCTTTTTCTAGATCCTTATCCTGTGTTTACCAGCAATGATTTCTGTGTACTTGCAATGCTTAAATGTTACTTCTTTGGACTTCTGCATGCTAAGTCCCCGGTCCTTTTCCCTGCCTTCACTGATCTTGTTTGCCATCTGCCTAAGCACAGTGATGTATTAAAGATCCTGCTGAAATCTGTGTAAGTCACGTCCACTCCCCTATACTTCCAAGGATGCTGTATTATGCCTTCAAAACTATGCATTATGCTGTTTTCAAGTGACGGACTCTTAAAGATCCTTGCCTGATAAATGTCTTCACTTTCCCAGTAACACATCACTTAAGTTAACAACTCAGAAGGTTGCTTCTTAGAGAAAAGTTAGTCATATGAACTTGTAATTAATGTTTTGTCCTCTGTGACCCAGTTTTGAAAGTTGGAATAGTTGCATTATCCAGCTGGGTCTCACCCCTCTGCTGACATTTAGCACAAAGGGAAGGGGCTTGAGCCCTTAATACAGCCTCCAGGTCCCAGGGAATAGTGGCACTTCCAGGGGCCCTGTTTATTCCCATCAGGTCAGCAGAGAAACATAGGACAAGACATGATGGTAACCTGTACACAACTTTTGCTTCTGTCTGTGGATTGTCTGGGATATGTCAGCTCCAAGCTTTCCGCTGAGATTCTTTTTTTCCAAGTTTGAGTATGTGCAATATTGACAGAAACACCGGTCATGTTGATTCCTTTTATGACTATGGGAAAGTAATAGGTGTTTCCAGGCCATGATTCATCTAATTCTTTTTAAACATGTAATTTAGACTGTGATGAATTGCAACTGAGAAATTCCTATTTCTGTCCACTAGGGACAGAAGGGGAGTCTAGACTACCTACTTTAGGTATGGATGTTAACCCTGACGACTTTATAATTTGGGTGATGTGCATCTCATCTGTGATGGGACTATCACCATCTCTGTCTATATTGCTCATTGCTTTTTGGCAATAGATATAATAACATAGACTAAATCTACATTACATGCTGCAGTAGGTGGTCTGAACTTGGTCTGGAAATGTTAGCTAGGATTTGGAACTATATTTACACAAATATATTAGGCACAATAAAACCACAGTGACTAGCACATTACAATAAAAAATGGATTTTACTGGATTAGGTGTCTTTGAATAGTCTAGACTTCGTTTCTTTATTCTGCTCAGTTTATTAATATATCTGGACTAGATTTTTGTTTTGATTTGTTTCCCCCCCAAGTAGCATGTCCCCATAATCTGTGAATAACAAGACAGGGGGAATTTGGCATGGCTGGACAAACATTTTTATACATCCAGGAAGAAGGAAATGACTGGGTTCATCATTGGTGAGACAATACTAGGAAGCTGTTTATGTTCTTTAATAGGAAGATGTATTTTCCCAGGCCCCAGGAAAAATGAGGTGATGCTTTGTGCATTTTGTATTAGCCTAGCAGCAAAGTGAAGAAGCAGGAGAAATTGGGTCCTGCAGATTTGTGGGGAGGCATTGAGGAACAATGAGCAGTCAAACCTCATAGGGTATTTTCCTGTTCCTGTCTTCTGTCCTCAGTTGTGGAAAAAAAATGATAGTGGGGAAGGGATACACAGGGACCCTGTGAGACAGCACAAGAAAATTGAGAGAGGGAGGCTGATACGGTGAAACTGATATCCAGTGGGTATCAACTGAGAAAAAATGTAGTGATTCAGTGATTCCATCTTCAAACAGAATAAAATTTTGTGGTTAATTCTGCAGGCCTATAGCCCAAATCTTTTAATTTTTTCATTCATAACCTGCCTGATGTAATGGAAATCATGTTTATTAAAACTGTAGAGTGTAACCTGGGAGGGACTTGCAAAGACACTGGAGAAGAAGATAAGAATTGTAACTAATTCTGGTATGTTGGTGACATGGTTGGGAAAAATCTGGGATAACATAATATAAAAACAGAAAGTATGAGACACCAGAGTGAGAAAAGAATAGTCAAGTGCACACACAGAAGATGGGGAATAAGTAGCAGTTCTTCAGACAGCTGAAGAGTTGTAACAGTTGAACAAGTCATGTCATGTTCATGATGTCATGGGAAAAGCAAACATATGAGCAGGAGTATCACCTGTAAAAAATAGAAAGTTACCTGAGCATTAGCAAGGCTTTAGCTGAACTACTGATCATTGCTCTAGTAAACATGACCTGCAATAAAATGTTGGGAGAAAAAAAAGGTAGTTTAGGCCTTTGGCCTAAAGAAAAGATGCCTGAGTGGAGAAATGATCACAAATATACAAATAATATAAAGCTGCTGTTTTCCATGGTCGCAGAGCCAAGACAAGAAGTAATAGGACCAAAATGCTGTTCCAGTCTAAAGGGCTATGTAGTCACTTGATGATGACAATACTGTGTGATGTTAGAGCCCTTATTACACCAGCCAGTGTTAATGGAGAAGAAAAGGGCTCCTTGGTCCATTGCTAATTCCATACCTAGGTTCTGTTCTAAACATTTTATTGCCTTGGCTTAATTTGGGCCTGAAATAATGTTTATATGCTACCCCAACATCTAGAATGGTAGAGAGAGAAAAAGATAATAATATGAGAAATTACAATATGAGGAGGAAGCCTAAATAATCTTAGATCAAGACAGAAAAATCACTCTTTTCAGCATGAACATTTTTTCATTTACATATTTGTTTAAAAGCAATAGTTTCAACCAGCTGCTAGTTTGAAGGTTTAAAAAAACCCTAAACACTCTGTTCTCAAACTGGGTAGTATCAAAGGAATTAATTAATTCCACTTTGTTAATTAATTTGTTTTGATGGACTTCAACATTGCAAGGCATGGTGGTATATTAGATTAGATTCCCCGGATATGTTTTAAGTAATAATAATGACAATAACACAAATCTTGTGTTTCTTTTTAAGTACTTGTAGAGAGTATTTTAAAGCCTTAATTTAGAAGTGGGCATTTCTCTTTCCAGGCTGTGGCTTGCATTAGTTTGTTCCAGGGTTTGGAGGGTGAAACTGGGAACTATCACAAACTGTCTTCAAAATGAGAGTCTGTCTTTGGGACGTGAGGTAGATCATATTAGCATTTATTTTGAAGAATCTCTCCATGTCAGCAGGAGCTCTGGGTTTTGTGTTTGCATTCAGAAGAAAGCACAATACAACCAAAGCAGAAAGATAGCAAAAATCCCTGGGAAAAACTCTGATTTTCTTGGGCCTTGGTATTTAAAAGCACGTCAGAATATTTTCCTGCCCTTTTTTCACCTCCTGCTCTCTTATCTCTGACTCATTCTGCACCATATAACACCTTCAAAATTATTATTTTTGCTATTATTATTACTATTTGCCCCTTCTCGTTTCTGTGTATTTGAACTAGAAGCCTTAACTTTTATCATGGTGAGGCCCAAATACAAGGACCCTGAAGCTAAATCAGAATTAAGAACAGCAGCTGGAATCATCTCCATGGGAAAAGAGAGGAAGGGTTCAGGATGATGCCCTGGGATCCCTAACACTTGCACTGGCTTCTTTCTCTCATCTAATACTCCACTGAGAAGAGCTTTGCAATCACTGAGGCAGGAAGGAGAGTTTAACAGCCACTGCTTGACTCCTGATTTCCAGGAAGAGCAAGATGAAGGAGTCAGCAGTGCCTGGATAACCAGCTAGAGAGACAGCCAAAAATGTCTTTTTACCATTTTGTCATCCCAATTTCTTCCCTGTGCAGCTCTGGGACCCCAGCCAATATCAGGGCCAAAACACCAGGGCAAGTAGATGGGCAGTCTTTCCGTCTTCCTAGGGATGCACTGGGCTTCCTGCACAACCAGATCCCTGCCTGCACAGGACAGCAGCCCGATGCTGATGCAGCCCCATACAGCCTTCTGCTGGAAGACATCCTGAGGGCGACATCCCGAGTGTCTTTGTTTTTTGTTTGCTGTTTAGATATTTTCCTTCAGAAAGAGATAATGGCTTGCAGAATTTAGACCTGTGCTTTCTCCCTGGGAAACGATCTCCTTTTCCTTTTCTCCATTCCTAGGTCTGGCCTTGTTTCATTACCTCTCTCCATTACCCATCACACCTGTTTACTCTTTTCCTTTTCATCAGGTTCCACTTCTTTCTGTTCTTGTTTTCTTATTCTCAAGAAAAAAAAAGAACTCTTTGCATTCCCTCAAGCCTCCTTATTTCTTGTTTAAAGTTTCTCAGCCCCTCCCAGAGCCTGGATTTTTCTTCACAGCAGAAAACAAAAGGTCTAGCATCCTTCCCCTATCTCTGAGCTAAGGCATCCTGAAAGAGGCAGCCTCAGATAAACACGTATTCATCTCCAGTGCTCCCAGATGCATCTCAGACAGTCTTCTTTATGGGAGCAAGATAAGACAATTTTGTGCAAGAGATTAGTATCTGTAAGAAGCATTAAGAACAAGAGCTCTGGTCACCAGTGGGGAAAAGAGATTGCTTAAGCCCTTAGCTTCTGTCGCAATGACTGTCTTCTCATGAATCAGAAGCGCCCTAGGAAAAGTATGTCCCTCTGACACCATATTGCAGCATAAGATATCCTTCAACAGCCAAAAGGCCAGAAATAGAAAGATAAACTCGCCTCTGTATTACATGGGAGACTTTCAGGTAGCCTGCGACGCACATTTAAGCACTAGATAGGTGGGTAACTCACCACAAAGGTTTGCCAGGGGAGATTTTAGTTTTGATGTCCGTGGGGCTGGGTGAACCCTGCATGAATACAGTAGAGGAAGAGGATGCCACACATAGCACACCCACAAGCCCTGGTCTCGAGGAATTGTGTTATAGGAAGGAAAATGCATTCCAACAAAGCCTGATCCTGGCACTCTCTCTTTTGCTCTTTCCCTTGCTTGGGAGCATTTTCTGTCACAACTAATTAAGGCCACAGCACTCTGGTCTTACTAACCCTGACTGGGAAGAAGGGATATCCCTAGTCCCAGTGGCTGATACTAGTGCTGCTTCAGCAAAAGGGCTGAAAATCCATACTTTGTGACAGAAGGTCGTGGTTGTGGCTGAAATGAGCCTGCAGAGGTGCAGGAAAAGGAAGTCCAGGGGGCAATGTGAGCATAAATGTCCCTGTGGGGGACTAAAGGAGCCATCCTGGAGTCCGAATGCCATTCAGCTGCTTTATGGTTTTTTTTTCTTTCTCTTAAAAAAAAAAGAAAAAAAAAAGAAAAATTAACAAAGAAAAAAGGAAAAAGGAAAAAAAAAAGTGACCTTTGTGGAGGAATCCCTACAAAATCACCAGGGCACCTGGGAAGGGTGAGGAGAATGTTCTTCTGAGAGCAGAGAGAGGTGCATAAACTGGATTTTGTGGTATGAGCCTAACAGTGAAATTTCAGCATTGAATTCCCTTCTCAGAAGGTTCAGGCTGTTTACTTTCATGTAAGGCTGCCTCTCCTCTCATGTTATCACTGTCAGAGGTCAAAGCCTGAGCAGTTAAAAAAGATGTGTTATTTTAAAGCTATTTATATTTCTAGGCAGGACTGTAAGGCAGGACAGGCTAGCCCACAGAAGAGTCAGTGAAGTGCAAACTCTTTCATATCTAGGAAATGAGTCGGGTCAGATAGGAATCAAGCATTGTTAGTGCCTGCCAGCTGATGGCCAGTCTATGTGCAATGACTTCCCTGCTCTGACTGCACTCTGGTGTGAATTAATGTTGGCAGTTTCAGCCAGCAGAAGGAACGAATAAGTGAAGTTGGCTGAGTTGTGTTGTCCGTGACTCTGGATCTCTGACACTTACCTGAGGGACTGGCCCCTGGTCCCACTATGTTTGTGCTGCTTTTGCCCTGGTTCAAAAAAGACAGCACAGGTATCATAATAAGAGCAGACAGTGGCCACTGCCAGCAAGCCTCCTTTTTACTAGACTAAACAAGCACAGATCCTTTAACACCTCTTTACATGTTGTGTGCTGTAGGTCACTGTTCTGGTAGCCATGAGTGGCGTGGTTTTAGCTACCACTTTGTAAAATAGAAGAATCACTTTTGATAGGTGATTGATGGTAAAATGCTTAGATTTTGAAGGTAAAGCTCAGCCATGGAAGGCACTGTAGGAAGTTATCACTAATTTCAGCCCCTGAGCTCAGCTGGAGTTTTAGCTGAGGATGGATTGACTTTATACTGAGACAGTCTGCAAATTCTGTAAGCAAACAAAGATGCTGCAGCATTTATATTGTGTGTTGTTCTACAAGATATTCAGAGCTTTCAGATACAAGGAGGAAAGAACTAAACCTAATGTTTCTCCTTTAAACTGCGAAGGTCCTGTTTACAATTCATTTTTTATGTCATTTAAAGGCAATTTACTTCAACAGCTCAGTTGTGAAACCATTTATTCAGGACAAAACCGTAACACAAAGCACCGAGGACAAGGCAACTGAAATGATCCTCCCACTCTCTTCTTATTAGCAAGGATATTGTTTTCTGATCCACATTATAAGCTTGGATAGCTTGCAGACAGTGTTAGCATTCTGGCTTTTGTGGTGCAGAACTGATTTTTTAAAAAGACTTTTATTAAATTGCTTTGAATTTTTCTGTTTTAAAAGCATGATGAATCAGACTAATCCACAATGTTGTTTTGTGGTTTTTTTAAATCAAGTTTGAATCTTAGATTCCTGTCTAGATGCATTGAGTCATGATTTTTTTGACTTTTTTAACAAATATACTCCTTTCTTCATTAGTTTCCTTTTTTCCAAAATAACTGCCAAGTCATCCTATGAACTCTTTACTTGACCATGTGTTTGTTCATTTAGAGATGAGGGAAGTGGGAGAAGGGAAAACAACCCTCCCTGTTAACATCCAGTCTCAAATATTTATTTTTCTATAAAGTAAATCAAGTATGAAAGGAACAAACTATTTAAAATTAATACCAAAAAAGTCAAAAGTCTTTTAAAATATATTTTAAACCCAGATACTTTCCACTGCAAAATGCAAACCCAGAAAAGTGTCCAGCAGTGTGTCACAGTCTAGAGCAATGGTTACATCCATGAAACGAAAACAAAGCAAACGCTTCATCAACAGCAAACCAGACTGCAGAAAGTTCCCTCTCCACAGTTATGTTAGTCTTTCTTTTGGCACTGTGAATACCCTGAGAGAAATTATTCAATGAATTAATATTTGAGGAAGCAAGAAAAAAGGCAAGAGAGAGTAAAACAAGCAAATAACCTGCACGAGCAAACAAAAAAGTACCCTAATGGGAAAACAAATATTATACATCTGACCAAATTTGGCTTCTATGTTAGGTGGCAGCTCTGGGCTCCTGCTGACTTCACAACTCAAATGTCACCTTGTGTCGTGGGAAGCAGCAGCTCTGCCTCTGGTGATGCCTTGGAACTATCCAGGGTCTTGTGGCTCTCCCAGAGGTACACATCCAGCCAACTTGCAGTGCAGGGTTTTGACTCTTCACAGAAGTGCTGCCATCAGGCAAAGTCAAGCAGAAAAAAAGAAAAAAAATCTACAATTTTCACAGTTATTATTCCTTTCAAGGTGTTACATCACCTTCTACCTTCTCATTTTGAACACTCTTTTAATGAAGATCTGATTCATGTTCATGTTAATGCTGCTTCTGATCAGAGCCCTTCTGTAACACAGGGGACCGCTGGCAGCAGGGAAATAGTTAACAAGTAGGCGGTTCAGGAAATAAGAAGGGCTTTGAATCCTGCCTTCAGGAATAGCCTGCACTTCCATCTGAGGCAGATATGCTTGTTCCTGATGATAACACTTTTCTGACCAGCTCTCCCTCGTGCTTGTAGAGCAGGGGAAAAACAAATACACAGGGAGCTGTCGCCTCTTGAAAAAACAGTCACTTCAGGGATAATGTCGTGGTTTAAGCCCAGCTGGCAACAAAGCACCACGAAGCCACTCTCGCTCACCGCCCACCCCCCACCCTGGCCCCGGTGGGATGAGGATGAGAAAATATAACGAAGTGCTCGTCGGTCGAGACAAGGACAGGGACGGATCACTCACCACTTAGGGTCACAAGCAAAAGACAGATTCAACTTGGGGAAAAAACAAAATCGATTTAATTTACTACCAACCAAATCAAAACAAGGATAATGAGAAGTAAACCCCAGATCTTAAAACACCTTCCTCCCAACCTTCCTTCCTTCCCGGCTCAACTCCACTCCTGGTTTTCTCTACTTCCCCCTGCAGCGGTGAAGGGGGACAGGGAATGGGAGTTATGGTTTGTCTCTGCCACTCCTTCCTCCTCAAGGGGAGGACTCCTCACTCTTCCTCTGCTCAGCATGGGGTCCCTCCCATGGGAGACAGTCCTTCACTAACTTCTTTGGCATGGGTCCTTTCCACGGGCCGCAGATCTTCAGTCACAGACTGTACCAACGCGGGCTTTCCCATGGAGTCACAGCCATCTTCGGGGGCATCCACCTCCTCTGGTGTGGGCTCCTCCACGGGCTGCAGGTGGGCGTCTGCTCCACCGGCGCACCTCCTCCCCCTCCTTCACTGAGCTTCGTATGTACGTAGGTTTTTCTCGCACATCCCAATCCACTCCCCCTTAAATTTATGTTATCCCAGAGGCGCTACCACAGTCGCTGATGAACTCGGCCTTGGCCAGAGGCAGGTCCAACTTGGAGCTGGGGAAGCTTCTAGAAGCTTCTCACAGGAGCCACCCCTGCAGCCCCCTCCCCTGCTATCACAGCCCTGCCACACAAACCCAAAACAGCTAATTAAGCTCACAAATCAAGGAGAGATGTTCAGATGGAGGCCTGTTCAGAGCATGTGCTCCAACGCCTGACAAGATCCAAGGAGGAACAAGATTGCTATAAGTCGGAAGAAGGGGTAAAAAATAATAATCACCAAAAAACCCCCAACACCCAAGTCCCATTTTCATAGACTCCCAGTGGAAATATTCGGATAGATTTCGATGGAACTGGATTGTTAATATTTATAAAGCCAGGCAAGACCTCCAGATGGAAGCTGCTCTATAAGTGCAAAGCTTTGCTATTAATATTTATTAATCTGAAAGTGCTTATTTAGTTTTTAGGCAATTTTTGCTCTATCCTTTTCCCAAGCAAACTAACATTAAATCTGTGGGATCGGTGAATTCTCAGCTTCCCACTGCTGCCTGTGATGTAAATTGCACTCCAAAGAAAAATGAAGGGAAATACAGAAGAACGTTCAGAAAGTCACAATGTGAAGGCTCAAGAGCTGTCTGCAGAGAGCATTCCTGGCAAGTGCTGAATGTTTGGACTTCACGTTGAGCAACATAAAGTTTTCAGACTTGATCCTGTGGCCTCTATGATAAAGTATGAAGTCACAGGGAGAAGATTGTGCCCACAGGAACTTCCTCCCAAGGTTGTGGATGTTTTGGTCATGTTTATACTGACAGATGTTATTAGATGGTATTTCATGATAGCAAGGATGCACGCCACCTTCTTGCCCAATGCCATGTGGCAATGCTTCAGTGGTGCTAAGACTCAGATAATATAAGGGAGAGGGCAGTTATCTGGGCACCATGGCTATGTCTACGCTGCAGCTTGGGTAGTCCTAGTCCCCTGATCATCCAGACTAGCCCACACAGGTTCCCTCTTGGGATGTCCTCCCCAAGGAATCCAAGGAATGAAACACATCAGATTGTGTCATCGTGTGCAGCTGGGAGATGGCCAAGCTGTGCATCCAGCAGCCAGGACTGCACAACTGTCACAGCAGGGTGTAGTGTGGCTCAGTTGCCCTTACTCAGGGGCCTAAATTCTGGTACTGAGTTAAAAAACTGTTAAAAGCCTTTTTGTGTTCAGAAAAAGGAATGACCAGAACCAAAAGTTCCTGCAAAGCCTATGCAGGCAAGTAAAAGTTTCCTCTGCACTCATCAGGCCTAAACCTAATGACTAGAAGGAATCAATGGAATTTGCTGCCCGTAATCTCACTAATTTGAAAGAAATCACCCTTAAGTGTGACTTAGAGAAGGCTCTTTTTTTTTTAATCAAGTTTAACAAAAGGAAACAGAAACTCTAATCTCATAAAAATTGTTCTATAAATGGCCAACCTCATTTTAGCCAATGGGTTCACATCAATTTTTTATTCCTTTTGCAGAAAAAGAAACACAGAACATTGTTAGTTCTTTTTTCATCTGTCAGTCATATATCTTTTAGCAAAATGTTGGGTCTGGATAAAATAATTACATGATTATAGTGAAAAGTAAGCTGATGGCTTATTTCCCCCTTGACATGAGTATGCTGCTTATTATATTCAAATACTTTGAATAATTGTCCTTGCTTATTCAAGAACCAAGATTCTGGCGTTTTGCTAATGCAATTAAAATCTTATTCTCCCCCCCCCCCCCCCCCCCCCAAAAAAGCTTAAATCACTTTTTCCCCTCTAATAAAACAGAAACATTAAAATAATTAATTTTCAAAGCAAAACAAAACAAGGGAAACTCCTCCCCAACCACTGAATCTCCATGTTAGCATAGTATTATTAGGGACATGAAAAAGCTACTAGCAATTTACATCTCCTAACATAGCTTGTCTTTTGTCTAAATGATCTAATATGGGGTGAAGTGAACTCACTTTTCTCAGACTCTTGGTGGGACATGAGATGGCTCAAATTCCCTGTCACATTTTGGCAGCACAAGACTGAAGTTAGTGTAGCAAACCACACAGCAAAGAGAGCTCTTTGGGCTTGGCAGTGCAATAGAACAGCTAGAGGCTGTTGGTTGACTCAAAAGGGCGTTTGTGAGAATTCTAGTGCAGTCAGATCAGACCTTCAGCCTATGCCTCATCTCTCCATTCTTTCTAAGTCTTTCTACAATTTGGAAAAAGTGGAAGAAAAGCCAAATGGAGTTTTCTGATTTCATCAAACACTGTAGCCGCTTCTGTCTCCTAAGATCAGACTTTCACAAGTTTTATAGAATTCCAGATTCAGCACCAACCTGAACTGTTTTATGGCAGGAATGAGCAGAGCTGTGGGTGCTGCAGCCCAGTCCTCCAGCAGGTACCCTGCGCTCAGTTCATCCCAGGGCAGCAAAGAGACTGTGACCCTGTGAAGTGCAGATGTTTGCATGGAAAGTACTTGAGTTGTAGGACTTGCTGTGCCGGTGGTTGAGCCTGTGCTTCTCCTCCCAGGACAGATGGTCCTTCAGGTGACCATGTCCTGCTCCAGTCTGAATGGTACTTAAGCACAGTGCTGCCAGGTACTCTCTTTTCCCTACTGCACATCAACGCTTTCTTCTAAATAGGTTGTCCTGGGTATATCTTGACCCCTCTGGGATGCCCAGTTCTGAATGGCAGCAGTGGTACCATCCTTCCCTTCCCACTGTGTTCTGATTTTACTCACATCTTAAAGATGTCTGTATGTCTAAACCTCAAAGCTTTCTTCATTTTGAGAATACACATCTACTCTTAGTAGCAGCAGTGCACCTGCAAATGTAATTCCCTGCTCCTGTTCTCATCAGAAAAGTAGAAATGAGTGGAACTTGACATTGTGTGGTTAATTGTCCCCTCTGTATTATGCCAGGTTGTTGTTGTTTTCCTCTCACCTTCCCATTCTTGCCTTGTATTTTCATAAATGTGGTTTCTCAAATGTGCATCTTTATATCTAAAATAACACAAATGTGTAACAGCACAGAAGGAAGAAAATACCTCTCTGCTGAAGATGTTGCTCATACCTCTGTAGTCCTCGGAGCTCCTCGGTGATCTCTGCTCCCTCAAGGTGAAACTGTTCTCAGTGTAAGCTTTGCCAAACTTACAAAGAGGTAGCATGATTATAACACAGTTTGGTTTTTGAAATCTTTCCTCTCCCTTCCTTCATGTTAGACACTGTGCTCCTCATCGTGTGTGTTCCTTGTGAGCTGAAGACAAATACCCTCACATACGCACACACAGCAACACAGTTCAGTTATAGTGATGTCTCTCTGAGATGTGTTACAACTTGCTGGTTAAAAGGAAAAGTAGGTTCTCCCCACACTATATCCAAGGTTTAAATTCAGGGGAACTACCAGATCCTTCCAGCATGAAATTGCAGATGTAATACATATATTCTTCATTCCATCATCTAGGTTCTCAATAACTCAGGCTGTGAGACTTGTGGGGAACCTTACACAATATATTCTTCTCTTTTAACAAGAAAACATTGATACTTGCTTTATGGTATAGTTTTGTCACATTTCAATTGATTTTAAAGTACAAGTTTTTCTAAAATTTTAGTGTGAATTTATTATAAGAGTTACTAACGTGAAGATGTGGCAGACATGCTACTTCTCTTATGTTTGACGTACTACTTCTCTCCTGTTTGTCTTGCATGGACAGCCCCAATACATGTGTTTTCTTACTAAGTTATTGAACCCCATCTTACCCTTTGAGTAATTAATGTTGAAGTTCAGTAAGTCTTTTACTAAACTGCAAAATTTTCTGTTCTCTCAACAACATAGTGTACTTACTGCCACATTTAGAAGCTTTTGAAATTATGATGGCCTACAATGAATAAAATGGCTTTCAAATTATGAATTTCCCAACTTCAGGTATCCAGGGAGCTAGAGGAATAATGACTCTTATCTATTACTTTGCTGATCACCTCTCATTCTTAGATCTTCTGTTCTTACTAGCTGCTTTGTCCCCTCCTCCAAGTGTCTCTCCCTATGGGTGCGTGTTCTCTTAAGAGAAAACAAAAATTATACTGAGTACTTAAAATGACTCCTCTGTCAAGTGCAGATAAGTTCTGTTTCAAGTTGAAAAGGCATCTCTCATCTTTACACTAGAATAGTCTATATCCTCCATGGCAAAGATCCCTACATTTCAGCTCCTGCCTGTCTCTTCAATCTCCACTTGTATCTTCCACAGGCATGTTTCTTCTGGCCATGATTTTCTCCTGAGCAAGTTGCATCCTTCACACTCAATTTTTTATGAGGCATCTCCCAACACACACAATGCTCTTCCAGAGAATCTGGGCCTGAGGCTTCTCTGTCCTCCCTGCATGTGCCGTGGTCCTTGTCATCTGAGCTTTTCAAGATGGGAACTGGTCATTCTTATGTCCTCTAAGTGTGGTTCATTGTTCTGATAATACTGTCTGGGGAAGAATTTTAAATTAATTTAGTGATGATGCCACATATATTCCATCACACTCTTTAGATGTTGGGAATAGAGACCTTGGATCACCAAAAGCAGACCTTCCATCTCTAATACAATTATGGCTAAGGCTTTAGCTTGCTCTGAAATAATTTGGTTTTCTACTTATTTAAAGAAATTCAATAGCAAGGGCACCCAAGAAAGCAAAGGTAGCTCGCAACTGCTTTCAGCTTATGGTCAACCGGTAGAGTCCACCTGGTAGCATAAAATATTTATATTCAGGTAGCAAATCGATGAAGTCAGAAAATGAATCTTCATTCATTATTCTTCACACATGCAAACATACATATCCGGTCACTGCAAAAATCCTTTGCGGCATGGCTGGATGTTTGGTGTACCATGCACATTGGTGGAAGCAAACTTCAGCTCATGCTTCTTCTGCAGAGAATTCCTTTCCTTGGGGTGACCTCTCTCTATTTATAATAATGGGAAAACAGCTGGTCACTGAAGCTGTGGCACTGAAAGAAGTGGGCAACTCGGGCAGACAGGTCACATTACATATAGGTTGTTGCATTTAAAAATCTTTTCATTTTCTTTAAGATGAGTTCTGTTCCCCCCTCCATGCACACACACATACACACAGTTTATTTCCTTCCTTCTGTACTTGATTTCAGGATTCCACAGCTTAGATGTGTTCTTCTTGTGCTGCTGTAATGATTTTGGAAGGTACTGGCTCAATTAAACAAAACTAGAAGACAGTGGAGGGATGAAAGGAGCTGTGCAGTTACTGGTGTGGAACACGGAGTGCTTCCACAGGCTGGTTCCCACAGATAACGAAGGGGCAGCTGTGTGAGCTTCTGAAATGAGACATCTGTGTCTCACAGAGAAAACGATTCAGGCCCTGGCCACAAGGATTCCCGCCCCCCCCCCCCCCCCCCCAAAAGAGTGCAAAGGAGAGGTGTCGAACTTTCTGTCTGAAGTGTGTGTAAGAAGTGCTGTTTCACAGGACATATGGCTTTGCTTGTGAATCCTTAGTTACATTTTTCCCTACTCCATTTATTGTGCAGTGTGGTAGACAGTGTCTGAATGCTTCCAGCCTCCCCAAACTTATCTCACACCTACACGGTATAGGTGCAAATCTCTGTTCAGACACAGGCTTAAGCATATCTTAGGGCAAGTCAGCACTGACCTAGGAATGTGAACACAAAAGTAAAACCTCTCTGTTGTTTTTTTGCTGTACACCTACCGCCATGTAGCTCATTTGCTTTTGCAATTTGTGAACATTGCCAATGTCAAGCAGTCCAGTCAGCGCTGGGGTACTTTCCAGACAGAACTTCATAAAACATGCCATAACAGCAAATGGGGGAGTATAGGACACCTGGAGTTTAAATTGCTTTGCATATAGACAGGATGCACTGCCTTGTATCTTGTATGCAGAACTGCATCAAGGATTATGTAAGGCTGGCTTTTTGCCCTCTCACCCAAAACGTGATCATAGATTCACAGAACAGTTTGGGCTGGAAGGCACCTTAAAGATCATCTAGTTCCAACTTCCCTGCCATGGGCAGAGACACCTGCCCATTCAGCCTGGCCTTGAACACTTCCAGGGATGGGGCATCCACAGCCTCTCTGGGCAACCTGTTCCAGTGCCTCACCACCCTCACAGTAAAGAATTTCTTCCTAATATCTAGTCTAAATCTACTGTCTTTCAGTTTAAAACCATTACCCCTCGTCCTATCACTACATTGCCCCTCCCCATCTTTCCCGTAGACCCCCTTTAAGTACTGGAAGGCTGTTATGAGGTCTCCCCTGAGCCTTCTCTTCTCCAGGCTAAGCAACGTCAACTCTCTCAGCCTATGCTCATTGGGGAGGTGCTCCAGCCCTCTGATCATCTTCGTGGCTCTCCTCTGGACTTACTCAAGCAGGTCCGTGTCTTTCTTATGTTGACAGACCCAGAGCTGAACACAGTACTCCAGGTGGCATCTCACAAGAGTGGAGTAGAGGGGGAGAATCACCTCCCTCGACCTGCTAGCCCTGCTTCTTTTGATGCAGCCCAGAATGTGATTGGCTTTCTGGTCTGCGAGCACACATTGCTGGCTCATATTCAGTTTTTCATTCACTAATACCCTCAAGTCCTTCTCCTCAGGGCTGCTCTCAATCCACTCATGGCCCAGCCTGTATTTGTGCTTGGGATTGCCCCAACCCACATGCAGGGCCCTGGACTTGGCCTTGTTGAACTTTGCGAGGTTCACACGGGCCCACCTCTCAAGACTGTCAGGGTCCCTCTGGATGGCATCCCTTCCCTCCAGCGTGTTGACCACACCACACCACACAGCTTGGTGTTGTGGGCAGACTTGCTGAGGGTGCACTCAATCCTGCTGTCCATGTCGCCGACAAAGATGTTAAACAGCACCAGTTGGAATACTGACGCCCAAGGAACACCACTCGTTACTGGTCTCCACTTGGACATCAAGCTGTTGATGGCAACTCTTTGAGTGCGACCATCCAGCTGATTTCTTATCCACCAAGTGGTCCATCTGTCAAATCCATGTCCACTTTAGAGACAAGGATGTCATGCGGGAGAGTGTCAAATGCTTTGCGCAAGTCCAGGTAGATGATGTCCATTGCTCTTTCCTTATCCACCAACGCCGTAACCCCTTCATAGAAGGCCACCAAATTTGTCAGGCACAATTTGCCCTTAGTGAAGCCATGTTGGCTGTCGCCAGTCACCTCCTTATTTTCCATGTGCTCTAGCATAGTTTCCAGGAGGATCTGCTCCATGATCTTGCTGGGCACAGAAATAAGACTTTCTGGCCTGTAGTTCCCCAGACCTTCCTTTTTTTCCTTTTTAAAAATGGGGGTTATATTTCCCCTTTTCCAGTCAGTGAGAACTTCCCCAGACTGCCACGACTTCTCACATATGATGGATAGTGGCTTCGCTGCTTCATCTGCCAGTTCCTTCAGGATCCGTGGATGCATCTCATCACGTCCCATGGACTTGTGCACCTTCAGGTTCCTTAGATGGTTTTGAACCTGATCTTCTCCTGTGGTGGGCAGTTCTTCATTCTCCCAGTCCCTGCCTTTGCCTTCTGTGACTTGGGCAGTGTGGCTGGAGCACTTGCCAGCAAAAACTGAGGCAAAAAAGTTGTTGGGTACCTCAGCCTTCTCCATGTCCCTGGAAACCAGGTCTCCTGTTTCCTTCCAGAGAGGACCCACATTTTCCCCAGTCTTCTTTTTATCACCAACATACCTATAGAAGCTTTTCTTGTTGCCCTTGACATCCCTGGCTAGATTTAATTCTATCAGGGCTTTGGCTTTCCTAACCTGATCCCTGGCTGCTCAGACAGTTTCTCTGTATTCCTCCCAGGCTACCTGTCCTTGCTTGATGTGTGCCTTGGCACTGATTTTGCTGGAAAGCAGTGATGAATCAGTTTACAAGTGTGACTACTCTTTCCAGTACAGGTTTCCCTTTCCCATGTGCTCAGGGTGTTCAGCTCAAGACTTAGGGTTCAGGTCTCTCATTTAACCAAAGTATGCTGGAAGTTCCTTCTGCATCTGAAGGGAAGTGAGGATTGTTGTCACTGTTGCCCGAACACCTAGTCCTGCAGCTGACATGATCATTTGGTCTGCCTTGGTGAAGAAAGGACACACTCTGCCATGCATGCTACATGATTCTCTTTGCAAAGTTCTTGAAAGTTTCATGACCTTATATATGTGCCACACAGTATCACAGGCAAGCTTTTGCTAGCTTTTACTGAATTTATAAAAGTGACTACAAATCTACCCATTCCAGAAGACAAATGTTGATAAGTTTACCATTCTGAAGAGAAACCCTTTCACAGGCATAGACCTATATACAGAGGGAGAGATGCTCTTTCCTCTTCCCTTACACCCATTTATTTTACCTAGAAGCAGAGAAACATTTGGCTGAAAAGCAGCTGATTTCAATTATTGCTTCTTTTATAACAATGGATCTTTAGTATCTATCTGCTAAGCCAGGTCAGTCCCACTGAGCAGCACCCTGTTCTGTTTTAAAAAAAAAGAGTCCCTGTGCTCTCAGTAAAAGTGCAAGGGCTTCATCTGAAAAAGTCACAGGCCTGTAGAAGGGACCATTGTGCAGTATGACCTCTGCTATAACATAGATCGTTGAAATGCCTGGAATTAAGTCCTGTTTAGAGGAACAACAACCCCTTGATTTTAGAAAGGCAAGTTACTGCAAACCTACCCCAGTCATCGGTGGGGTATGCAAGGGTCAGTTACTCTCAGGAAGATCTCCACTTTACTAGATAAAGCACATTGTGTTTCTCTGAGATTATTCCCTTTACTGTTACTAAAATACATATCACAGTGTCTTGGACTGGTATAAGTGTCTAAGTGACTGTAATTTTTGAATTTGATCTTGTTGGCTTCTGAAGGGTTGGAGCATTATTGCAGTATAGGAGATGTATCTGATGGAATAGTTCTGTAAATGGTCATATTTTGAGATAGTTCTTCAAAGTCTTGGACAGATATCATAACTGATGCCATTTTGTTCTTTTTTACTCGTCTTTCTAATCTTATGCTTCACGGCTATTCATTTCCTCCAATATTCTTGCTAAGGAGTGCTGCAGATGCAAAAAGTTTGTGTGAGTTCAAGACTGAATTAAGAGTTTGGGAGAGATAACCTTCGGGGAAGTAGGCATACTGCATAGACTCAGAAAATCCCCTGTGTTAAAATAATTGGAGGTTGAGGGGAGTATAAAGGAGCAAATATCATATATCCTTGCCTTGTTCTTATTCTCTTGTAGGAGTTCATTTGAGTTCAGTGCTGGATTCTGGCTAGAGACACTCTGGCGCTGAATCAGTAAGACTTTTCTTATGTTTTTTTTCTTATGGTGAGTGCTCATCCTAGGGATGAAGAATCTTTTGATAGTTTTGTTGTTTTGTTTTGTTTTGTTTTGTTTTTCCTGGAGGATGTGCTACTCTCTTGATTCATTAGGGTGCCCATTTTCTTCTGGTCTCTACTGCTCTATCCAATACCAGAAGTCTAGAAGGATCTTCATGTCATCACATCTTTTTATTAGGTTAGATTTGTGCTCTCATTCACTACTCAGATCTTTGGGTAGATGTTTTTGTCTGTGCTACTTCCAATAAAGAAAGTGATGGCTCTATCTTTCCCTTTATAGACCTTGTACTAACAGCGAATGAGTGTTGGTAAGGTGTGTTATGGTCTAACGTTAAACCTTCTGCATTCATGTGTGATTTCAGCAACTGCCAAATGTGACTTTTTAGTAAACTTGTATGAAAATAGTTAAGATGTGTGACTGGTAAGACAGTGATAAAACGACATTTGCTGAATTACCTGGGCTGAAATCACTTGCCAAAAGACATACCACAATTAGAATAGAATTCAGAATTTTACCTGATTTCAGTCCAATGGCTCTGTTCCAAGACAGTTCTACTTCCTTATATGATGACTTCAGTAAGAGTCACTTGACAGTTGAATGTTTTTACTTCACCAGAATTGTGTTAGACACTAAAAAGATTGTCTCCCTCTGACAGAGGTTTCACTCAGTGTAATTATTGTACTAAACAGCTACTAAAATGTCATCCACACAGATTATTTCATTTTCATTTCCAACAGGACTGTAGCACAGGCTGTCTGTTCAGCTTGCATTCTTGTATGATTTGTTGCCATTACCTTCAGTGCTGTCTTGGCACACAAAGTTATTAGAAAGATGGTGCAATGAGAGATGGGTAGTTAAAAGATGCATAGATGCAAGAGGTGATGATAGAAAAAGGTTGCCTAGCTAGTAGGGTGGCTGGTGCACAAATAAAAGTGCATATGATTATGTGCAGAGTGTAGGTAGGCCACATATCTTTACCATTATACAACAAAGCTGACTATCATGAATAAAAAAGCACTGAGAATAGGTGATGTGAAGCTGATGTCTCCGGTAGGAAATGAAAAACTTGGATGTGAGTTGAGAAAACAACAAGCACTGCCAGTCCTATCACTTTGGAGACATAGCCAAGTACAAATACTGAGCACTGGGAGGACTGCAGGCTTGATTGGAAGCTTGACTTTATGTGATTTTTTTTTTCTTTTTTCTTTTTAATAAACACATGAAACACAAGCAAATACAGAAATGTTTAAATGTAGTATGTTACAAATATATTTCATGGCATCATCAGATCAAAAGAAAAAACACATAAATAATTATTTCTTTGCATCCCTATTCTAAAGAAGAGTAGACTGGCAGTGACAGCTCTTTAGAATCCATTTGCTGTGGTAAATGACTGAAAATATTTTAAAGCACTTTTTGAAAAATCTTTTTTATAAAGCACCTGTTTCAGAACCAAATGAAGAAAAGGAACTCCAGGGAAATGATGAACGTATAATCTGTATCATTCCAGTGCCAAGAAGCACCAAACCCATGGAAAGCTTTTTGTACTGTGTGCCTTATCAAAAAGGTGGTGAAAGATAGCCCTAGGCTCAAGATGTTTATGCCCTGGATTGCTACAGAGATGGAAAATATGATTTGCCATTATCCCATTTTTATGGAGGTAGGAACAGTAGGACAAAGCAACCATGTAATTTGCTGGGTGACAGAAGGAAACTGTGACAGAGTCAGGAAGGAAAACCGAACTGTTAAGATCTCCTCATCTTGGCATCCCTCCGCTTCATGAAGATCTTGAACATGCAAACAAGGTCAGGATTGAATTTATCAGAGTATGGCATGGGACTTGCCCTGGGTTACCTCTGTTGAAAATGTCTTCTAACAACAGCTGTCCTATGCCACTGTATGTCTGAGCTATGCTTTTTCTGTATTTTCTTTGAAGCCCATTTTTTCCCTCCAGTTGTAAGGACTAGTTAATGACTCCTTTGTTGGAAACATGGGCTTATGGCTCAAGCTTTGGCACAAACAGTTGCCAAGACAATTAGCCAAAAAGTTTTAATCAACAGAGATTTGCCTGTAAAAACATGGCTGCTTCCAAGCTAATCAACTTGCAGTAATGATTGAACCTGCTGATTATGTACAGAAGTACTTAGACTAGAAATTTTGGCTAACACTAAACTTTTAACTGTTCAATACCAGTATTTACTACACATCACAGCTCTTCAAGCTAGATTTCTTACTCAGAAGACTGTTTGCCAAAAACCAGTAGTCATGAGCAGATGTTGTTTGCATGGTCTTGAATAGTGTGGTTTGCCTGAGAAAACAGGATAGACCTATGAAAATCATGGCTTTGTAACACTGACCTGTGCTTGTTGTTTTCAAGAGAGGGCAGGGGGTTCCTTTGTAAGCTCTAATAGCCAAGAAAAACTTCATGCAGTATTTCAAATGTTTTGTCCATGTTGTTTGGTACTGACTTCCTCCTTCACATCCTCCCAGAACTTTGGTCTGCAAAATCCAGTCACTAAAAATTAGTTGTATTCTGTCAGCTATGATGGAAAATAACCTCTGTGAGTCAACAAAAGTAAAATGATCATTTGTCCATTTATCAAGTGCAATTCTGGATGAGAAAAAATATTTTTTTTTAAATAGGAATGGGAGAGCCAGGACTGCGTGTCCTTGTAGCAGATCAGGAATTTTCCATGAAGATCTGAACTTTGTGTACACTGTGTTTTATGTTTTAATTGGTGCTATGAGGGAACTGGAATTTCACTGTGGCAGTAAGTTATGTGATTTAAAAATTAAATTTTGCTCCAAATAAGATTCAGATGTTGAAGTTTCTCAGGGATGAAAATATTAGTTCAGGGTCAACTAAACTTTTGCAAACCCATTTTTAGCTTAATACAACATTTTAAGTAAGTCAGGTTTTGGGAGGGGTTTCACTTGGTTTTCGTTTGGTTTGTTTGCTTTTTTGGTTGTTTTTTTAGAAGAAATTCCTATCAACATAGATACATTCCCACCTAATATTTCTGTCTATCTGGATGAAATAACATTTCTGAAGGAAAACATGTTATGCAAGATTTATTTATTGAATGTTTCTGGTCTTGGAGCTTGTTTTGTTCCTTCCTTCATCTGTAAAATATGAGCTAATATGTAGCCTGAGAATGTGCTCTGAATAAAGGGCAGAAAGTAGATACCATATCTCAGAGGAAGAATTGGGAAAGAGTTGTTCTCAGCAAGTCCCTGTCCCTCTCCTGGTTGTGACTGACACGATTTCCTGAAGTTATTTCCAGACACAGTCCACAGTGTCATAGGATAAGTCAGTCATTCAATCGATCTCACAAGGCAAATCACATTAATAATCCCACCCTTTAGAAAAGTGTCCACAATGTTTTTCTTTACCTCTGGGACAAAAATATCTAACATATAAACCATTATATTATCAAAAAGTGACATGAAGTTTTCAACAGATGTTTGCCAAATACCTGCATTGAATTCCTCAATTGACCTTTGCAGTGTCAATAACCAACCAATGGTTGGTAGTAATAGTGCTGCAGTGATTCAGTAGTAATGCAATTCCATTCATTATTGCTTTCACTGGAATGCAAGACATGTGACTGGCAAAGACATCTTCTGCCACTGAACCCAGCCTATGTTATTATAGACAGCAATGTCATATAATTCCCTTAAGAAATTTATTAGCGTCTGTCTTAAAACTGTTTACCCACTGATAGTCTTTGAAACCAGTTCTACAATCTTACTAACCTAGTGGGTAGGAAATGTCTGCTAATTTACATTTTTAATTTATTCAAGGCAAGTTTATGTCAATGTATTAATGGGTCCCAAATTATCACTTAATTTAAGTAGCTCCTTTAGCTCTTCCTTCTCCTTGGAGATTTATTTTCTCCCCATGATGTATTTATAGGGATCAGTTCTATAATCTCCCAGATTGTCTTATGTTAGAGCAAAAAGGACAAACTCTTCTATCCATGTGTGATAAGCTCTCCATGCCTCCAGTCAGCCTATCAGTGTTCTTTGTAACTGCTTATATTTGATCTTATATTCCTTGAATGCAGGCAGCCAGAACAGTACACAATCTTCCAGACAAACTCCCCATATGATGCTCTTAATATTTCTCTGTCCATGATAGGAGAAGTTTGCCTGATTACCAGTCAGAATTGTGTCTAAAGTTTTGATGTAGTTCAAAGTGTTGTCCGCTACACTCAATGTCTGTCTTGTTCTCTGTCATTTCCAGTTTCTGAGCTCATGTCCTATAGCCTGTTAGTAGCCTCCAAGAATGTGACCTTGTGGTTTACACAATTAAGTTTCATCCCATTTCTGCTAGCATTTTCAAGGTCACCCAGCTCTTCCTGTCTGGTATTCTGATCATCCTCTATTAATGATGCTTTTCAACTTAATTAGAGCACTCCCACTTTTGTGTCATGATTCTTAATGAAAATAAGTAATCCTGGAGGAATTCTACTACTAATGGTTCTAGAACAATACTTCTCATTTTAAGACAATCTGTTGTTGTACTGCCTTTGGCGAGCTACTTGCTCACATCAATTAACTGAAAAATGTCCAATTTTTTCTGCACAAAGAATGCTTCCTGACAACCATCTTCTAGCTGATGACAATAGATTATGAGGGCAAGCGGTATAGGGATTCTTTCTTTCAATATTTAATGCTAAGTTTGAAAAACATGACCCACTGTCAAAGTACAACACAGGAATCTTGCAGTGTTAGTAAGCTGCACATGATGGTCAAGCAAATGAAAATGTCTACATTTTGTGGCTGCCTAAAGAAAATAAAAAGAATTTGTGATTGTAACCAAAATAAATGTCTGCAGCCTCTGCAACGCAATACATCAGTCGAAATCAATATAACTATCAGACAAAATAATGTTCTACTGTGTCTTGTTAGCCTGTCAAGCTAATCCATGCAAAGAGTCTTTATGCATAACTGTCTTACTCAGATACTTGGATGTAATCCATCAAACACTTCTCATCCATTAAATATAATTATATGCTTTGTTGGAATAACCAGATGTTTAGTGCTAAGCTGAGCAGATGTCTGTGCTTCATACCGGAAGGTTATAAACCTATTTACACCAGCAATAAACTACAAGTATTAAAATGATGGAGGAAGTGAGTAGTTCTCACTTCATTTTGGCAAATTGCCAGTAATTCATTCTCTTTGGATCAGCTTAAGAAAGGTACTAAGTTTGCTACAGGGTAAATTTGACATAGGAGTTCATAAAACTTGGCTGACCTTTTGTAATGAGTGTAATGATGACCACTTTTGGTCCCTTAAATAGACTTAATTAATCTTGCAGTGAGTTTGTTTTCAGAGATTTTGGGCCAGATTTTGTACAGGGATAAATAAAAGGCACATTGTTAGAATGGTTCCCTTTCACTGCAGGAATGTCTTTGGGGGAGGAAATGCAGCCTATACTCTCAGAACAGTCTTTTGAAATGTAAGACTGGCTTTACGCAAACCTGTCCCTTTGTTCAGTGCATCTCCTTCTCCTCTTCCCCAAAATCTGAAATCCAGATTCAAAGCCCTCAAGTAATAGTCCACTTAAATGTCTGAAACGTGTTTATTCTGAGACGAAAATAAGTGATAGCCTAGAATTTCTTGTCTTTCACCCAAATATATATCTATCTTACCCTGCTTGCCTGAACTTTAGTCTATTTTCACCAGCTTATCTGCAAGGACAACTCTGCTGAAAAAAAATTTCCAAGTAGAACTCTGCTGGAAACATGGATATGGGTATTTCTAAGGTGGCAACTAGAGCTACAGGACTAATTTCCACAAGAGTGCATCTGCTACGTTATACCTGCAGTCCAGTAAGCCACTTAAATGCTTATGCACACAAATACTTTTACAGAATCAATGTTAGAAATTTCTCAGACACATACAATGAACTTTTTTTTTTTAAATAATTTTGATGATCTAGAGAATTACCTTTTTTTTTCTGTTTGTGGAATTCCTTTAATTTCTAAGCATTTCAGCAGTATCAAGTAACCTTGAAATATATATATTTCTTCAACTGAAAAAGTTAACTGGGACAAGTAAATAATTAGTACATCTGGTTTCTTGAGTTGAAGCAATTCAGGATAAATGGTGGCAGGAAGAGTGACTCATAAATGAAGGATCTTAGAGCAGGAAGAAAGTCTAGAAGCCCAAAGAAGAGGGCTGGCTTGGGCATCTTTGTCTGTGGAAAAGCAAGAAGAGATCCTCAAGAGGTGCTAGTACATTGGGGAGACATGATGGAGCCAATAACTCTGCCGACTTCTAGAAGAAAAGTCTCAGGGAGGTAAACAGTGCTTGCATTTTGAACAAAGAACAGATAATGTGAGGCAGAAAGGGAAGTAATCCAATATAAGGAGTCATGAATAGCAGTGGAGGAAACAGGTGCTCATTGAGTAGACATCTGTCTGCCCACTTGGGGTTTATCTGTTTTTCAAAGTAGGATTCCTCTGGGGTTAGCAAGGAATGGAAAGACAGGAACCTACAAGACAGAATTACTCAGAAGCAGAGAAAGAAGGCAATATGACATTGGTCAAAATGCAGTTATCTCCAAAGAATTAGACAGGAATCTGAAGGAAAAGACCATAGCAGCTTGTGAAAAACTCTCACCAGGGACTCAGAGCTAGGGAAGATTTAGTTCCCTACAGGGCACCAATAGTATGGTTCAGGCCTTGGTTCAAGAAGAAAGAAATATTTAAAACAGAGAAAAAAGACTCACTTCACTGATTATGGTGAATTGTTCTGAAAAGTCACATGACATTATTCCTGTTTCCTGATCTGATGAGCTTTGCAAGATTTCGGGAATCAATTTTTCTTTAAAATTCATCCCTGCACCTTTGAAGAAAAAATTCCTTTTTCATGCTCATAAACTATGATCAATTGCAGTTACGCACCCTGAAAATGTGGTTACAGTTGCACTGGGCAACTAAGCTAAAATTGGGATGCAGGGCATTTATATCCATTTCTTCTTCACAGAACACATCCCATCCTCCCACAGAGCCTGAAGAATAAATAGATCCTTTTTAAACATTATCAAGGAGACAGCTTGTCATTGCACGTTAGCTGACTCATTAAGATTTCTATTTCAATGATCATCTAGGCTGATGGAGGGCCATTGAGCTGTTAAGATAATCTCACTCTAATGTCTGCAAATACAAGTTCTGTTTTAAAAGTTTTCATGTGGTTTGCAGTTATTGAGTCATATTTTTTACTTCTTCTGAATGCAATCATGAAATGTTATTTCAGTAATGGCAAAACAGTTTGAGATTAAATTATTGAACAGCAACTATTACCTCTCTGTATTTGTCTTCAGCTATTGGCAATACTGTTTGAGCGGATCTGCTCTGAGCCTTTCTTTGGATGCTGGATTCCTAACCTCTTTGACAAACTCTATTAGTTTGCATTACTCAGCACTGGGTAATGCTGACCTGAAAAGGAGGGCAGTCGTGTGACAAAAAAGTTGTTTATTTCTGGTCTGTGACACAGATTGTCTGTGAGACATTAGATAACTCAATTTTTTTTGAGTCTTGATTCATTAGAAGAAATAGAGAGACATTACTACTCTATTTCCATTATGATTTTTCCGTTTCATTTACAGCATCATGACAGTGGAAAATACAAGCACATTGGCATAAGTGTTCAGCAATCAGGACTTGCCTTCACCATTCTTAAATCCTAAAACTTCATTTCCTGTTTTTCTTTGCTACTGAATGTTTCACACTGACATTTTGCAGGTAGCCAAAGTTATGAGGAGTAGAATGCATTTTCACTTTTTAATAAAAGTTGAGGTTGTCTGATAACAATATGATTCCTGCAAATGAGCTCTAAAAAAAATGTTGCAGGTTGCAAATCCCATGATAAAAATCAGGACAGATGACAACTGTGGGAGCATCTTGTGTTGTGTGTTGGTACTGTCTAGAACAAAGAGAACATTTTACTATGAAAAAAAAATATATTCAAATCTCAATATCCTATTTTATTAATCTGGACCAAAGTCCATTCCTGATGTAAATTCATTGACACGTGAACTGAAGTGTGTGAAATATTGCTGAGACTTATTTCTGCATTTTTAATCATACAAGGCAATCAATTAACAATCATGCTTCCCAGGGCTCCTCTGCCAGAGGAATGGTATTAACTAAGGGATTCAATTATCACTTCTGTTCAGTTTGAATTCATATGGCACCATGATAAATGGCTCCTACTGCCTGTAATAACAATACTTTGCACACATTTATTTTCTTGTGTTTACTTAATAATTAATATGCCACCCACAGTGACAATATGTGGGCTTGTTTACAAACCCTTCTGTAATCAATAATTGTTGTCCACGTGACATCAAGAAAAAATAACCCCAAACATTGCCATGACAACTCTTTTCTAATGCTCTCACACTAAAGCCCTGCCTGGCTTTTGGCACTGCTAAAAGCCATGGAATATGAAGGCTGAGTAGTTGTGACAGTTTCTGCTTGATATTTAGGAAAGTTGTTTCAATATAGCCAAGCTGGCTTGCTTAGGGCAATTTAGTAGTGGTAACATGGAGTACCGTTGGGCAAATCAACTGGGAAATAGATTTTGAGAAGTAGTTTGGGTACCTCAGCACTATTTTGTGCTATGCAAGACAGAAGCACCAGACTCAGTTCCTTAAGAAGGGCACCAAAATTGTTGCTCACTTTTACCGAAATAGATGTACAGTCCTCTGTGAAATACAAAAAGGATGGGCAGGAATAGCAGTGAAAGTGTTTTCCACACACAGCTTAAACCCTAGACTGTTTCTGTGATCAAATAGTTAATTCTGTCTTCAGTGGCTTATTTAATCTTCCTGTTGTTTTTTGTAAAGCCTCAAAAGACCAGAGAACAAAATATTAATTTACTGAAATACTTAAATATTAATATAATCAGTCAAATCAGTCATTGAAAATACTAGGCTGCCAGTTACTAAATGAAAAAGAAAAACCTCTTCAAGCCCGAAATGTGTGTATTTTCCCACGCAGTAAAGAATGAAGAATCTCCATTTTGCTGATGCATCACACATATGTAGAAATGAATAATGTAAAGGAGAAGAGGGATCTACACAGTTAATGACTCTGTTCCTTTCTAAGTGCCCATCATATCCTGCCCTAGTTGGGGATCTGACAGGCATTTGCACCAGAGAGGGTATTGGGTTCCTGTAATGAGGCTGGTTGAGAGGTTAAAGATTTTCAATTGATTTCCAATACATCTGTTAAGAATTATTCACTTCAAATGGTCCTGTACCCATGGCAAGCCAGTCTGAGTCTTGTTGACTTTTGGCTTAGGACAAAATGTTTTTTTAAGGAAAACTGTTAACTTCCCAGATTGGCAAGTCTGACTCTTGTTAAAGAGCAGTGCAACCTCTAATGAGGCTGAGTCTTACCTACCATACCTTCACTAAACTGAAATCCTCAATGCTCTCCAGACTGGGAAAATCTGGACTGCCCAGCTAGGTGCCTGCCTAGCTGAATGGTGTGCATCAGCAACAAACTCATGACCTCTTTCATTTCATTCAAGACATTTGTATATTTCTAGGAAACACAGGCTCTTGCTGTTTGTCTGAGACCTGTGACAGTCCAGATGCCATTGCTCTGGGCTTTCAGTGGATTTCAGGTAGAAGAAGGGGAAGCAGGAGCATGCATGGCCGTGGATAAATAAATGAACAGAAGTTTACATACTTAGGTCACACATAAATATCTGGGGCGCCTGACCACAATACTGTCATCTCCAGGTTTGGTTCGGATGGGAATAGCAAGTGGGGGAGGCTTTGCTTTCCTAGGTTCTGCATTGTTCAGCCCAGCCTTGGCCTTTTACAGTCTGCTTGAGCATTATTTATTTGCTAAACACTGTGCATTGCCACTCTAGACCATGAGGTAGCTCTGAACAAAGAGAAATGTTGGGTTCTGCTTTACTACATTGTATGTATAAGACAGATGTAAAAGTTCAGATCTCCAAGTCTCAAAGTTTGTCTGCTTTTGAATCTAGGTTTCAGCCAGGCATATTTCTTCTAAATCCTGCACATATATTCATTGAAAATGCTGTCAAATACAGCAAGGCTTTGGGACTTCCTCAATTCTTAATCCAATCCATACTCTGCTAGAAGTGGGGAAAAAAAGTAATGTGATAGCATCCTCCTAAACACCTATACGGCTGGGACATAAACTGAGTTTTATTAGAGGTCACTTTTGTACCAGAGGTAGCCAGAGTAAATTTGATTGCTCCATAAAAATCCAGACCTTTTTGGCTGCATTTCAAGAAGAATCTTGTTTCATGGTCTCCTTTTGTGAAATGGTATTTGCTATTAGAACTCCACCAAACAGGCACTGATGAGTCTATTCAGGCAGAAGAGATTAAAGGCTAGCCAATATCTTAGCTGTAGAACAGGTTATTTCATTCATACAGTTTGCTTGGCATAAAAATTGTTCTAACGTTGGGCAAATTTGGTTTTTTTCTCTCTTTCTCTCTCTCTCTCCCAAGCCTCAAGTGACATTATTGAGACCTGACGGCAGATGTTATTTCAAATTTCTTATGCTTAATTCTTTTTATCTCCCCCCCCCCCCCCCCAAGTTTAATAAATAAACTGAGATCTATTTAATGCTTAAATTTAGAGAAAACCCACCATGCCATAGAAAATGTGAATAGCTGGCAGCTCAGTTGTCTACATTGGTTCTGCTCATTGTTCCTGGGAGGTGTCCAGAGCTGCCATGCTACCAGCTCGCTCCCTTTCCAGGAAACAAGAAACCAGCCTGAAGCCCTGAAACCTAAAATTAGATTATGCCCCCTTCCTTCTGCCTTTAGGCATACTAGCTTGTAGTAGCACATGCCCTGCAAATAACCTTCACAGTTCCACTGGTACTAACCATGTGTTAAGACACTTATGAATATAAGGAAAAAAGACACACTGATCCAGTGGATGGACTCTATAGAAACTGTGAATGGTTGCACAAGTAATTCTAGAGATGTCAACAGGGTATGACCTGAAAACAGATGTTTATTGATGACTGTCATGGTTTAACCCCAGCTGGCAACTAAGCACCAAACAGCCACTCGCTCACTCCCCCCCAAAGAGTAAAAGTGAGAAAGCTTGTGGGCTGAGATAAAGACAGTTTAACAGGTAAAGCAAAAGCCGCACACGCAAGCAAAGCAAAACAAGGAATTCATTCACCACTTCCCATGGGCAGGCAGGTGTTCAGCCATCTCCAGGAAAGCAGGGCTCCATCACACGTAACTGTTACTTGGGAAGACAAAACACCATCACTCCAAATGTCCCCCCTTCCTTCTTCTTCCCCCAGCTGTATGTGCTGAGCATGACATCATATGGTCTGGGATATCCCTTGGGTCAGTTGGGGTCAGCTGTCCCAGCTGTGTCCCCTCCCAACTCCTTGTGCCCCCCCAGCCTGCTCGCTGGTGGGCTGGGGTGAGAAGCAGAAAAGGCCTTGGCTCTGTGTAAGCTCTGCTCAGCAATAACGAAAACATCCCTGTATTATCAACAGTGTTTCCAGCACAAATCCAAAACATAGCCCTGTCCTGGCTACTATGAAGAAAATTAACTCTACCCCAGCCAAAACCACCACAATGACCTTATGAATATCTTTGTCTAGTTGTTGGCTTCTAGATTAGAAATCAGAGTTGAAATTGTCCCTCTACAGATACAGTGGTGAGGGCTGCTCTTCTAGCATTTCTAGCTGAGCTTGAGATATGGAATAATTGAACCTTTACCACCACCAAAGGAAGGGACCCTCCCTGTGACTGGGCCTATCTGCACAATTTGATATGAAGAGGTGGAGGGCTTCCAGTCTAAACTGAGAAGTGACATTTCTGCAGTTCAAACAATGATACTGGTTTGCAGTAGATCTGCTGGTTGAAAAGGTGGTGAGGAGGGAAACTGGTTTCATTAACTTAAAAATATTTTTAGAGGGTGAGTTTTGGAAAAAAAAAAGTGATATTTCACTGTGGGTCTACCAGAAACATTTCATTTAAATTGAGATAAGGTTCTGTACCACTTTTAAGCTTATTTCTAACGTTGTCCTCTTGTTTGTTTCCTTGTCCAGTTTTGTAATTTAAAAGCTTAGTTTTGGAATTGTTGAAACGCTTTGTACCTCTCTCCTTCCCCTATTTAATATACCACGTGTGATCAAATCTTTAAATATCTTCTCCAAACCTTTATTTTCCTTCAGCAAAAGTTGCTCTCCATCTTAAAAAACAATAAAATAATTGCAGGAGAGAGAGGAAGTTTGCTCTAGTTTGGTAGAATGGAATTAAATAAAATTAGTGCCATCTACTGGTTGTGAGTTCTAACCTGTAGATTCCTTAACCTCCTATGCACTTTGGCATTGCAGTGCTTGCCTTATATTAGAACTCATCGTTATTCAAGAAAGATAATAAAATACTTCATCTCTCCACTGTCTCATGCTTCTGGATGAGCAAAAGACATTCTGTCGTAGTCTTAAATTATAAGTAAAGACACTTTATAATTAAGAAGGTGCCATTAATCAAATCATCCAGCAGTAGCTGAGTGTTTTAATTATACACAAATATTGTATTTAGTCTCTTCCTTTTGGTTATTCATCACCTCCATCCACTAGACTGCTGTCTATTTATTATTTATTAAATCCTGCTGAAGACTTGCTATATTTTTTATGAGCATAAGAAAGGTGCTTCAGAATTGATACCAACATTGCTTTTTTAACCATAAAGCAGAAAGTCATATTTATATTTATAACTGCATTATGTGTACTGTGCTCTTAGCTGTACATGCATTTGCCTGTAGCAATAATTTCCATTTATTATATATAGTGACTTTTGATAATTCTACTTTTTCTTGCACACTTAGAATGCACCTGAACTAAATGGGATTTCTGATGGATTATTCACCTTTCTCTTAGGTAACAAAGTTAACTTTCAATAGTAAAGGAACAGACAATAATAGAACTTAAAATTATCAAATCAACAAGGTGCATCTTTGGTCTTATAGACTTGGATTCCCGAGTCAGATAAGGTTGTCAAATCACTTCAAAATTAGCATGAATCAAGAGCTCAATACTGGTTTAAAACAACTGATAATCTTGTTTTTCTTACTAAGAAAGCAGAATAGAGAACAAGAATTTCAGGTTTCCAAAAGTTATCAAGGTTTCAAAGTTACCTTTCATTTTAGTTACTGTAAACCCTTGACCTTTCCAAACATGTAGTTGTTGGGGAAATAAAATCCCAACCCCCAAAATGTACGATTCCTGGAATCTGAGAAGTACAAGATTTACTCCTCACCAAGAGGACTGAGATTTCAACCTGCATATGCTCAGACGGCAACTCTAACTACAGTGCTGTTGAACAAACTGTGCTGTGCTTTGAATTGAAATTTGCATTCTGGGAAACCAGTGAAGTCCAGGTTAAAGCATCAAAATTGCACCTTAATTCCTGTTTCTAACATTTCTTTCCCGTAGGATAGTTCAAACCCTTCAGATGTGCTCAGCCATTAAAAAATAATAATCATGGGGATATTGAGGTCAAATCTGGAGCTAGGACCCACCACTTTGTGAAAATGGAAATCTTGGTGTTATGTTTTATTTTCAACATCAGAAGTCATGAGCTGTTCAGGATGCTCATCATGATGCTGGACACCTCATTGAGAGCTCAGTATGTGTCCTGATCATGGAGAAGCAATTTGGCAAACATCTACAAGCATGAAATATGGGAGGACAGTTTAGTCAAAAAGCAAAAGGTGGAGACACCTGCTAGGAAAGAATGAAGGAATTACCTCTTTTCCCCCACAATGAATCAGTGTATACCTGCTTCATCTTCATTGATTACATGTTTCTCATGTTCTCCAATTCCCATCTCCCCTTATTCATTCATTCTTGTTGTGATGAGCCCTAAAATAAAATCACAATAGAATTTAAACAAAATTACAATAGCTGGGTGTAGGTAGAGAAAAAAAAATATATTGGCATTTATTCTCACAGATTATTTGGAAGACAAGGAACAGTTAAGGCTTCCTTGCTTCTAGGCCTTTAAATATCCAACTTTCATTCTGGACTGAACCCACCTGTCTCCATATTTAGTAAAGAGGAAGAGAAAAAAGAGAGATAGAAAACTTAGGGAAAATCTGTTGTCCCTGAAGGTACTTCTTTTTGAGAAGACTTCCTATTCTCTCCTCAACACCTGGGTCACAGATACAGATGGTGTCCAGCAGCACTTTTCACAGCCAGAAAGAATGTTGGGCTGGGGACCGTGTTTGGATTTGTGAAAAGAAAATTGGCAGAGTGGGACAGGACAAAATTGGGTTCCTTGGGTTCACCAGTAGCACATGTCCCTATCCTGAGTCTTTAGTATCCTTTAAGATAACAACTGCTGCCACAACTGAGCAGAAAGAGAACAATTTGTTTGCAACAATTCTCTTGTGACCCCATGGACTGATTGACAGCTTTATTTACAAATTGTGCCATTTGGCCTTGGCCTTTTGACAACTCCTTTCACAAAGGGTAGTTCATGCCTGAAGGAAAGTCATTGAAATACTTCTTTTGATGGAAAGATAATGATTCAGTCATTTTTTTCTGTGCTTGAAGGGTACTGTTGGGCAGATCAATGCAAGTGGAGAGTTTAAATGCCATGGACATTGTGGGGAGTCACAGCAGTGCTATCACAAAGCTCAAGTTTTAACATAGATGTAATGAACTGGACTTCTGTAAACTGAAATCTATCATGGAAACATTTTTTTAATGAAGTGCCATGCCCTTTTCCGCCTCATTTGATTTCATCACTATCAACAGTAACCTATACTGTCTTAGGGATGGTTGCACAGACACATTGGTTTAATTTCAGCTACTTTTAGCATTCCTAAAATGAAGCATTTAATTTAAGCCAGTCAAAATCTGTAGTCAGAGGGGATGGATATTCCCCTCCAAAAGATCCCTCCCAGCTACCTGTGGATAGGATAAATGATTGCTTGTGTCCATCTCATTCAGAAGGAGTTAGTGCCCCCTGCCCTATTTCTGACAGCCATCAAAAGCACTTGACAGTCACAATCTCCACTATGAAATATCTTCTATTTATCCTGCCAATGGCAGTCTGGACCTGCCCTGGTCTATGCAGACTCTTTTACCTCTTTGCTCTCTTCTTCTGGATGGTAGCGCAAAGGCAAAGCAACGCAGACTAATTTGCACAGCTATTGCTGAGACGTCACATTCTAATGAATGGCTTCTGTCTCCAGAGTCCGTCAGTCTCTTACCTTTGCAAGATTTATCTGCAGTGGCAACATAAAATTTCATGGCAGGCTCAGTTTTACAAAGTATTTTGTTGTTTGGTTTTTTTGTTTGTTTGTTTGTTTTTAATTTAGAAAACACTTTTATAGCTTAAATAATAGCAATCCCGTTATTTACAATCCTTTCACTCTCTAGGTCTTTTCTTAGCTCATTATTTATGCTGATAGCTACTAGTGATAGAAGAAAGGAAATACTTATGAAAACCAATATGAATCCCTTCAGTTAGAATGTACTTGATCTGAGTTTTCTGGAATAAAATGTAGACAATGTCTCCAGTACAAGGTGAAGTGCTTCATGTACACTGTGGCAAATAAATCTTTAAAAATGTGTGGTCACAGCTCTTCCAAAAGTCTCATCTTCAATTCAAAATGAGTTGGTGCGCTTTTGAATGATTGACCTGGATTGTCTATAGTGTTATCTTTGGACAAAAAAACCCTGTGTAATTTAACATAGACCCAGAGGTTGTACCTTCAAAGACTAGCACTCACTAAGAGTATAGGACTTGGAAATCTGTGTGAAGTAGTTGACATTACACAGTAGAGTTTGATGAAGAGTCACCTAAGCTAGCAGACACCTAGCTGGCTCAAGAAATACAGAAAGAGTAACTCAGGAACACAGTACCCTAGTGAAACAGCCACACTGCTGTCAGGACTGGATTCACATTTTTCTTCACTTCTATACCACAGCTTCTGGTCACATCAGTTTGGTTAAGCAGGAGTTTGAAAGTGTTTGTGTTACACTCATTTGCCATCTGTCTACTAAAGGGAACAGAAATAACCCTGTACTCTCTTAGGGATAGTCACACATGTACACAGACCAGGGCAGTCAGTTCTGAAATTCACTTCAACTCCCCAAATAAAACTAGCAAATACATAAACCCCTGAAATCATTGTAGCAGCATGAATCATAATGCATAAGAGCATGCAGTAGACAGTAACTTGATCAGGTTTCTTTAGGATTCTAGAAATCTCAACTAACTCATTAATTTATTTAACGAATTTCATTCCCCTTTTCTGTCTGTTAATCATCCAAAGAGAAAACTAGACTTTCTCAGTGTTGTACATCTAACAGTTTCTCTAAATGATTTCCAATCTCTAGATTATATGGGAGACAGTTGTTGTGCATTTCCAACACACAATTAAAGTCAGTTTTGAATTTGAGAAAGTTTTGTGTCTGCTGCTCGTGGGAGAGGGAGGGGTAAGCTGTTACTTCGAGGTGTCTGTGTGAATACCAAATAGGAAATTTGTCTGCTGTGAACGTTCAGAAGCATGTACATACAGTTTATCAGTTTCATGAATGGCTTTTCACCAGCCTCTGTAAAGTGATTTATAATGATGACTCTTATTAAATACTAGCTTCATATTCAAGGGCAATTCTTCTTCCAAAGCAGGGTGTAATATGGCTGCTCTCCATATGAGAATCACACTTGATATGTGAAAGCTATATTTAACAGTGACACTAATCCAAATTCGGGAAGGTTAGCACTCCTGATTTTTAGACTTTTCACCTGAGGGATAGATTATGTCATCTTTATTGAGAAGAAGAGAGTGTTCATGGATAACTTGTGAATAGGATACATCTCACATAACTTTAACCCTATAAGAATCAGACATCCAGTCTAAAGGTTCTCTGTTTTGTCAAAGAATAAAGATAGGTAAATCTAAAGGGTGATCCAATCCACTTCTGTGGTATCCCATCTGTCAGGCTAGGATGCCCTAAAGACACCGCTATTGTGGTTTAAACTATACAGAGCCTAGATGATCAACTGAGACAAGGCATCTGGCTTTTCAGCAACAAAAAATGGAAGGTGAATTAAGCTATAATTATGACTTTGGGGGTGGATAAAGTAGTAGAACAAATAATAAATGGAAGAAATAAAATTAAACCAAACAGATATTTTACCTGTCCTTTTAAGATCTCTAGTTAGTGATATCCTCAGTCTGTTTTCTTCTATTCTATAATTATTCTTTTCATTGAGTCAAAATCTATTATCCTGCTGTGCAACATCTCTTGTTCCAAATCAGCACCTGCCAAATAAAAACTATCCTCACTTTCATTGCCTTTAATTTTCATGTCTGAAGATTCCTGAATACACTGTGGAGTTTGTTAAAGCTAGAACTGAGGTTTGGCTGCCACCCTTATATCATTCAGTTATCCCTTTCTCTTACAAGGGTTTATGAAATATTCCCTGGTCAGAAACCTGACTTCTTTACTGGATCACAATCACTGATAGAAAGCAGCTGTCAGTGTTATGATCTAAGGGTTTAACTCTGAAGTATGAAATTGTCTGCTGGGGGAAGAGTAGAGTAGTGAATAGTAGATTAAATGAATAAGGAAGGGAAAAATTCAAAACTCTGACTGGTAATCTTAGTAAATCTAGATTAAGGTGGTTTGGTTTTTTTTGCTTCTGCTGCCATTTCAAAATTCAGCCCTTTTGACCCAATACTTGTTAACTTAAGGTGAGCTTTGTCTACTTGGTGCTAGGTGCACGTCTCCTTGTATGACTATGCTGTTTTAACAGATCTCCAGCATGAAGAATAATGACCCAAAGAATAAATCCCAGAAGAAACAGGATTGCGTGTAAAACATGTATCAAACATCTATCTGGAGAGGAACATTGTTTTATGGATGAAGGGCAAGGATGTGGAGGAAAGTGTCACATTTTGTTGGTAGCAAAGTCATCTTGGCTTATCTTGAGCACATGGTCAATTAATTCTCTTAGAGCTTTATTTATTCCTTTATTTATTTTTATTGAAAAGGACATTTTTTTTAGTGTTTGTACAGTTCTGTACATTTTGGGGACTGGTAGGATGTTTGTCCTGTTGATGAATATAGAAAACTGATGTTTCCACAAGATCTGATCATCTACATTTAGATTTTCTTGGAATGATTATTTGGACACAGGTATTCCCTGGTAAATAGAAAAAGTCGATGTGCCAAATGATATCCTGATAGTAACAGGCCATGATGCTCTACAAGAACCTCAGTGAATGTAGAAATGTGACCTCTTCAGAAGCTGTGGCTTTAAATTGAAATGCACAGTGTAAGCTATCTCTTTTGCTCTGCTCTTGACTTTCATAGAATTTTCTTAATAAAAAAAGAAAAAGGATCAGTAAAACCTTACCAATACTTACAGCCCTTGTTTCCAAAGTACAGGCTCATCAGTATGTCCCACCATCCTTCTCCAGGACACCACGTTTAATTGTCCTTATGGCGATAAATCAAGAAGCGTCCATACCTTCACTGCAAATAGAAAGAGATAACTACTAAGCAAGTCAGACCAGTGTACTGTGGTGAGCTGAGCTGATGCTAAATATAATTTCTGCAGGGTTTTGATTTCATTTCCAGAGGATCTTATTGACAGAAGCGTATCAGCAACACACTTCCAGACACAAGGCAATTGATGATAAATAAAAGAATTATTACTAGTCATGAGGTATTTTATGCTAGCAGTTTGTTCTTCCAAAGAATAGTGCAAAGTCAATTAAGAAAAATTCTGAATAAAAATGCATTTATTTTATAGGTATATCTGTATAACTATAGGTATCTACATACACATACAGCTGTAGAGACTTCTTTTTTCCTTGGGAGCATGTCTACATCAGTGAAACCTTGTCAGAGCTCAATGAGCTTATTTAAGGACTGAAGAAGTCCAGCTGAATCAGTTTAGTTCTATGCTTGTCCTAATTGTACCTGCTGAGAAGAATTACCTCCAGTGTAAGTTAATTAGACCTGTAAGTTATTATCCCTGTATTGTGTAGCACTATCGTGTGTGGCCATGCCAAGGTCACCCAGGGCTGGGTCATATTCTTCTTATATGAATTGCAGTGAGCCATGGAGATGCATCTCAGGTAATTAGTGACTGTGAAATCATGCCTCCTCAGTGGATGTCAGGGTGAATGGTATCCTGAACTGTCCTGCCACTGTGTTCAGGCCTCAGAAAGTAACTTCTCGGTGGATAAGAATAGTCCATGCTTTGTCATACACTCACTTCCACTAAAAGTGAAACTTAATGCCACTTGTGGAGTTATTTTATGCCCATCTATTAAAAACTACTGAGGTTGGTATAAAGTGTATGGAGCACCTTACAGGCATTTTCATATTAAAATTTTTAGGTTTTGAGGTATTTCACCCCCTGAAAATTCCTACACATGATGGACATTCTTGGAGGACACAGCATAGCACTTACCTGAGATTTCTAATAATAAAGAGTTTTGTGGAAAACTAAGAATCATAGAATCACAGAATCACTTATTAAGGAAGAAACTGCTGGAAGTAGTCTGATAAAATCTACAATACCCCCTGCTCGATCTGGGACGTTATATTCATATGCTACTTAAGGACTATGAGAGTGATAACTCAGTCAAAGAATCTATATTTTTAAAACAGTTCTCAAAGCAAGTAAGTATTTTGCTTTTAGATTTGTAACTAAGGTCAAGGGAGATTTTTTTCTGAAAAAAAGGGCTTAATATCATAAAACTTTCTTAACAGAATTTTGTAACTTAATCTTGGATTCATACTTCTTCATTATCATATCTCTTAGAAACTCACATACCAATATCATACATATTTGTTTCAACCAACATTCTGAGCTGCATTTCTAAAAAAATATCTAAGGAGGGAATTGTAATTTATAGAAGTTCAGTAAGGTAAAGCTAGGACTACAAGATATCATTTATCTCAGTTCTGTGAGTTAGATTATTGATTTCTTTCTCACCAATTCCAATAGCATCGACAGAAACCAGTCAATCCATTGGAGACTATAACCTAAGTAATGTATCTTATATCTGTTTTTTTCAGCACTAAACTGGAATACTATTGGTGAAATCGATGGAACAGCATCAGTTTGCATCAGCAGAGTTGCTGGTGCATCAGTTCTGGGATGCTTTGCAACCTTTTATACTCATGATACTTCCTTTGAACTCAAAGAGGATTTCAGCTTCATAGGGATACGAATCAGGCCTTGCATTTTAGATTTATATAACTTGGAAGAATAGAGAATGCAGGATTAAAAGCTTGGGGAGTTTGCTAATGAGGTACATTCTCCTTACCCTATGAGCTGGCAGATGTTGATGAATCACCACATATCTTCTACTTTTTGGTATCTTTTCTTATTAGAGAGATGGGTAGCAAGCTCCAGAAAGGACAGGAGGAAAGAAACTATTCCTCCTTAGATCTGAGCATTAAGACTTTCCACTAAAGATGCCTTCAAAATGTTCTGACATTACAACAGACCACAACATGCTCCCAGGTACTATATGAGATTCACATCAAAGGTAAACAAAAGTGGGAATAATATTGTTGCAAAAAGGGGAGAAAAGAATTTATACAAAACAGAAAGAGAAAGGATTAAATAAAGGGAAAAGGAGAAGCAAGGGAGAAGGAAAGTTCAGCAATGTTGAGAATTAGACAGCAATCTTAATTATTTCTCTGAAACGGCTCCTGTACTGAACTCATGGGAGTCCACATGGCACATATTTATTTATATCCCAGAACATTGCATGCAATTACATGCAACAAAATGATCTGGCAATCTTAGAGGGATAGAACTAGCTAATACACATCCTTTCATCCTCAAAGTGCTTTAAAATATCTCCAATGTTATATGAAGCAAAAGATACTGGCAGCTAGGGAACTTTTTTTGAGAAATTGAGTATCTTGACCAGGGTGAGAGTTTGAACTAGCAGCTATAATCTCCTAAATTCCAGTCTTCTGCCCAGGGATCACCATTCTTGGAGAAACCAGCTGAAAACAACCCAACCCAAGCCATAGTATGTTCTGGTACTCCCGTGATGGTGATATCAAAACGTCTTAGTGATACAGAGAATGAAAGACTGGTGAGAAAGAAACACATCAGGTCATAAAGACATGGCCTACTCCTGAACTTGACTTGCACAGATAAAGTACTGGTTACCTGAAGCAGGCCCTAGCATGAGGCATGCTACTTTATGGCAATGTCTGTTTGGCTGTGATTTGGTTACCCAGCACACCAGGCAAAATGACCAAAGACTAAAATGCAGCATGCTCTGATTAACCTGGCATACTGCTGCAGTGACAACAGCAAATTGTCAGAGGCTTGCTGCTCCCTTCACTTTCAGGTCAAACAACCCAATTTCATCATTATTTACAAGCAGAAGGACAGTACTATGCAGCAGCTTCCAGTCCCATTTTCATCAATTCTGATACTTGACTCAGTTTACCATTTTTGATACATTTCATAAACATAGCTTGAAACTATCAGAACAGTTCATTAAAAACAACATGAAAGTTTTCACCTACTCAGCATATTCTCAGAACACACTTTTTTTCTGTTTTTAGTTTAGTAAGCACAATGATCTCATGCAACTTCAGTATATTCTGGGGTCTCTGCCCTTATTTCAGAAATCTAGCTTATCATGGAATGCTTCCTGAATTCTCAACTTGCATGTGGAAATATCCTAAGATAATGTGTGAGATGTGGAGTTGTACAGTTCACTGATGTTTTTGTAATGACCTGAAGTTTTTGGAGTTGCAAAAATATTAATGTTTACCTCCCCATCAGTCTTCATTACACATACGCTACTTTCTGCCATAGAAAAAAATGATTTTTATGATTATGATTATTTCCCATTATGATGTCATCCTATTCTGAATCAAAATAAGATATATAAGATTCATAACATTATTTAAGTCAATTATTTAAATGTCAAAGCCCATGAAGTTTCCATGATCATAAATTTGTATATGTCCTTTTTTTGTTTCTTTAATTTTCTTTTCTTTGATTCAAGTCCTCAGTGCTGCAAGAAACTTAGGGAATTCATCTTTATTAACAAATGAGGCTGTGTGAAAAATATTTATTGTCTTTCATTTCAAACAGTCCTCTTTAGTCATAAATGAGTATAAAGGAAGCATGACAAGCAATTTGCTGCATGGTAGATGATATTAATGACCTGCCACACTCATACCTCCTTGTGTGATCTGTGGCTATTACGTTTTTTAAGTGACAGATTGCAACAGAGAATGTTTGGTGTCAGTTGTGTCCTGTTCTCTACTCCCTGTTAATAAGAAATGAGGAAAACAGCTTTATTTGGTATAAGACCCATGCACCACCAGCACTACCAGTGTACTTCCCACAGGGCCAGTAGTGAATGCTCAGGGAAAGAACATAAGAAACCAGGAAACCACAGTGTCCTCCTACTAAGCTGGAGGATCCCTTTTTGCTGATAGTGGTAGATGTTCAATCTGTTGGTTACAAACATTCAATTCATCATATTTAACTCTGTCATCACTCTGTGAATTCCCCCTGGAACAAGCATGACAGTCTTCTGTAATCATTCAAGAGTCCTAACATATGAAGCTTCAAATCCTTGTCATTGAGATTGATCCACGACTGGCAAAGTTGATGGAAACACTTTAACACCAAGTGTGTTTGCCAGAATAATGATGAGTCCTGAGAGGTTTGAGGACATTGGAGGCCAGGTTGAAAGACTGAGTGACAATAGCTGGAGCTGCTGCAACAGCATCCAAGGCTGTAGCTTGATGTTTGAGTACTCATGCCAAGTCCATGAGAGCTAGGTGCCTTGGGAGAGCAGGCCATACTGCCAATGGATACGCCAGTGGGATTCGCTGGGCTCACAGTGAGTATCTGGACCGCATCTCTCAGCTCACTTTGGAGAGTGTATGGGCTTGAAGGAGACACTTATCTTCCTTATCCCACTCCATTGCAAGACGGAGAGACGCCAAATTTAACCATCCAGGCTATTGTAATGTTGCATATATAGGGCTTGGATTCTACTTCCAGTTGGGCATAGTGATTTTCCACATTTCCCACACTGCCCTTCAAGCACTGGGTGCCCATGCAACCAGCAGGAGGTTTCAGACCTTGAAATGGGAAAAAAATTACCAGAGCTTTAGGTATTCCCAGTGATTTCCTATTCTCCTGGATGATTTTTTTTGACCAAGTTTACTTTGTGAAAACAAAGCTGCCTGTCACTGCACAAAAAGAATTTTTGAAATCCTATGGATTTCAGACTGGCTCCTTAAAATACCTGCTTCCTGACAGACTCTTTTGTGTCTTGAACTATCTGTTCCTTGATAACTTTAACAAGAGCTTTTAAACTGGTGATGGATAAAGAAAAATGGAATGTAGTGTAGGAAGTCATAAGAACTGAAATTCTTAATATTGGCAGCAATAGGAGGGGATTGCTTAGGAAAGTCTCCATTTGCAGCTCACCCGTGCTGCATATGGGAGTAATAAATACATGGTAGTCAAGCTCTGTAGCTGGTTTTGGACAGTTGTGGGGTTTTTTTTTTCTTTTTTTGTCCCACAGCTTAATCATTCTAATCAGTTCCATTGAGATGTTAAATACGATACGTTTGACATTGTGAGTGTGGTGGGACTGTTAATGAAAGCCGCAGAGACAATCTGAGATTTTGCCAGAGTGGATGTGATTCCATTACAGTCAGTACAGTAACTATCCTGCTATTTGTTGCATAACTACTTAAATCTCTTGCAGTATGCCACTTCTAAACCACAGTGTATCAAAAAGCCTCAAATCAAGGTACTCTTAGGCAAAAATAATTTATAAAAAGTAGAAATGTTTCTATTTTTTACATGTGTTGTTAGAAAAAAAAACACCCCAAAATAGTAGGGATTTTGGTAAAATGTGAATCTGGGCTTTGC
The DNA here is from genome assembly GCF_900496995.4 of Aquila chrysaetos chrysaetos. Classification (NCBI taxonomy): domain Eukaryota; kingdom Metazoa; phylum Chordata; class Aves; order Accipitriformes; family Accipitridae; genus Aquila; species Aquila chrysaetos. The sequence goes on from NC_044009.1 coordinate 38,073,241, forward strand.
ATTTTTATGTACATTGCTGACAATGAGGGATATATCTGTTACGGATTTATATATGTCAAAATCACTTGGTAATTTCCTTTTTATCATTCTCCAATGCAGCATCAGTGAATGTGAGAGCACTACATGTGTTGCAATGCATTGAAACAACCAGAAAATTCAGAGGTGTATTTTCATTACTCTTTTCACTGTTCTTGATCCACTCTTATCTCTGCTATATAAGAACCAATAGCTAATTTGAAGGGGGCTAATTGGGCTTTTTGGAGAACAAGCTGATGTACACTTGGAGTCTCAGCCGTCTGGGTTTGTTTCATTTTTCTAAGGGAATGGGGCTCCTGTTCCCTTTTGATGTATGTTATTAAAATCAACCAAAAGGAATAAATAATTGGTACCATCATTTCACAGAGACTCCATGATTATGGTAACTCCTGACCTAAATAAGCAATTCAGCATGCCAATACCAATAATTCAATAAATTTACAATGCATCACCAATAAACTACAAAACTGTCAAGTTATCAGGTTAATAGAATTTAATAAACCCTTACAAAACATGGAAGAAGGCAATCTGCAGAAGGTGCAGTCCATTTGGTGGTGAGTGCTAACTGAAAAAGCTCCAGCACTTACAGCTTGCAGGCTGTCACCTTACACTGCTACCTCACCACCCTGCCACACCATCCACTGCAGAAATGATCTGCTGTGATATGATGCCATTGTGGTGACACGCAGCCATGCTGGTCCCACATTCACCTCCTAGTTGTGTCAAGATTTGACATTACTCTTCACAGTGGCAGGACCTTGAGCTCTCTGGAGTGGTAAGTTAGAGTTGAAAGACTACAGTCCCATACCACAGGAAAAAGAAGATATTAAACTGGTGAAAAATGGAACAATGCAGACAAGGTATTGCTTCATTTTACACCAGAATTCATCCTGTGTATTTTTGATTGATACCACCCTAAGTGATTAACTAAACGTTGATAACTGAGACAGTTACCACAAAAAAGGTACATAAATGAGACTAGGAGCTGAAGAAGGGCTGTATCCATATGGAGAATGTAATCTGTAACATGAAAAGTTTTGAGCTCTGCTATATGAAGTTGGATATTTGATTTTAAGATATATTTGCTGAAAAGCTATTTCTTCTCTTTGGAGAGCAGATTTATGAAAAAAAGCCTATGTAGTATACAGATATGCAGCAAATAAAAGCACATCCTTAATCATTATAAATGCACCTACAGGGCTCAGCCCAAGAGACATCTGCATAAAATTGCCCAGATTCTTTCAGCTGAGCGATAGGCACAAAGCAGGGGATACATATGAAGTATATTAAGCTAGACTGTTATATATGGAAGGGTCTTACAGTTCAGCTAATGTTACACTTGAGGCTGTTCTGCAAAATATGCCAGCACAATTAATGTCAACACCAGATAACCAGTCACTGTAAATACCCTTGGAGGGATTTCTTATATCTTTTAGTAGAAATCCCATTTAAGAAGTAAAGTTTCCAAATGTATCCCTGAAAATCAGAGGTCAATTCAATAACCTACAAACCAGCAGGCAAATTCCATCTCCCGTTAAAGGCAAGTGTTATCTCCTTTGACAAGAGTGGGCTAGTGGGAAATGAATAAATGGATGTCTTTTTTCCTAGAACAGACTCTATATTAAGCACTCAGACCGACCGTTATGCTTGTGTTGTGTTTGGCCATTGGTAGGCTGGACCATACTGTAAACAGCAAAGCAAGTCCTTTTAACACAACAGAATTTCATCTGTCCCCTCCAGGCTTCACGTCATCCTTGTAAACCTACTAAGTCCATTGACTTGCTAATACTTTTGCCTGTGCAGGACGGCATCTATGCTGCTTTACATAGATTTTTTTCTCATTATTAATGAATTAGCTGTCATACAGTAGTATTTAGAGGACTAGATGAAGACAGAGATTTACATAGTATGTGTTATGATAGAAAAGCACCAGAAGGCGTGTTTACTGTTTTGAAAGGTGATTGATAAGGAGAGCAGCAGAAGCAGAGACTTACCTTAGACACAAAGTGAAAGGCAGAACCAAGGACAGGGTTTAGCTCATTGAAGCTCTCCTCGTTGGGCACTGCCACCCTGCATAAAACTGAATAGCATGACTTGCTGTAGATGTAGTGCTATTTTCTCCTTTTATGGATCACACTGTGAAAATCTCATTTTCTGGCAAAAAATCTGTATGGGAAGCCTATTTGAGGCTTCTCAGCCTTTTATAAATGCTGTTGCATCTAAATAATCGGTCAATCATAGCCAGATTTGAGTCTATGTACTTTTTTTTTCTAGACACTGATACAAAAAGGCTTCTTCTGTCATCATAGTATCCCTTCCAGCTAGGTAAAAGCAGAGCAGAAAAGTAATTTCTCTTTGATTATCAGGTTGCATTGAATTTTACAACAGACTGATTCCCTACATACCCCAGAGTGCATCGCATTTCTCAGCAGCGCTTTTTCCTGCAGCTCTGTTAAAGAACTGATTGTCCTCAAGCTGGTGTGCTACCATCAGAACTTGCTATTGATGTTGTTTGTATTATGACAAGCTTTACATTTTCATTTACTTTACAATCCCACTTAAATAAGTTAGTAGGAGTTATTCTAGAAACTCACACTGGCCCCAGCCCCACACTAGATGCTCAAGAAAGATTATTTGCTGTGGGAAGGCAAACAAAGGAACCTGATCTAAACCCATTCAAGTTATTAAAAAAATCTTCTTTTCCCTGTCTATTTCTTCTCAGTATCCAAGAGTCTGTTTCAAGTAGCCATGAAGTAACCAACTTTTGCTTACCATGTAATAACTGCAAGACGATGGTGTTTACAACCCACCTCCCAAAACAATGGAGTGTCTAGAAACACAGAGTATCTCTTCACTTTCTCTTTCTTCCATTGTTTGCTCCTGTAAGCCCCATTTCAGTGCAAGATAGAGGCAATTCCAGTTTCCACCACCACCTGCAACCTGACTGAATTCTAAGAAACTCAAAGAGATTCAAGATGATGGTAAAAATTATCTTTGTTCTTGGTTCATGACAAAGGCAGTTCAGAATTCAGCAAATTTTGGATTTTCATTAATTGCTAAAATATAGCAGAAAAGTGGGTTTTGTTTTTTTTTTTTTTAAATAGAGCAGCATTTTACAAAAAACCCCAACCCACAGTTCAGATGAGGTGAAGTGTCTTTTAGAGCTTTCCTTCCATAAGTCTGTTAGAAACTTAGAGAATGGCCTTAGAAGGCACTAAGAGGTAAAATATGTCTAAGCCATGCAGTAAGCTATGCTGAAGGTACACATCTTTTAATTGCCTTATGAAGCATTTTCATTTTTCATGGTTTTAAAAATCATTTAGGAACTGTCTTTGTGTATAATTGATAATTAAGTGCTTCTTTAGTGCTTAAGTCTCTAAAGCAATGTGTCTCCTGACCTCTGACAGCCACTCAGAAGATTTAGTCTCTGAAAGAATATCTTAAATGTGTGCTACCTACTTTGTAAGAGTCAGCTTGAACAGGAATTTTCTAAACAGTAACTTTTGTTTTACAGCAATAGTGAAAGATTAGGAAATTATCTGCTGTAATAAAAAAAAATGTAGAAAACTGAAAGTGGCTCTTTTTTAAAAATTCTTATCTTTTGAGATAGTGTGGATATCACCTAAATTAGCTTTGACAGAATCAGCAACATCCCCTTTTTCACTGAGGAATCACTTCAGCTCCCATATAGCAGGAGGTTGTGAGGAGCAAAGCTGGCAAGGACCTGACAGGTCCACTTTGTGACAAACTTTCAAATTTGTTCTTATTCTCCCATGGAACAGAAAAAACTTTGTTTGTCTTGTTGTTTTATGAATTGTGTCAAAAGATCCAAGTCTGAATCAAATAGATGCTTCAGCCTGCGTTTCCCTCCCACTCACCTAAAAAGTATGCATCATGCTCACCTACAATATGACGCCCTCTTGTGCAAGGCTGCCACCAGTGGACGTGGCCCAACAGAACTTAATACTGCAGAGAGGCACAGGGATTCCCGGGATCAGCTTTAAGATCAATGCTTTTAAAATCTTGTACCTGTGCGTAGTATAGTATAGTATAGTGCTATTGTATGGAAAACCGAAGAATTGATTAAAGCTGGTTAATGGCAGAAGACTCTGCTTGGCTATTTTAGAAGTGGATGATCAGAGGCAGTGGTACTACCACGCTAGGTCACACTAGACTGGAAATATGACTTTCAGTTTATAATTTCTTTAGCCAGCTTCACAACCTTCAGAAACTAAGAAGAGAAAACAGAGACAGTTTTTTCAAGTTTAAGAAAATATCAAAATTCCCCCCTCCAAACTCAATAATAACAGTGACATGAAATGTATTATCCTGTTCCCGGGATTTTGCACTCTTTCACTCCTCATGTTTCTTCTACACCTGTTTTTATCATTTAGATAAAACTTGATTTGATCTAATTTACAAAGTGCCATTGAACTCTAAGTAAGTCAATGGTTTATTACTCAATGGGAAACCTGCTGAAAAGAAATGAAAATGTGGTAAATAAAAGACCTCTCTTTATTCTGCTCAAGTGAATATTAAGGCTAAATACCTGTTTACCAGTTGATTCCACAGTGTTATTATCCTGGCACTAGATTAAGTGCATGAAACAACATTTGTTTATTTAGGGTTTATGCAGAAGATATTTTACTTTATTATTTTTTTGCCTTATGAGCCACATCATGTTTATCCTCATAACTGAGTGTGTGTTCTAGGTGGTGTCTTTACAGCCCATGCACTACTCATGATCAGTGAATGATGGAGCATTTTATCCAGCCCTTCATGAGGTAATGATAAGGGTAATTGGCACTCCAGACTTCTAGGCAGTTAAGAAGCAAGTGGGTGATGGAAAACAGCTACTTGCTGAGTCACAGCTTGCCATCCAAATACCCAAAGGACTTCTGTAAATTTTAACTGACAAACTTAAATATTTCCAATTAACATATTTTTTGTCTTTAAAAACAAATTATGTCCTTTTCTCTGATTTTCTTTTTGCTTATTCTGCCATACATACAATTTGTTGGTACAGTCCTCCCAGTTGTAAATCAAAACAGCTCACTCTGCCTCAGCTGAGCTCTACTGATTTATATTCACAGTGGACCTGCTACAAGATCTTTGTTTTTCATTTACCTTTGTCATCTCTAAAATTCAAAAAAAGCACCCAAGGAGTGTAGCCGAGACTCCAATCCATTCTGTCATGGACACTGGGCCATGTGGGATTAATGCCATGAAAGGAAACTGCCTGTCTTGTTTTCCATAACACCTCTGATGGAATTGTTCATATTCTTTTTCAGTTCATCTAGACAAATACCACTGCTGATCAATATAGTAGATATCACAACTCTGATATTTCTGTGAATCTTATATTCACTGTAATTCCAGTTATATGCTTCTTCAGCATTAGGTCACAGTGGGATGGAAGTAGATTTTCATTTGACTACATTAGAGACAATCTTAAATTCTGTGTTAGTTTGGATCATGTTTCCTAAAAAATTCTAATTCTTTTGTTTGATTTTACATAGTTACCCCCCGAGAAAAAAAAATTAAACCAATTTGAATAATTTTAAGTGTAATTTATTAATATAAACCCCCCAACAGCAGTGTGTAGCACTATTGAGAATGGCAAGCACTGAAGGAGAATACTTTTTATGATTTTTTTCTGAGTCTTTATATTAAAGAATTGACATCACATGCAGAACAAACGAAGGTGAAAGAAAGAAAAAACATGGGGTTTAAGCTGTTGTATGGACTCTGCCTTCTTGTTCCTTTCATTCCTGAAACAGATGGGGAAGAGTAAAGAATAAAGCTGTTCTGAAGGAGCATATGAATCAGTTAGATATGCATGCATATTTATTTTAAGCATACAGATACTTTCATAGTCCTCAGCCAAAACTGCAGATAATTAGGGTTGGCATGAAAGGAGGTTAAAAAAACCCTTAAACATAATTTTGAATTTTAAAGAACTTTTCTTATATTTTTTTTCTATTGAAAGGCTTTTTTTTCTTCATATTTTAACTGAATTTTTTATGGAAATTACACAAATCATTTTTTTTCAAAGCAGATATATTTATTTACGATTGGTTCAAATACTGTTTCTGAAATAGAACAATATTTCAGTAAAGCTGAAATTTACCATACAAATGTATTTATTGATACAAAATTGTGAGGATTAATGGGAAAAGAGAATTGCAAACTGAAACATTTTAATAAGTTCCCCACATTCTTCTTCTGATATTTTTCTAAATGGAATGTTTAAATTCAATATTCTGAAATTACTTTGCATTTGAAAAATATATACTTTTTTTTTTTAATATCACATATTTGGTGCTAGACAGGTACTTTAATTATTTCCTTACCTGCAACTTGGGAAGTAACTTTCCAGCTGTTTATATTTTAGAGGGGGCATACAAATTTCTGAGCTACCTAGTTGACAGCAATTATTGATTATGAAGCCAATTATTGTTTTAGGATTATGGTAACACCTATAGTTATGGTTATCTGTGGACTATCTATCTGCTTCAGTTCATTTGAGTTTTTCTCACTGTGCTTTGACCAGGATCAAACTCCTTCATTGAAAAAGATGCACCAGACGGAGATATTTTTTTAATATCTGGTTTGCTAGTAAAATCCCCTGAGATTGTCCAGTTCTACACAAATCCCCAAATTCCTCCTTGGCATCTGAAAACTGTACTCAGTTTTGATTAAAGCAAAGCCCTGCTTTCATTGACTGTATTGCTCTGCCCCAGGAAACCTTTGTAGTGACCATGGGAGGGCAGCAGATTTCCGGGGAGTCACTCGGACTCTGAGATTTGGCCTTGGTGCAAGCAGGAGGGTTAGAAGAACAAAGCACCAAGCACTACAGGGTTGAAAAGGCCCAAAGGTGGTAAGACAGGTGGAAAAGGCTGGTGTTTGGGCACATATGCATCTGCATAGATGCTTGCTGAAACTGGGCTATGCGGAGAGGAAGAGCGGGACATTGCGAGTGAGAGCATATATACTTCAAATCAGCCATCGGTTTGTTATTTTTACCTAGCTCTTCACTGTTTGGGTTTTTGAGACAGAATTAATGATACTACTATGGGCTCTGTCCTCAGTGAGTAGGTATGGGGCCTGCCAGGACCCAGGAGACTCGAGCGTAGTGAGGACCAGCCTGCTAGAACGGGAGCCTCCACCAGGAATGAACGTTATTCATATCTAGCTCAGCCAGTGATTTTCCCAGTCCTCAGCTAGTTTTGCCTATAATCAACAATTAATGCCTGTCACAGCACACTTCACAGGCAGTTGATGAGGATTTAGGTTCTGGCAGGTTGGCAATTGGACTTGGGCTCTGCAGCTAGTAACTGTAATATTCAGAACAGAACTGATGTCTCACGCTTGGAGCAGGCACTTTTCTCCATGTAACCTGATCATCCAGGAACCTTGGGATGGGAATTCTCTCAGTGCAAGCATTTAAATAAACCAGAATACCTCTAGAAAGTCTCCTGTACACAGAACGATGCTCTTCATCGCAGAACACATTAACTGGCTTATTTAAATTTTTGCAGTATTCCCAAAGCAATGGTTTGGTGGGTGGTTTTTTTTTTTTTTCTTTTCTCTGCAGGTGATTCTCCCAGTATAGTATCAACCTCAGTATAAACTCTGCTTTTTATAGGTTACAGTATCTAGGTTTTTATTCATGAGTTTGAATTTAAGTACATGAGCAACTTTATTGAAGTTTGCGGAATGGCATTAACCATATGTTTCATCAGATTATTGAATCTGGGTTCTTACTTCATCCCCACTGAAGAAAATAATATCTACGCAGAGTCATGGCCGACCAGATCCAATTGATGAGAGTTCTCCTTCAAGGCAGAGGTTAGACCAGTGGTGCTCCCAAGGTCGTCCCCAGCCAACACTCTATGGTTCTGTGAAGTAGTAGGTGAAAATATCCGCACAGAAGCTTTGATGGAATTTATGATTCATACAGCTGAGCCTGGAAACCAAGATCATTCATGGTACATGATAGCCCCTCTTGGATGAGATGCCATGAATAGTAGGTTAATGAATATTATTTAAATAAACTTAACATACGTACATGGCTACATTAGTGATTGATGCAAATTTTGGAAAATGTTGGAAGATGCTAGGGTATGGCTATGTGACAGAAAGAAATTTTGTTAGTAGGGCTTACATTACCTGTCATGTCTGGAGCCTCAATAACTGACTCTGGCACATGACCAGCAATTTGTAACAAAAATGTCCTTGCTTAAGCCAGCAGAGCCAGTAAGTGGATGAACATCTGGTGAACATCTGGATGGCTTGAATGAGGCTGGTAAAGGAGATCCTGAGTTGGCATAAACCAGGGCTAAGAAGTGTCCCTGTTTTCTGCAGCTTCAAAACACTGGCACAGTGTGAATCTGCTGTAAAGACAGATGTACTGTAAATGGAGAAAGATACAACTCAGAACATTTATTCTTACAGCTCCCCAATTACTGCCAATGTTATTTGTATGATACTATGAATGTTAAGACACCAGCTCTAACATTGTGCCCGATTTTAAGCACAGCACTTTGGCAAAGGTATGGACCATTTGAAGAATATCCAGAGTTCAGCAAGAATGATGTAAGACCCTAGAAACATGACCTGTAAGAAAGGTCTGAGAACATAGCTTATAAATACACTATGAAGTTATTGGGATTGCTTGATTTAAAAAAAAAAAAAAAAGACAGACAGAAAAAAAAACAAAGGAAAAAAAGAAAGAAATAATGGATAAGGAACATGATAGTGATCTTCAAACATACAAAAAGTTGTTGCAAAAAAAGAAGTGAATAATCTTTCCTTCATGTCCACTGTGGATAGTACAAAAAGTAATGGCCTTTTTAATAGTGGCAAGGGAAATTTAACTTAGACATTAAAAAAAAACAAAACTTTTTAACAGTAAGGATAATTAGGTACTGGAATAGATTGCCTAGGGAGGCTGTGGAAACTCTATCATCATTACAGCTTTTAAAGAGCAAGCTGGACAAACACTCATTTGGAATAACAAAGATCTAGTTGATCTATGGAGGGCAAAAGATGAACAATGTGTTTGACTGAAGGCCTTTATAGATCCGTGTTCTACTGTTCAGTGGTAATTGTTTATGAGTATGGGGGATAATATATACTTGTCAAACAAATCAGATAGACATGACAGAAGCAAAAAATATCACATATCATTTTTGGATAGAAAAATATGAAAATAAATCAAATAGTGTGGAAGACCAGTCACATTTGAATAACAAGATTTTCAAATTTAAAGTTAAAAGTTGTTACACTGTGATGACAGATACATCAGAAGATTATATTTAAAAAATAAATGGATGATTGCAAGGTTAGGAAAAAGCATGTCAATCCCTTTTGTAATTTTAAACATAATTTTATTTGGCATCAATAAGAGGAATCAAGCAGATTGGAAGATCTGTTTATGTTCAGGATTGTAGAGGCAGAAAATGAGTCTGTTCCTTCCTATAATACTTCATTTGCATTATTCCAGTTTTCCAGAGCTATAACTGAGATCAGACTTCATTTCCTGGTCCTTTATCCACACCATACCCAAGTTCAACTAAATCTTTTTCAAGAGGTTCCTGAGTACATCAACCCAGGGGCAGGAAATAGCCTTCTAACTCAGTGACTTACATGGAAGGGGAGATAGATAAAGACGTACAATTATTTTTTTGGTCTCGCCTGGGTAACTATCTCACGACTCTTGAAGTACAAGCCTGCTGTAATCATTAGGGCATGGTTAATGAAAACAGCTCATTATTGTCTTGGAGATACTGTCCTCTAACGATGCCCTTTGGACTGAAATGTATGCAAATGAAGATTATTTAATTTAGAACTTTTACTACATGGACCTTGTAAATATGAAAATTTAATTACTAAGTGCAATATTTATCATGAGGAGCTCTATCTCTTCTCTTTACCCTACCAAGCAAATAAGAAAATATTCTTTTTGATGTAGATGCTTATTTAACAGATGCTTCTGTCCAGTGTTTTCACAAACCTGTACAGATATGCACCAGACCAAATATGCACAGATTTATCCCTTTATCCTGGAGAGCATTACATTAACATCCTTCACACTTTGATAAGGGTCCAGCATTTCTTGGCTTCTGTAAGAGAATTTGCACATCGATCCAGAAGGAAGTAAATTGCTGGGAGCAAAAGTATGGTGTAACAAAACTGCTGTCTGACAGTGTGAGAACAATGAAGTGCTTTCATAAGTAAATGGTGCATATCTCATGATATGTTCTCAGGAGGGGATCATTTGAGGCAGGCCCATACACAGAAGAAATATTTCAGACAGGAATATTATCCTGCCCATATGGAGGAGAATGAGCTGTTGGAATAATTGATTGTTTATTGCTTCTGCAGTTCTGATAAATAAATGCAGAAATCCAGAAACTGATTTGGGTGGGTCAAACTGTATGTGTGTAGGAGAATCTTGGATGAACAGAAAATTTGAAAAAAGCCCAAATAGTAAATTATGTTTCTATTTTTAGACAAATGGTTTTGTAAAATAGAAAGGTCTCTTGACACACAAAGCCACTTTAATACTGAAAAATCTCCAAGTATCAAACCTGGAACGTTTTGACATTTCAGAACTTCTTCTGCTTTTGTTTTTACATTGAAAAATCAATATAAATTAATAAGAAATTTTGGTATCACCAGTTTTTCAGCTGCCTCATTGGTGTGGTCTCCTCTTTCACTCCTGATCCTGAGCATAGAATATAAATAGATAGGAAAGGACAGGAAACATTTATATTATCACAGCAAGATTTGTTGGCAAATGTAATATATTTTATTAGCTCAGTTGATGTAATTTGGGAAAAAAAACCAAACAGACAAGATTTCAAGCATATAAGCCCTTCTTCAGATCTGAAACAGAATTGGTCAATATAAAAATAAAGTACCATTACTGAGATTATTATGTGCTAGTAATGTATGTTCCTCTTCCTTCAAAATTTCCCTTGCTTTCATCCTTGGATTATCACAACTACAGTGTGACTGCTACTACAGACATAATATTTTCAGTTGGAAAACACAGGAGTCCTTGAGATCCTCTGTTTCAGAAGGATCCTGAAATTCCTGGAAGGACTCATGCCAACTTTAACGCCCTTTGAATTGGACCTCTATTAAAAATCAGGGACTTTCATTCAACCTCCTATACCTGATCTCTAGCCAGAAAACAGCCAAACGGCCAAGACCTCTTCCACCTTCAGGCACTTTCCCAAGCCATCACGGATTGGCACACTTCACCATTGCTAAACCGGGCTGTCCTTTGAGTGGCAGCTAAGGAAAGTGTGCAAAATCCTATTTGCAGAGGGAGAAGTACTCAAGACGAGTGCTGTGTCTGTATGAGGCACATCCCCTACCAGTGTGGTTCTCCTCAGGGGTGTGTATTCTTCTGTGGCCTTTTTGAGATATAGGAGGAACGTGTCCATGGAAATCTGTGTCTGCTCTTCACCCTAAGCCTACTAACAGGACTGCTTCCTTGGTGAAGTGAGTTCATATCACTGCATTGTTAAGTGAATGGAAATAATAACTATGGCCTCTGTTAACAATGTGGAAGTCTATGGGATCAAAACCTCTCTTGCTGAGTATTTTGGTGGATGCTGTGTGGGAAGGAGCCATCTTTCAATGCTTGTTCTGTGCTTGGACAGGAGCTAGCACAACCCTGTGCATGACTGAGCTTCTAGGAACTACAAAACGTGACAAAGATTGTAACCTCCCCTCCACCCTTCCCTTGGTCACTTTTGTATGGGTGCCTTTGCCCATGAGCAAAGAGTATCTGCAGTTAGGATATTAGTGACTTTAAGAGTATAATTGGTTATTTGCTAGTGCTCACAGGAGGTGGATAAGACTCCTGCTGTGAGTCTAAGCATTCACAGGCTCATCACCTCTGTTGATCCATCTGGGCTGTCTTTTCTGGCCAGGCAATCATAAGAATGGTGAGGAAAGGCAGATCTCCGTCACTCCTAGGAGTAAGCTGTTTGTCAATCAAACAACATCTGATGTTTTTCCATTTTTTTTTTCCTTTAGGAGGTTCAGCTTTTCTTGTCAGTATTTTTCCTCTTGAATCCTTGAGCCCCTAATTATCACCATCTCAGCCATTACAATTTTTGGCCATGTTTTTGTTTTTCTTATCTTGAATGACTTCAGCTCATGGATTTTCTCACACCTTAGCAACAATTTTCTCAGTGAAACTCAGCCAAGGTCACACAGCTGTGCTGAACCAAACTAGGCCTTGAGTTATAGACAGCTGGTCCCCAGGGCTGAATGTTGCGAGATGACAGTGTATACACCTTGCACATGAGCAGAGGAATATATTCCACGGCTGTGTGCATTGCTCTGAACTAGAAAGACAAGAATGTTTTTGTTTGTCTCTTCAGATGCTCTTTGCTTAGATGTTGAAGCAGCCAGGAAAAAAAAGACTTTTCATAAAAGCTTACAAACATCATCTCTTTCCCCTATTTCTTAAGTCACTGCAAAAAGAATCTAAAAAGGGGAAAACACAAAGATAACTGTGTAATGACTCACATTTATCTAGTGATTTTAATCTCTGAAGGCACTTTGAGAAATGTCATAACCACGCATATCCATGTTGTGGGTTGTCCTTCAGCTTGTATTACAAATGTCAGACATGATCCCGGTATTAATTGATATAATTACTACAGCATTTAATTATTCTTCCACAGTCAGCCCCATCATTCATTTAAATCTGGAAAATAATAGCAAAATATGTGCCGATTTGTTTTTTTTTTTTCTTTTTTTTCGGCTAACCTTTGCTAGGAGAGGAGAAATCCCATCATAGTAGCTGGGCTATATAAGAGGTCCGAGAGCCTTTCCCCTGCAATTTTTGTGCTTTATTACCAGCAGTAGCAGGAGGATGACCCTTACATAGACTGTTTTGGGTTCATATACTACTGTTTATTCTGCTTAAATAAGCCAGTCAATATTCTGTCATTTGGGGTGGACAGAGACACCTGGAGCAATCCTACTCCTTTATCATCCAGGGAGTACTGTCTACAGGAGCAAACATCAGCGTGGCCTCAGGGTTATGAACTGGTGCCTCTGTGAGTGATTCACAGCCTGCAAAAGATAATGCTGTCCTGACTTTTCATAGCTGGATGCTTCAGGAGCTACCTTCAGCGCTCTGCACCTTCTCTTAGCATCTTGCCATTGTAGCTGTTTCCTTGAGATTTGGCATGAGAGGATGTATCTTATGTCCACACAGTGCGCCATAAAGATGGTAATGCTAAACTGTTTTGGAGTGAAAGCGTTATACAGTCCAATTGCCACTTTAGCCCTATAACAGACCTTTTACAGACAACCATCATTTTCCTGGAGTCCCTCTGTATCATTCATATCTCACAACCAAATCTCTTTCAGGAGTTCTCAGTTGTTATCTCTGGGTCTGAGTGAATGCACCTTAATCTGCCTCTATGAAACCCCCAAATTTCAGATGCATGTAGATTGAAAGCTTTCTTTCTCTGATTCTGGCTCATTATTGATATAAAGATATTATATATAAGATATATAGATATAAAGCTCATAATTGATATAAAGATCCAGGGTGCTTCATAAGGCCGTTTTCACTACTCTGTCAGGACAGTAATAGCAAATTGAGTCACTAAGCTTATTTGCACCCATGCTGATCCCAGCAGCTCCAATCACACTGCTGTGCACCACGATAGAGCTCAGAGGCTCAGTACATAAGGATGAAACACTTTTCTCAGATCTCTCCTGAACCCATCATCTGTGTTTATGGATAAATGCTTTGTAATACAGCTCACACATGACCAATTTGTAGCTACATGACTAAGGAGACGGGGAAATAACATGTGAATGGTGTACCTCACTTTGGACATGCAAATTTTTTCTTTGTTGGCCTTTTAGAACTGCTGGGTTTTTTAAGTTTTATTTCTTTGTTATAATTCTGGCCTTTACATTTTAAAGATGTAGGCTGGTATACATGTATGATTGATGAACAAAAATCCTAACGCAATAATGGTTCACAAAACAGCAGACATGAGAATATATCTGGCAAAGACCAAGCCATCTCCCAGATGTGAATGTCTTTAAAATGAAATTTACACAGGAATGAATGAAAACATTCAATTAAAATTGACAGTGGAATTAGGAGAACTGCATAAAGACCCTTGCTCAGGAAACAATCAAGAAATAAAATAATTCAGTTCCCAAGAATGTTCTGAAGAAGCAAGTGACAACCAATAAAAGACCAAATACTTGAATATCAGCTTGCCCGCTTTCCTTTGAAGAAGTGCTGCTCTTTGTGATCCATTCATTTCACAGAATGGTACTCGGTAATTTGTTCAGAGAACATTTTTGAAGGAGTGTGTCCAACATTTCCAATTACGTCTTGAAGGCTTGGCACAAAGAGAGAAGAGATGAGAAAGATCTTAAAAATGGAGAAATGAATAAATACTTTAGGCTGCTTTTTTCCTCCTCTCATTTGACTTCTGAATAATCTGATCTGCAGGAGGTATTAAGAGGCCTTACTTAGTAGCTATGATCATTAGATAACAGGTTCTAAATGTCCCCCACCCTGGAATGGGAATCCACCGTTTGGTACCTAGTGTTTAAATAATCTCTCAGATGCATGTATATCTCAGCTGAACAGAATAGTTTTAAGCAAGTGATAAGAGTGGGCAGGAAAGACATTCACTGCTATCATAATCAAGCACTTCATGAAGTAATTAATTAGATAAAGCCATAATGCACCACAGGCAAATGCTGATGTTAAATAAGTATTCACATGCTGTTCATTTAGACACAACTCTGGGTATTGTATCCTGTTATGCTGTCATTCAAGTCCTTTGTAATCTATGATGTAATTGATTCCTGGATTTCACTAGCCAATGCAATATACTGTGAAAGGGCAAATGTATTTGCAGGTTATCTAATCTAGGAGAGGAGAAGAAGAGGGAAGACATGAGAGAAGTCTTCAAATATGTAAGAAACAGCTGCCAGAAAGGAAGGAATAATTTATTTTCTATGGCTCCTGTAGAAAAATATGTACTGAGTTTAAATTTCAGCAAGGGAGATTTTGTTTAGATATCTGGGAAACAACTTTGTAAGAGAAAGGAGACTGACTTACGGGAGTTGTTTAGTCTATGATACTCTGGAGTCTCCATCTGTGTAACCAGTCCTTGCCAGGAATTAGCCCATTCTGCCATGAGACAAGAGGAAGGAATAGACGACTCCCAAAGGACTCTGCCAATGTAATTTTCTCTAAATTTTCTCTGGTGCAACATTTTATGCTTCCTCTGTAGTCTCTGTCTCCTCATTCCAGCAGCATGTTATTGAAATGATAGAAAATGTGCAATGAAAGCAAAAGAATGTGTCTTGTCCCCTCAGCTCACCTCTGGGTGAATAACATCTTCTAGCATTGCATGTATGAATTTGAGGTGAGCCTCAGTCCCCATGTGTAATATGCAGTTATAGCGAACACATGGGAACTGCAGTGGAGCATAAGTGTCTCAGTCTTGGCTATACACGAGAACTGAACCTGACTCTTACATTTCAGTGGCATGTTGCTCAAATGATAAGCTTTACAAAGTTCTAAAAGAATCTTATTTTTAAGAAATGCACTAAAAGCTCCTTTTTGAAGCATGCATTAAACAAAGCTCTCAGCAAGGAGGTGTATCTGAATGGGTACTGTGAAACCTGCAATCTGAAGAAACCTCAATACAAATCAAATCCTTCCTGGCATAGTTTTCTGCACTGGCATGTGTTTATTCTCTCTGGGAGGTCTTCTCTTCAGCACTCCGTGTCTGGAATGTAGAAGTGGAAAGAATTTTCTTTTCTGAAGTGAAAGAAGTTTTGCTGGAAAGTTTTCTCTGGAATTTTTTTTTTAAAGTCTTTAAAGGATTTTTTTTTCTTTTTCTTCCCCCCTTGGAAGCCTCTGTTTTCTTGAAAGCCTCAGTCTTAAAGAACTGCAACAGTACCTTGTGCAAGTTCGAGTATCCTGCATTTTCCTTTCATCATTGCCAGGGATTCCCACCAGGATCATTTCTTCTGTTGCTTGTTATAACAGGATTCCCACTGTACATATGGTAGGCAAGCAACAGAGAAGGTGGTGGTGAATCACGGGAAATATAAAGCCACGGAGAAGACTGGGAGGATGAGACCTCAAAGCAATGGAACATTGCTGCACATTGAGTGCTATAGGGTGAAGGAGATGTCACGAGGGCTGTGTATCTGGAAGTGTTGGATCTGTATCAGTGCAACACTCTGTCTGAACAAATTAAGACCTGGCTAATACATCTTCCTGGTGCAAGAAGACCAAGTTAGCTCACCCTCAAGGAAATTTTCTGTGCAGTTTAAACAGCAAAGTGGGGTGCTGTTTGCCTAGGGGTGTTGTCCAACCTACAAGGTAGACGTTGCCTATATTTTCTCAAGGTCATGGCAGGTAACGGACAAAACTCTCAAGTTTTGAAATAACATTTTTGGAATGAAATTTTGGAAATTAAGTGTGTATATATACATATATTTTTTTTTTAAACAGAGAATGTAGACAAAAATGACTCCTAAAATATTTTCTCATTAGTACAAGTACAGTTTTGCCAAACTCTCTTATTGACTGTCATCAAATACTGACAACAGCTACAAAGAAACCATTGCTGTAATACCATGCCAGCATTGGCCGTGCTCAGAGCTATTTAATACAGGTCTCACAGACAGTGTAATAATTTTGTAATCAGAAAGCATTTTCACTTGGCCATGTATTTCCTGCAGGCAGCTGCTCAGTCCCTGACAATTGAGTCAGACATGCAGATTCCAGGCAACTGTAAGAAAGTCACTAGTTATCCAGAGCGATTTCCAAAAATAACAATAATGAACACATGTACAATAGTTCTCACCAGGGACTCTCTGTCAGTTTGGGTTTTGCATGCTCCTGAAATGTGAATATTAAATAGCAATAAACATGCCCCTGTCGAGAACTTGTGCCTTCTATATAAATATTGCTGTATAAACCTCAGGTCAGCAATTTCCTTTTTATTCTCTCTTCGATTAAAAGTGCTATAAAATCACCAAGCTGGATAGTCTCCTGTGCAAAGGCTATGCTGGTTACTGACTTTCTGGAACAGTGTGGTTTTTCAGGGGCTAATAAGGCTGAACCTCCCTGTTTATCACTTATGTACATCCACACTCTTGGCAACAGTCTTTTGTTCTGCCACATTTCATTTACTCCAGCGTTGGTCCAGATGACACTAATGATGTTGAAAGTCAGGAGGATGCTGTTAATAAATGTGGTCCAGAGGCCTGGTATGTATGTGACCTTTATCTTTCAAATGACCTGTGTAAATTCAGTCCAGTCAATACACCTAGATAGATTGCTGTGTTTCAGGGCTATGAAATTAGGTTAGAAAATTCCAGGACAAGAGGAACTGATGGGATTGCCTGTCTGAAACTGCCCATTGCTGCAATTTGTCTGTAGGGACTCACTGATGTGATACCTGGATCCATCACACCTAAACATGAATGGATGAGGATGTAGCTGTCTGCTGAAGGTTATTAAAAAACTTAGGTGTGTATCATACCCTGGGTGTCCTGGGCTTTATCTTACTGTGGTTACCCACAGTTTCATTAAAACAGAATATAGACAGATATAAACCTAGGAAGATCTCTGTCCTATTTGAGTTGCAGATGGATGCCATGCATGATGTCTGAAGGCATCTAAAACCATACTATGAGATTACATGAGTTTCAGCTGTATCCCATTTGAAACAGCTTCTGACACCTCAAGTCACTGCAGAGAAACATATTTGGTCTTGAAAAAGCTTGGCAAGGAGCATACACATTTACCCTGCTGAAACATGCTGTCGTGGTTTAACCCCAGCCAGCAGCTAAGCACCACACAGCCGCTCACTCACTCCCCCACCACCCAGTGGGATGGGGGAGAGAATCAGAAGGAAAAAAGTAATACTCATGGGTTGAGATAAAAACCGTTTAATAGAACAGAAAGGAAGAAACTAATAATGATAATAATAACAATAATAAAATGACAATACTAATAAAAGGATTGGAATATACAAAACAAGTGATGCACAATGCAATTGCTCACCACTCACCGACCGATGCCCAGTTAGTTCCCGAGCAGCAATATGCTCCCCCACCTGGCCAACTCCCCCCAGTTTATATACTGGGCATGACATCACATGGTATGGAATACCCCTTTGGCCAGTTTGGGTCAGCTGCCCTGGCTGTGTCCCCTCCCAGCTTCTTGTGCCCCTCCAGCCTGCTGGCTGGGCACGAGAAGCTGAAAAATCCTTGGCTTAGTCTAAACGCTACTTGGCAACAACTGAAAACATCAGTGTGTTACCAACGTTCTTAGGCTGAATCCAAGACATAACACTATACCAGCTACTAGAAAGAAAATTAACTCTATCCCAGCTGAAACCAGGACACATGCTAAAGAGAAAGCCATAAACGCCATCCACTTCATGCTCATACTTGCCCGAAAGACATCGGTGCATTTCACAGGTGTTTTTTCAAAACTGTTCAGTGAAGATGACTTCTGTTTTCCTAAAGTTTGATCTGGACTCTAGCAAATAAATTAGAGATAGAGGTGATTTTGTTAAAAAATATATAACTTTTCAATACTTCCATTTCAGAAGCAATATTGATTAGATTACTTGAATAACTATAAGAAAATAAGAACAGAAGAATGACTGTTGTCAGACCAAGAATACTGCTAGCCTAATACAAATGCCCCCCAAATGGTCAGTTTTGGATGCTTAGGGAAAAACTAGTACAGGCTGGGCAGTGTGGTATGATTCTTTCTTTCCCTAGTTATGTAGCCTCTGTTTTTTATCCTGCTCCCCGTCTTCTGGTGAACACTGGTTTAGAGATATTCTCCGATAACTATTGCATTCAAAGCTTGATAGCTGCTCATAGACCTGACTTTATGGTTGGTAACTTGTTTAAGATAATAACTAAATAACACGAAAAATTAAATCCATGAATATATGTTTGAATTTGGAATATGATCAGGTATTTTGATGAGGTAGAGTGGTGATGTCATTTTTCATGTTGTTCATGCTTAAATGGTGTCATGTTTACTTTCTGGGAACACTTGGGCAGAAGAGCATAGCTGGAGAAAAATACTCATGAATAGCAAATATTAAGCTCAAATGCTTGAGTATTCCCCCAAGACAAGTTCCAGGTTGTCTATTCCATTTTGTCATTTGCAGTTCCTTCTCTAGCCGTACACTGAGCAGTACACGTACTATCAGCCAGAAGGAGTCAGCAGTAAGAAAATTGAAACAGGCCTATACCAAAGTTCACACTGCAGCACATCATTCACTAAATGATCAAAATCCAAGAATAGTATCTGGAGTGAAAATATACAGAAAACAATAAACTTGTTTACAAATACAGTTTATAAACAAGAAAACAAAGAGCTATTTTTACTTGGATGATCATGTGGCTGTGATCAAAATGTTAGCTTCCATGTTATTATTTTCTTGGAAAGAGGGCAAAATTAAACATTACTACTACTTGAACTTTAAGAGTTAGCTTGTCAAAATCACCCTGACTAGTGTCAAACTGCCACATCCTTTCCAAAGGGCATTTAGCTCTGACCAGTTCAGCAGGTACATTCTTACCCGAGCAGTGAGTCTGCACATGCTAACTTGGCTGTTCAAATTTGTGTGTACACACCATGACTGCGTTTTTACAAATACATCTTTTGTGTTCTGCTTTGCAATGGTGTTTTTTAGATTTCCTGAGACAGAAGGTGGGTACAAATGATAACTTTATCACTGACCACAAAACATGTCACACAGTTGGATGAATGTAACTCAGTAAGGATCTTACAGCTAGGAAATTGATGGAAATGGTTGATCCATAGACAGAGATCAATGCAGAAGCAGTTAAGAAGTCTGATTTAACTTTTTAAGCTTCAGTCCCGTCCTAAACCTGAGATCTGCCCTCTCAAGACAGTCTCTGAAAAGCCTCACATGTGACATTAGTCTCACGAGAGTTTTAAGTTGTCCTCTGCGTCCTAGTAAACTTCACTCCAGTTGTCAAAAATGTTATATGTATTATATCAAATTTTTCAGATAACGTTCAATTAGTTAGCTATCAGGATGGTAAACATTAACAATACATGAGAATTTAAGTAGCATTTGGAAAAAAATTGCCTGTCTACCCCATCTCTTTTTATAATGTTACATTTTTGCATTTTAATGTTACACCCTCATTGCAGACAATATACATTCTTTTAGAGTATAAGCCCACTCCTTCCCATTTAAACATCCTTTGATTCACACAAGCACTCAGTTGTCAGTTATGTTATTGTCTTTCTTCAGATGCGGATTAATAGGTGAAGGGCAAAATCAAGGACCTGCAATAATTGGTATTTTCTCATCCCTCCTCTACTAATAAGCTGATCCTGCCAGAGACTATCAGTTAAATGGAAAGAAACAGAAAAGCAATGAATGAGATTCCACTACATTACGTTAAGCAAAACAAGTTCTAAAGTGCAACTGACGCCAGGGACATGTTAAATACACAATGTTTTCGCCACGAGTTTAAATGGTAAACTGTGTTTTTCTTTAGTAAGATAACAGGAAATGGTAAGTTAACAGCATTGATCATTTAAAATATGGCTCAGGATATAAGGATACAACAAAATGTTTTAAAGAACAAATGACAACAGTGTCAAATTATTAAGGCCATACTGGCAAAAATAATTAAAGGCAATTACAGAGAAAATATCATTTAAGAGCATCAGGAGAAATATTATTTTATTTATTTAAACAAATTGGACTATATAAACAAACAGTTTTTCAATTCCAGAAATGTTATAAATTTTATCATCTGAAATTCATCCAAGCTACTGCATTCTGTCACTGGAATGAAATATTAACAATAGAATCGACATTCTAGTTAGTCTCCATTCAACCCCAAACTTTAATAGAAATAACCTGTCGGATTTGACTGAGTGTGATATCACTAGAGAAGCCTTGAATTTAAACTGGCTGGATAAGGAAAATTGCATGGTTTGTGAAGGCAGTTTTGAATAAAATGGAAATTTTGCTTCTATCCCATTTAGCTGTCAAAAGGCCACTTCTAATACTTTCATAAAGCTATTTGCCTACAGAGCAAAGATAAAGACCTGGAAAAAAATAACAACATAATCCTAAAGCAAATAACCAGAAGACAAAAAAACCCAAGAAAAATTATCCCAATTTTCTAATTTCCCTTGTTTTGAGTTTAATTTGTGTGTGTGTGTTATTTCTTGATGGAGCTTCAAAATGTTAAAAAAAAAAAAAAAGATGAAGATTTATTCCAATTGATTATTAGATTGCAGCAAGGTTATTAAACACATTCATTTTAGTTAAGATTTTAAACTGGGAAACAGCAGAGAAACACAAAAGCCAGAGTGACATGTAAATTAATGATAAGATAAGCAAATTAAAAAAACCTACTTTTGAAGTTGCAGGGAAACTTGCATCAAAATAGATAAAAAAAAAATTATAATCTGAAGCTCTCAGCAAGGCTGAAACAAGGTTTGGAATTTTTACAAGATGAGGGAAAAGTTAATGTCTCCTTCCTAGCAAAAATGCTGCTTCTTGTATTGATGTTTGCAGAACATAATGATCCTATATACTGCCCCGCTCTGCATTGCCTAATCATTCACAATCAATTTGTTGATCCTGAAAATAAATGCCATGTTTGTGGTAGGTATGAAAAGGTGATCAGTAGTTAACATCATTAGAGAATAATTTCACATTAAAGACATAGGTAATATTAGCTTAGTGCCTAGAACTGGGGAAACCTTTTTTTTTTCTTTTTTTTTTTTTTTCCTCTGCAGTCCTACATAGGATGCAATCCATTATCTGCCTGCATTTCATCTAATTGAACTATGGAAAGAATGAGCATTGGATAGATGCTTCTGAAGATTTTAAGCCCAGAGTACACTGTACTCCTCATCTGACCTCATATGTAATACAGGATGGTGTGTTCACACAGAGGTTTTTGAATGAGAAGCAGCTATTTTTCCTCATTATAATACCACCTTTTTGCCTGTTATGATCCTATACTATGTGCTACAGCGACTGTAACACACAGACACAGACAGACACAGAAATGTCTGAAAAGGATGGCAATACTCATTCTTGTGAGAATTGAAAATGTTTCTCATTCAAAATATGAGAACTTTCTGAATGTCAGATATTCACTTAGCTCATTGCCCCATTAAACATGCTCCCTGAAGAGATTTCCTGTTTCTCACATCTTGCTGGAGAGTGGGCATCAGGGGAGATGGCAGTGCTGTCGTCTTTCTGTCCCTACTGTGTTAGCTCAGGATCACAGAACGCTTGGGTAAAAATGTTCAGTACACTCCCGCAAATCATTCTTCAGAACTTGGCTTGTGCCCCTTTTCCAAGCAGTTGCTGTACCACACGGCTGAGCAGCAATCAAGAGTGGCAGATACGCTGGTCTGCTACAGGCTTCCCACTGGAACACAATATATGCATATTTTTAGCCTTTTGGAATAGTCTGGTCGTGCTGTGGGTTTCAAGAAGAGAGTTGTTTAGGATAAGAAAGCAAAAGAGAGAACCACAGTGAAGGAAAAGAAAGGGTGTCCTTACATAAGGGAAGGGTCCTGTCTTTGCGAGAACACAGACAGAAACCTGCCTTCTGGAAGGGAGGAGCTTCATTGTCCAGGAGCAGGGTGTCAGTATTTGAGGTGGGAGGAAAACAAATACTGTCCACTTTTCCAGGCCTGCACGTACATCAGAGATGTCGTAGTTCCCAATTTGCTAAGCTGCATGACAGTATCTTCAGAAAGATGAGAGCCACAAGACATGTAATAGACTGGGGTAGGAACAGTTCACAAGGGGAGCTCCCTGCAGCTGTTGTGGGGGAAGCGCTGGGTGGGGTGGGTATGGAAATGGAGCACAGGACCCCTCAGTGCCTTTGGACTCAGTCCCTGATGTCAATCTTCGTCTAGCAGAGAGGGATTTTGATTATTCAGCCAATGCTGGTGATGGAACCGGGCATCAGAGCTGTATTTGGACTGTATGGGAGCTACGAGCAAGGGCGTAGCGATCCAGTGGCCACAGCTGCTGTATGCCGTGGGCTTCGAGGGCTTTGGAGGAAGCCTTATGTTTTGGAAGCATCGCTTCTGATTAATGCCTTCCCTTCGTAGGCAGTGACGTTCAGTCAGAGCTGTTAGGGTATGTGCGTGCTGTCTGGTGCAAATTCTCACGGGGGAGTCTCAGGATGTGGGTTCACCCTTGGAGCTAGTTCCTGACCAATCCTTTGCCAGGGACATGTTTCAGCTTCCCTTTCTTGCAGTGCTGGGAGAAGGTACCTAGTGAAGGAATTGCCCGTTAGTCTGGCCTGGGTACACTGCTCACAGGTTCTTGGAAATGGCAGCTTTACAGTAGGTTTGCTATTATTATGGGGTGGCAGCATCTCCTCTTCTATAGTGAATATGACATCTCATAGTAACAAGAGAAGAAGTGAATGTGATGAGATTTCATCTGACAGCCTGGTATGGATATGGCTTGTGTACAAATTGCATAAAAAAATACACTAAACTGAAACAGAATATTTCACCGAGAGAGGGAACCTGATTTACTTGCATGGATTATTGCCTCTTTCATCAGGTGAAGACAAGAATGTCCAAGTGAATTAATTCATTACTTCTGTTTCACTACAACGGACGCACTGGCAACTCAGAGATGAAGAACTGTTATCATCAGAAAATAGAGAAGAAACAGCAGGAAATAGTCGGACGCTTTATTATAAGCAACATTAATAAAAAAAAAGTAGTTTAACCCTTTTTCAGCAAAATTCTTAATCATGTGCATCAGTGTAAGTGAGTGAATAGTCCTGTTGACATCAGTGAAGTCAATCCTGCTCTTTGTTTCATTGTTTTGCTGAATGGGGTCCCAAAAGGACAGTGTGCTACAAAGCGTGGCTCGTGAAATTTTGGAGGGAAGATAACTGTGCCTCTAAACCTTACAATAATTAGCATTAACAATAGATTTCTCTTTCCATAGGAAAGATTGTTCCTAATCCAGCAAGCGATTAAAAAACATCATTATTTTGCTGTCACCTTTCTACTAGGTCCTTTTCCTTCTGGTTGACAACTGAGATAAGAGACAAGGAGACTATCCACCTGATATACAGTTTTCCTTTCCTTTAGAATGATCTGTGACAACTTCCATTCATGACAGGCAGGTTGGGTTAAAGCAGCCTTTGCTTCTCAACTTCTGCTACAGAATAGGCATGCTTCTATTTCTTTTGCCTGCATTATTTTAGAGAACACTTGTGAGACTTAGGGGAAAACGAAAACTCAGCTCACCTCCCAGACTATAAAGGACACACAAGCAGAGTTCATACAGAGAGAAACTGCTGAGAAGCAGCAGGGTGAGAAGAAAACAAACAAACAAAAACCTTAAGTCAAAGAAGCGGCAGCCTCAGCAGGGCACTAAGAGGGGAGGTTTTGCTTGCTTGCTTGAAGTAGTTCAGTCTTAGAGCAGTTCTCACTGTCCCAATTAAATTGCAGACAGCTGGTTACTTCACTGAGAAGAGAGAGGAGGCAGTTGCTGTGAAAGAAAGAGAGAAGCAGAATTTGAAGCATGAAAGTGCCAATGTGCTCGTTCAGGGATCACCTGCGTGGTGGGCAGCAGACACAGGAAAACTTCCACAGGGGATTTACTCTCTTTTGACACGGGCAATTCAATGCTGATGCTTCTGAAAACTTCATGGATATGGGAGAAAATATCATTGGAAGGGCTTGTTAAAGAGGTTGCAGTCTTACGGGATCCTAATTACACTTTGTCAAAATTTACACTTTGTTAGAGCTGGGCGAGGTCAGCACATTCCTCCTCTTTGTTGGGAAGGGCTGCCTGGACTCCACAATGTAGAATAATGCTTGCTAGAGCCAAGGGACCACAGGCATAACTAAAATTATCCTTCTGCTTCAGTGTGTACTCTGCTGGGCCCTGGCCTCTGCTGTTTTGAGTCCTAGGATGAGTTAATTTCTCATGGGGAGCTGTTAACAGCAAATGCCTAGTATAAATTGACCCAGAGTTTCCCAATGTTCCTTACATTTTATTCTGTCTCAGATTTAAGGACCAAGAGTGAGGTTTGATTTCATTTTTCTGCATGGGGTTTTGATTCATGGCCCAAATTCATTCTCAGAGTCCCTGTAGGGAAAGACTATAGCCCCTAACACCTGTAGAGTCAGTGAGAAGAAACCAAAGGCCATTCTTCAATCTAAAATCTATATTTCTTTCTAGAGTGTACTGTCTTTTCCTAATAGGTTATAGACCTACACAGATTTTGTTTTCATTCAGTACCTGCTCTACTGAGTATATTATTTTTTTATTTACCGACAGAGCAGATGACAGAAGTTTTTGCACTAGTGACTGTATACCAGGTATGCTGTGAAAAAGATTCTCATGGAAGAAGATTTACTACTTTTCATAGAGGTCTAAAGAAGTCAGTCTTCTAACTCTAGAAGTTTTTCTATAGAGCTTGGAGTTAAATATAGTGGATGACCACCTTAGGGGCTGCATGGGGGCATCTCAGGTGTGGAAGGTGATGGTGAAAGTGAAAATTATTAGCTTAGAGTCTTAAGTAAGTTTCAAAAGTGCAAGCTAACTGGACTGTACCTCTTAATTAGCCAAAGACCACTTTTGAGAATGGGTTCTTAATTTTTGTGAAGTTTGAGTTCAGAAGATTTGGAGTAGATGCTTAAACCTCTCTTGCCCACTTGCTCATCAGACTGCCTGCATAACTGGGCTATCATGCATGCCGTGGGCAAGCTCTCCTCATCTCTTCTCTTGCATATGTTTCACTTTACCTTAGTAATTAAACATTCATTGGACAAGAAAGAGGTTAGGGAAGTCAAGCATGAGAGAGGAAAGCCAGGTTACTGCTCCAGTGGTTATTTAATTAGTTAAACAAAGTTGGACAGTTTCAGAGGACACAGCTGAGGAGATCTAATAAACTTGTTGACTCAGATACTCTGCTGGAGAGACAGAAAACTTGTGTTGGAGTCTCTTGTCCATATTAAGCAGCCTGAGGACAGAGAGTGGGTCCTTTGCAAATGAATATCCTAACCACTGTTATTTATGGAGACATAACTTGTGAGAAAAGGTTTTCACTGGATTTGTGAAATCAAATCTACTTGGAGAGTTGGTTGGGAAGTGAAAGATGTGTCAAATGCAGTTGCCAAGATCTACATCCTGCATTCTCTCGGTAGGCTAAGATGAGATCCTCATGTGGATGAAAATGGAGCCTATCAGCAGCATTTCACTTCAAATGCTAATTTGTAAATCATATTGAAATTCAACACAGGTGTTGTTTGGCATGTGTTGATAAAATGCCTTGGGAAGACTGTATAGGAGTAAT
Organism: Aquila chrysaetos chrysaetos; assembly: GCF_900496995.4. Lineage (NCBI taxonomy): Eukaryota > Metazoa > Chordata > Aves > Accipitriformes > Accipitridae > Aquila > Aquila chrysaetos. The sequence continues at coordinate 38,099,698 of NC_044009.1, forward strand.
CTGATGAGGATTGTATTAGAAAGAGAAGAAAAGGACATCTTGTTGCTCTTTATAGCACATAATACTGTTTTTTTTATGGATTTAAAACCTCCTAATGGCTTTTTCCTCTAAGGGATTCATCACCTGTTCAATCATTTACACTCTGGTTAACAGTGCTGCAGTATCATCTAAATGCTATAAAAATTGCTCTAGTTTAGTAAAGTCTCTCACACTTTGATTTATCCTTGCAAGTCTCTTCTCACAGATATTTCTCCAGCCTACCAAGAAGGTGTGCAGAGAGGTTCCCAGAGTTGTTTCCAAGCACTAAATCACCAGCACTGGATGTTCTGAGGGAATGGGCAAAAAATCTGTCACATTTAGACTGTGGGATCTGTGTGTTCATGAAAGTGAATGACATACAGAAGTGAGAAATGAGATTTTCTGCTGATGCAAAAATGAGGCATGGGACCATAAGAGGAAATAGGACTGTCGTTACTGTAGGGGTAGTAACCTCATGAAAGCTTAGTCATATTTTACCTGCTGCAAGAGAAAAAGTAGTTTAAAGTAGGAGGTGACCCAGTGCTGCAGAAATGTCTTAGACTCCCATCAGCCAGAACATTGTATTTCTTTAGCAATCACCAGTTTTATTATGAGAATTTTTCTGATTTCTCTGCTCTTAAATATCTACCAGACTCAGGAGGATGCTGGAAAGTGAATGACCAAAGTGATGAGAGAATAAAGCAGTGAAGGAGGGCTGAACAATAGTAATGGTGTTGTGAGCTTTCCCCCTCTAGATCACTGATTCTGTTGTAACTCGGAAGAGACAAAAAATTGTTACTGAACATTTAATTGCTTTGGAGAGATGTCTTGAGCATTTTTGGTCTATTTCCTATCTCTTAGAAAAGAGACACCCCTTTGTCAAAACCAATATTGCAGCTTGCACCATCTGCAGAAGCTCTGATGCAACAGAATCTGATTCTCGGCCTTGGAGATGAGGATTTTAGGATACTGGGAAAGCAACATTCAAAAATTCTTGGGGCATCTATTCTGTTAAAATGGGCAGTCTAATTCTGTACTTTATCTAGGAACTGCTGTAAGAAAAAAAACCCACAAATGCATCTTTAAAATATGGTGTAAACCAAATCATGATTATATGTATTAAAATGATCATGAAGATCCAAAGAGTGGTTTGAATTATTCAGCTATTTTCTTCACACATTTCCATTTCTTAATGTGCTTGCTTAAGGATAATGTTTCTTTTTGTTTAATGAGACCACTGGGGACAAAAGGTGGTTGACACAGGGGAGTACATTCTGTGACAGAGTAAACTCTTCATATATAATGCAGAGGGTGAGTCCTTGAGGTAAAGACCAAACTGTGTAATAATGAATATGAACACTTACACTGTGTGGCTGAAATGGGATAATTTCAGTGATACTTCTACCAGCCATCTCAGAGCATTAGACAAGCAGGAAAGAGCTTTTTGACTGAAGTAACTCTGGACAAGGAGTTTTCATTCTAGGAGGTTTGCATCTCCACTTCCACCACCATGCATTAATGCATAAATATGTATAGCCTGTGAGATCGGTGTTGGATACGTCTGATCCCATTGCATCCCGCTGTTTGACAGCACAAACCTGTGCCCCCTGCCCTCGCCTGCATCCAGCCACTGTGAGCTGCTGACAGCTCCTCGGGCGCTGCGTGGGCTCTGCGGGGCAGCTGCGGAGACAGCCGAGACAGCGAGAGCCCGAGTGAATTGCTGGAATGAAGCAATGATCAGGCACTGAGAAAACAGTATCACAAATCGCTGAGCTTTTCACATTTCCAGAAAGGCCACTAAACATTTTAATGGTCATCTCCCCACTGCTGTTGCTTCTGTCTGCTGATTCATTCAGGCCTCTCTACCCTTGACTCGGAAATCCATCTGCTTTTTAAATTCATTGTTTTTCCCTACTTCAGTGGTCACTCAGATGACTTATCTCCTGTGTTTGTTGTTCTTTGTGAAATGGCCATTTGTTTTCTTTTTCCCCATGTTCCATATTTTTCAGGTTCAGGTATATATTTTTTTCTCAGTCTCTCTTAAAATAATGCATGTCCCTATTGATTCATCATCAAGATTGTTAGTATTGCTATTATTGTTGGGGGTCAGCTAATTCTGTCCAATTTTGATAAGAAATAAGAACAAGACTCATGCTTTTTCAGTCCCCTTTGTTTTGTTTGAAGGAAAAATCTATATCTGGTATTTATTATTTTTCTATATAGCAGACACAACTGTTAGGTATTTTATTTTTCTTCTCTCTTTTTTTCCCCCAGATGAAAACTTAGCAAAGTCAGCATCTGTGAACTGTACTTCAGTCTTTGAAGGGCCTTCAGGACCAGGCACCCTAAGGAGAAAGAAGAAATCCTGCAGTTTAGGCCTATCATAAAATTCCTTCATCTCCACGCGATGCTCCCTTCCTGACTCCAGAGAAAGGGAGGTGTTTATCATTGCTCCTGGCTAATGGGAATACAGCTAGATTTAAAAAGGACTTCAAGGCCCACATTCATCCCTCATAACTTTAGGAGGCTAACTGCGATAACTGTGTTGGAGGTGAAGTCCAGCTGGACTCCTTTTGCAGTCCTTAGGAGGAGAGGGGTCAGCCGGGAGGATCCTGGCCAGCATCAGGCTGAGCATCTTGTCAGCTCACAGCCCTCCCCAGACCCAGCCTCGTACTGCCTGGTTAGTTTGGGATGGAGTGTTTAGGAGAAACAGAGGTATGTTATGGAGTTAAGGAGCTCTGTTGCACAGTGCAGGAGTCGTGTTTGAGTATGGTCTTAATTTGATTTTGAGCTGGTTTTAGAGATATTTTCTGTACCCCAGCAAGAGTCTTAATTACAAATTTTACAGAGTCTCTCCCTTGTCAAGCCTGTGCCACCACTTACAAAAAGTGGCCAAATTTTTAGCTGGATGCTCAACAGAGCCTTGCTCCAGGCCTGGTTGAAGGTCTTCCTCTGAACCTGGGAATACCCATGTCTAGTACCCCACACTCCTGAAAATGCTCTGGTGGGTTAGTCTGCTGCAAGACTTGCAGGTGGAAGAAAACCAGAATTTTCTGCCAGTGCAAAGCAGGAAAAAGCCCCCCTCCCCCCAAATTCTTGTTCTAAACCTTAGCTTAATTTTGATTTTACTTTTGGTTTTGTATTGTTAAACAAAGAAAGGACATTTTCCAGCCAGCACCACGATTACTTTGTGAGTTTTCTCTCCTAGCGCTTTTTGTTCAGCTTTCTCTCCTAGTGCTTTTTGTTCAGCTACTCAGTCTTCAGCTGTATTATGAAAACTCAGAGTTTCATAAGAAAAAAAAAAGGGGAATGATGAACCTGCTACTGAGAAGATGGGAGGCCCCAAGGATTTACCTTCAGGCACAATGAGAAATAGATACAGGGAAAGCTGTGAAATGCACCCAGTTAACTGGCCTGTAAGAAATCCCGTTGTCGTGGTTTAACCCCAGCTGGCAACTCAGCCCCAAGCTCTCTGCCCCCATGGTGTGATGGGGGAGAGAATCAGAAGAGTAAAAGTGAGTGTCCTAGTTTCAGCTGGGATGGACTTAACTGTCTTCCCAGTAGCTGGTACGGTGCTATGTTTTGAGTTCAGTATGTGAAGAATGTTGATAACACTGATGTTTTCAGTTGTTGCTAGTAGTGTTTAGACTAATGTCAAGGATTTTTCAGCTTCTCATGCCCAGCCAGAGAGAAAGCTGGAGGGGCACAAGAAGTTGGCACAGGACACAGCCAGGGCACCTGACCCAAACTGGCCAACAGGGTATTCCATACCATGTGATGTCCCATCCAGTATAGGAACTGGGAAGGGGGGGCGGGGAATCACCGCTCGGGGATTAGCGGGGTGCCGGTCGGCGGGTGGTGAGCAATTGCACTGCGCATCATTTGTACATTCCAATCCTTTCATTATTGCTGTTGTCATTTTATTAGTGTTATCATTATCATTATTAGTTTCTTCTTTTCTCTTCTATTAAACTGTTCTTATCTCAACCCGTGGGTTTTGCTTCTTTTTCCCGATTTTCTCCGCCATCCCACTGGGTGGGGGGGGGAGTGAGTGAGCGGCTGCGTGGTGTTTAGTTGCTGGCTGGGGTTAAACCACGACAGTGAGAAAGCTTGTGGGCTGAGATAAAGACAGTTTAACAGGTAAAGCAAAAGCTGCACACGCAAGCAAAGCAAAACAAGGAATTCATTCACCACTTCCCATGGGCAGGCAGGTGTTCAGCCATCTCCAGGAAAGCAGGGCTCCATCATGCGTAAATGTTACTTGGGAAGACAAAACACCATCACTCCAAATGTGCCCCGCTTCCTTCTTCTTACCCCAGCTGTATGTGCTGAGCATGATGTCATATGGCACAGAATATCCCTTGGGTCAGCTGGGGTCAGCTGTCCCGGCTGTGTCCCCTCCCAACTCCTTGTGGCCCCCCAGCCTGCTCGCTGGTGGGGTGGGGTGAGAAGCAGAAAAGGCCTTGGCTCTGTGTAAGCACTGCTCAGCAATAAGGAAAACATCCCTGTATTATCAACAGTGTTTCCAGCACAAATCTGAAACATAGCCCTGTCCTGGCTACTACAAAGAAAATTAACTGTATCCCAGCCAAAACCAGCACACCTGTTCTCTTGCCTTTTAAAGGAGAAGCATGCATCTGTGTTAAGAGACCTATTTCCTCTTAATGCAGATGTGGCTGTTAAATTCCCCTCCTATGATTCATATCCCCTCACCTAGGCTTCTGGGTAACATTACTGGGGAAGGCTTTGTGTATCCTGTGAGCTGGAGGGAAAAAAAAAAAAAAAAACAACCCAAAAGAAAAGCTTCATCATTCTTCTAAATGCCATTTATAGAAAAAGCTAAATAGATTGTTATCCCAGCTGTTTTAGCTTTATGCTTGCCTAGCTGTCTGAGGAGGAAATGGAGAGTATTTGAGTAAAATAACAACGGGAAGGAGCTTTGTTCCATGCAAGGTAATGGTACAGAAATTTGGAAAAGTTAGGGCTGAAGGGTAAAAAAGTAAAGAAGCTCGATAGCAGGCAAGAAGGTGGTAAATAGACATTTGGAGGTGGTAGCTAATGTAAAAATAACTTGTTACATAGTAAAACTTCATACTTTCAAAAATCTTTAAATCCTTCTGTGAAACATTATCAAGAAGCCTGAAGCTTTAGGGAAAGGAAAAGGAATAGATCCTAGAAACACTAAAAATCATTTTTAGGAACTGTAAGAGTAGAAAATAAATTGTACCTTTACAAAGAGAATAATTCTGGAATGTCATCCTGAGAGCAAAGAGATTTTAAAATGAAATCTACATTCATAACTTCTAGCTATTATCCTGTAAATGTAAAGATGAGTCTCAACTGAGCTCCTATTGCATCTTTAACTCCCCAAAGCTTTTGTGCCTTGTTAATTACCTTGGCATCTTTGCATGCATTTAGAATGCAGCACTTAATGAGCAGATCATATGAGCAGCTGCCTTTTATTTAAGACATGTGGTTGCAGATCAGATCTTAATTATGTTCCTGTATGAAAGAACAAACTACAAACAAGGTTATGCTTAACTAGCTTCTATGGGGGAAGTAAAAGGGGGGGAGGGAGGAATTTTGCAACCTTTTTTTTAATGGAATTTCAGGTGATGTTACTAACTCTTTTTGTTACTGTTTTCAGAACATGTGTGTGTTTTCCTAAGGCCCAGGATCCTGGAGTCAGGTGAGAATATACACTTTTTCATTTCTAAGTACAGAATGTAGATCTTGCTAGGCTTGAATTGGCAGGTGCAGTTCCTGTTTGCTGTGAAAGATCTCTGTCTTTTTATTACATTTCCTAAGTGAAAGATCATTCTTAATTGGTTTATAGGAGTTTGATAAAATATATAGGAGTGCTTTGGATATAAGCAGCACGTGTTGGGTGGTTATAATCAGGCTGTTTATCAGCAACAGTTTAGACTATACTAGCTGCTGAAATACTTACTAATTGTTCAGCATCCATCACTAATCAATGACTTAGGAAAAAGTGTGATTGTTCTAATGGTTATTCATTTTTTTAATAAATGAAAATGTGTGTTTTTTCAGTAACTTTTTAAAGTTGACATTTAGAAATAAAATTGTGATAGGATTAGATCAACAAAGAAGAGAAAAATGGATGAGTGAAAATCAGTTGGCAGATGATTATTCCCCACTTCCAGGGAATCTGTGATCTATATGAAAGTTTTTGACTCTCAAATACAGAATAACAATTAAATTTAACTAGATAAACCCAAATTAACTGAAAATTATTGAAACACTTTTCCCCACAAACTCTAATGTTCCTCAGGCGTTTTGTAGTTGTCATTCAAGTCAAGTGACAGACAACATGGCTTTAACAGAGGATATAACTCTCAGTGCTGTATCACTCCAGATAGACTTTTTTCACCTCTCCTATTTTAGTTTTGTGCTGTCTGTTGAGGTTTTATGTTTTCAGGACAAAAGTTCCCTACGGTAGCTATGGGCAGCACCTACATACGGGGAATATACTGAGGGCTGGAATGTGAAGGTGCAGTAGGTCCCACGGCAACTTTAGAAAGATGTTTCCTCCCCCCACTCACAAATGCACATTTCCTTATTCTCTGCATTTCTGGGAGGCAGATCGCAGCTGTTCTCTTTAAACCGGGAGACCTTTGCCAAACTTAATCAGCTGAGGATCTGGCTGTTTTCCTATCAGTGTCTTTGTCCAGAGAAGACACCTTTATGCTCTCTCTGTGAGGTGGGAGGTATTGCTGGAACCAGCTCTCAGTGGTCCAATGTCAAATTCTCAAAATGTCAGATTTATTTGTGCATGTGATGGTGTAATTTGGCTTTCTGCTGTGCAAATGAGAGGATTAATTTCCATAATATAGAAATTAACAGCACAGTTGATATTTCTCTATCTCTCAGCACAAATTAGCAGCTGTGGGTGACAGCAGCCAGTTTTTCCTCCTTTTTGTCCTCCCTCCAAATAGCCATTGATGAAGACACTCGCCCCAATTAAATAATACTGGATGCCAAATTGGTATTATCTCCTCCTGTTCCATTTCCCTCCTTGTTTGTCTGGCTTTGAGGCTTGAAGTGTTTCCTACAAGTCACAGCTCTGACTGCCCTTCCCTGAGCAAAAAGCAGGGAGGGGGCAGGGTTGCTCCACCGCAGGCTGTGAATCCTGTGCGTGATACACACACAGGACAGTGAACCCAGGGCTGAAGCAGAGGTGGACGGTCCCCTCTGCAAACTCTGCTGTGGAGATGATGTTTCCTCTCTGAGGAACAAGACAAAAAATTGGAGTCAGTCATATCTTAAGCCACCTGGAAAAAGTATTGCAAAGCCCATCTGTTAGAGCCCTCATAATTCTTCTGGTGGATTTACAGGTGATTCAACAATATGATGGACTTAGCTGAAGATGTAACACATTGAGCCCCCATAAGCTGTGAGGTAAAATCATCTTGTTATCATGCACTTGGTCCTAGAATCACAGCTGGAAACTCTTGAGCCAGTCCACTGATGGGTCTTTTAGAAAAGCCTGAAATCTTGGCTGTAAGCTCTTAGATATGGAGAGCTTTGTACCTAGGGTTGGGCAAAGAATATATAGTTCAGTTTGGAACTTCAAACACAGCAGGAGGGCTGTGGAAAGAAGGGAGACTTGCACTCTCTTGGTTTTTTTCCTTCAGCCAGATCTGCTGTGGAATGTCACTTGGCTGAGAAACTTTGAAGGTTTCTGCTGAAGTTAATTGCAGTGACTGGCACATGTGTGTTTACTCACATAAAGCAAGCTACAGGATTGGGCCGTGTTTTTTAAACTGGCAAAGGTACATAAATGGATGACAGAAGCTTGTATGTGACTAATTCTTCAAGGACATGGATAATCAATAACATGTTTTTAGAACATAAGGATGCGTTAGGGCATTAATCTCAATGCGCTGGCATGAATTACAGTTTCTCTGCTGAATTATAGAGATTTGTTTCCCAGAAGTTTCATAAAGTGCAAGAAAGGTCTGAATTTGACTTTTTATGTCTTAATTGTTCCATAAAGCATCATAGGCTCTGCATTATGTCTGTCTATAAATAATCAAACCCAAAAGAGGGATGAGAATTAAAATGCTAATATAAGTTAGTGTCACCTATCCTGATAGTGAAGCCACCTAGGATTCAATCCTGTTTGATGAAATAGTAACTGAATGCACCAGATTAAAGAAAATGCCCTTGTGATTCTGATTTCTTCCTTGGCTAAGTATATCTATGATAATGTATAAATAAAAAGGACAGTGCAATTTCAAGCTCAAGTATAATATAGAATAATACAGTTATGGGCAAGCTCTTATGTTGATCTGTCAGACTGTTTTTTCTTTTTCAAGTAAGAGTTAAATGAGGTGTTACAAATTTGGTAGGAGAGAGAAGACACTGGTTCTCAGGGAGGGCAAAGATCCCAGCCCCTTCTGACTTCATAACTCAGTGGAGGCAGGAACATGGACCCTCATGCTTTTGCAGATGCTCTCTTACTGTGACTCCCAGCTTCCATCTGTCCTCTGCCATGTTAAAAATCCGCACAAGTGCAGCTGTATGCAGTTGTCCCATAAGCTTCTCACTCCTGTCATAAAAAACAAAAACAAACAAACAAAAACCCAAAGAAACCCACCAAAAAACCCAAACCCAACCTATTTTTTTTTGTTCAAAATCTAGTGGAACTCACTGCTTCAGTGACACTACTTAATGCCAAGTAAGTAAAACAGGTGGTTGCTTTTTTTAAATAGGATTGGAAAAGCTATATCATGTAATAACTACCCTGTAGTGGATGATATGTTTCTAGACTTTCTATACTTTTGTGAGTAGAAAGGTATTTACCAGTAGGAGTTGAGATGTTAAGCTACCCTTTAACAGTATTTTCAAAGGCTTCTTGCAACTTACTGTAAAACCTCCAGTGCTGGTCACTGTGAAAAGCTACAGCACTATGTTGGCCATGGGTCAGACTCAGGTGGGAGATGGTAGTTCCTCTGAAATCACAGCCATTTGCAGAGCTATTAGTGACTAATTGCTAACAACATCAGGTTCAATACAGTTTCTAGTGCTGATGAGTGACACTGCCCACTTGGGACTGGGAGTACCGTTTCCTCCTGCTGGGCTCACTGAAATGTGGGAGCAAAGAAGGGCAGAACAAGGACAAGTGTAAAAGTGATGATACTATGTGCTCCATGTCTATAGGTTTTTCTAGCTCTAACAGTGTAACATGTCGCTATCCCCATCCTCGAATACCAAGTTCTTCAGTACTCATAATTTGCCGATGAATGCTTTGCCACTGATATTACTGAAGGACATTGTGAGTTTGGTTCTTCTAGCCGACTTTTAAAAATAAATAAACATTTGGAATAATTTAACTACAGAAAATGTCAAATTTTCATGCTTGATATAATGACATTTCATGCAAGTTCCATCTTTTTATGAACTCATTCTGGACTTGTTGCAAGGAATAAAAACAAATGTGTTTACATCTGCCTTAATATGTGTGTATGACATTTCTACAGTAATGTCTCCAGGAGCTACAGCCTTGAAAAGTATCACTATGCTCAGGACTGCTGTTACTGAATCCTCTACCATATGGTGATTCTTGATGGATAGAACTTGTGGAATGATTCAGAAATATTTTTGTGAATGAAAGGGACACATTTACTGTTATCAAGTGGGGTCATATTATTCATTGACAGTACCTGGGCAACTGCCAATTTCTTGGTGAAAATATCTTCACTTCGAGAAGTGCTCCAAACAGTCATGCTGAAGTTGCGATATTTGTTAATAATGATTTTTTTTAAAAATCTATTTGTTTTAAATGCATGGATCATCTGTAGAAGAACTATCTTAAACCAACAAATAGCTGTGTAGTCTAAACTGTCAGATCAGTCTTCATGTGCCATTGGTGGAAGGAAGGAAACAGAGTCAGTCCATCCTCAGATATGCCTCTGACATGAATCGGTCTCCAGAGGCTCCTATCTCTCTTCATTGATTGTGAACCATTAAAATGCTACACTTTCTCTAGACAGCTAAACTTAACTGAGACAAATCCGCTGGTGAAGGAGCAGAAGTACTAACAGGTGGCTTGACAGGGGAAAAAAATGAGCATTGCTATTCACAAGCAAAGCGAATTGGTTACAAAGAACCCATTGCAGGAAAACAGTACATCAAACTCAGGTGGGTAGCACTTCTGAATGAGGACTTACTGAACCCAGAATGCCCTGTACCCCAAAGCTAGCTCATAAACAATTTACTGAGTAACTATAGGTGTGTATACCCACAGCTGTGCCCATTCAGAGTCCTGCAGAGTGATTACTGTGTGCATTGTCACTCTGTGTTAGTGTCTGATTACGACTTTGGGCAGTAACAGGGAAATGCTGCATGTAGCTTGGAAACAGTATAACCACATTAGCGAATAAGCCAGGGCAGTGCTGCCGTATAAATATTGATGGTTCAGTGTCTGCACAGCTCTGTATTGCAAAGCGCTTTTCTGTCTGCTCCTCTGACTTCTGGATGATTTGGGATGAAGTACGCTCTGGCTTTTCCTTTCTGATCCAAGTATGGCTTTAAGGGAAAGAAGTAATTTTCTGAAAGAACTGTTTCAACTAGCTTATTTTCCTTTGGCTTCTTCACAGCAGTGTAGACATGGTTCTAAAAGGCACACATCTGCTGCACTTCTGTCCATTTCAGAGGCAGTAGTGACTTGTGGCACCATTAATGACACTGGAGGAAAATCCAGGATGCCCATCCAATCCAGACATTTGTGCTTTGCACCTCCTATAGATATACTTAAAAAAAAAAAAAAAAAAAAAAGCAGCACTTTAGCTACTTGGTTTAAGCTAGCTGTTCAGCTTTGTGACTAGATTTTGCTCATGTTCTAACATTTTGATGTAGATACAATACAAGGTGGGGGTTTCTTCTACACCTGTTTGTGCTGATATGCCCAGACAGTCCTTGCCAAAAAAATATACAGTTCAGGTAAATACAGAAATGGCTTTGCCACCTGAAGAACAGGACTGGCACGGGTAACATGAGGAGATTACACGGACTTGTTTAGTGCTTCAATAAGAAACTTAACCAGTCCTTGCCCATCACCTCACCTTCCCCAACAAATACACTACATTAGAAATATTTCTGGGCATCCTACAACAAGTCAGATAAGTTTTTGCTTGGTTGTTGGGTTTGGGGTTTTTTTCTTTTTTTTTTTTTTTTTTCTTTTCTTAAAAGAGGGTTTTTCTACAGAATTTCACCTTGTGAGTCAGCTCAGCTACCTGTGTAGATTCAATCAACCACTTCGAGTGACAAAGAGAACAGAAACCTGAATTTGCTAAAGTAGAACATCTCTTCTTCCTCCTCGTGTATATTTGTTTCTTCCTCCCCATCTAACCATCTTTACACTTCCCTAGCCAGTTAGCGTTCATGCTCCCTGTATTTATGCTAAGCTCCTGCTTGTGCCTGTATAACATTCAGATACCTCAGAGTACCTGCTGCTACGTCATAAATAAGCAGTGACCTGGCACAGCTCTTATTTTAAGATTGTTTTTCAAAGTGTTGCTCTTTTCCAGAGGGCAGGGTGGACTTTCAAACTGACTCTGTTCTATGACTTGTCCCTGTACTTGACACAATATGAAAAAACAGCCCTGTGAGGCAGTAGATCTTATTCCAGGGTGAGGTCTTTCACTTCATGAAGGTAAATCTAGAGCAATGCAACTGGATTTTTCCACTCACACAGCCATGGAGTTGAGCAGAACCTCCTTCTGTAACTTTATGAATTTAATGACAGACACACTCATCAGAAGTCCTGCCCCTTTCTTTCCCAATGCACAATTCTGTAATATTTGCACTAAATGAAATCTTCTTTAGCAGTCAGTAGGGATAGTTCTCTTCCTTTTAACAGAGGTGGCCCTGGTAGTTACGCTGACCTTACACCCCACAAAACCAGCATAGAAAAGGTGAGTGAGACTCCTGTTAGCAGGCAAAACCAGGCCGTGTTTAGCTACTGTCTAAGTAGGGATAGAGTATTTATCCAGTGATCTTTCACTGTGATGATTTACATTTTCAGTTCTATGCCAGTGCTCTCTGAAGTATGGTCTAATTAGTAAAAGGTGTTTGAGATTCTTTTTTCCAATGTCAGATGATTTTCCTACTCAAAAAAGCTTTCTACTTATGTTTTCTGCAAATCAATAAGAATTTTGATAACATTTTAAGATTTTTTTTTTCTTCCCCATAAAAACAAGGAAAAAAATACTGTCTGAACCAAAGGAAATATTTTGAAAACCTTGTTTTAATTCAAGTGTTTTTTATCTTTATTGTATTTATTTTATGACATGTTCATAGTTGAGATTTTTCATATGTTATTTCAAGGCTTGTTATAATTGCTGATAAGAGTATGATAGTATTGTTTACCAATAGGCTGGGAAATCTCACTAGCAGAACCTGTAGGAAATGAAGTCTCAAATACATGTATGTCAACGTGCATGCGCAAACAATTTTTGGCCAGTTCCAACTAAAGCTAGAAACTTTGGCAATATACTGTAGAGAATTAGATCTGTCTTTTTCAAATTGTCTGCCTTGAGAGGTGCTGCGGGTTTTGGAGAACTTTTACATTAAGGATATGGTGTGAGAAGCAAGAAAACCTAGCTCAGTACCTCTCGGTTTAGTCTGAAAGGCATGAGAAATGTTATTCTTACAGCTATAGGATAACAATACACCCCCTTTCAATCCACAATAGTCTGTGGTTGTAGTATCAAAAATCAATTTTCTCCGGAGGACCAGCTTGGACAGTCCTTGGAATCGATGCTTTAAAGGTGGGGGGTTTTGGTCTACTTGCTTTTTGGCTTTGCATTTTGAATTTCAGCTGCACTGTTATTCTCCATTTCTGGAAAATGAAGAATGACTTATGAGGGAGGTGGTGATGCTTTTTATATTCTGCATATGAATATGATAATTTAAATTTAGAATTTATTTTAGTAAGTGTTCAGCAATCTCCTGGGGGATGTACATAGTTCCTAGTATTGTATGAAACCCTTGATATATATTCTGAGGGCAGGATGGGTACTGCTTTCCAATTTATACATGTTTTAAGTCTAAAATGCAATGTACAGGTCAAGCCAGAGAAAGGCTAACAACAAAGCATAGAGCTTATTATATGCAGAACTATGCTGCTTATGTTACAGATGAGGCCTTTACTTTGTATAAAATCTATGCTCCCCTGTTTCTTATAAGAGACAGCTTTAAGCCTGACAATATCATGTTGAGAATCACCAGGTGGAGTTATTGCACACATTTTAGAGATCACTTTTCTGACTACATAAGCACTGTTAAAGACCTAGTTACATTAGTTTTCATTTTGTGAAATAATTTCTGACTGTAGGGTGTATCATAAGTCATGGGGGATGCTATTTTCCATTCTTAAATTCCTATCTAGAGTCTTTTCTGTTAGCCCCTGGGAAGTAAGCAGTTATATCTGGTCCTAGTGTCTTAAGACAACTGTCTGCATGTTGCTTGCAATCTTCTCATTTTTAGGATTGTGTGTACAGTGTAAGTAAACACATTGAACGATAGATAAACCTGAACTGCGCATCAGACAAGTGTGTAAAGGTGAGCAAATATGCAGGTAAAGGATGAGATGTGTTACTGATGGGTAAGTTTGGGTTGTTCTTGTTGAGGGTGGAAGAGGATTCAAAATCAACAGGGATCACAGGGAGAGGGAAGCTGCTGGGCTGGAAGGTGCTGCAGGAGGAGGGAGGAGGAGTATCATGCAGGGTCCTTGAAGAGAAAGGAGGATAAGGGTGGGTGGAATTGGGGGATGAAGGCAAATGTTGTAGGAAATATCTGGAAAAGAGTTTAGCAGGGGATAAGGAAATCGAAGAAAAGGCATGGAAGGGATCAATGATGTAATGCAGCTGAGAAACATGCTGAAGGCCTTGGGGCATAGGGCAGGCAGGCAGGTACAAAATAAATTTGCAGGGAGAGTTTTGATCTGGCTTGGGCTCACTCTGGCCGCCAGCAGGAGCAGCACAGGATGGGTGAGAATACGACAGGTGTCTGTCACCATCAGGCTCCCTGCCGGGGGGGGGTCACAGGAGCTGTATCTATCCCAATCTAAAGAAGGCGTATTGATTAATTGGGAATCTGCATGCACAGTTATAGCTGTTCTGTCTGAATGTCAGTAAGATGATGTGAATGCCTACTTTAAATGTTAAAATATTCTTTAGATTGTAATCACATGTGTTTCTTTTGCTCTTTGGAGTCAATCTACTGAGATCTCTGACTCATAGACATAGTGATCTTTCAAAGTCAAGCTGGTATTTGAACAGCACTTAGTATCTGCCCTGAAAAATCTAGACTAAATATCCATTAAATGAAGGCACTCAACATCACACTCTAAACTGCGGTAACATCTACAAATACTTAAGTAGTAATTTCAGAATTAAGGAATAATAATAAACTGATTGCTTACTGTGGTTTTGTGAGGAAATTATGATATCTGTCCACCTTGCAAATAAAAGCATAACAAATTAACAAAGAAGTCAAATCAAGGAAAAGTTCAAACTGTAAGTAACTTTCACTGAAGAGCTTAGCACTGAATATGCACTCTCTGTCACTTCAAATCACTATGGAGGATAGGCTACTTGGGGATTAGTATAGATTTACTGAGAGAAACTGCTATGTGATATGCAAGAGGTCAGTCTTGAGGATCACATTGATCTTCTCTTTCAGTTTATAAACCCATTAAATGCCTTATGGGACAGACAAGTCCACCATTTCTATAAAAGAAAACCTCTCTGTTTGGAAAGGGGGGTTCAAGCACAAGTATTATCCTGTATTAAGATACTGAACTCTGTGGTAAACTAAATCAAAGTCCTGCATACAGACTTCTCAGAGATACATGGAAGTGCATATCCTGTGTAATGTGCGAGTGTTTAGTCCACAGAAAGTTGACTTTTACATGGTGAGCAGCAGAGGCAGAAACCAAATAGTGGGTCAACAACCCCAGATATTTACACCATCACTTGATAATTGGCAGGCAATTTGGGAAATGCTGCCTCTAATATTCATGTGTGCTTTGCTCTACACAAGACAGAATGCCACATATCCCACTGAAATAAAATAAGAAATGCTCATTTTCCTTATAGCATATTAAGTTAGAGACATCCTGGATACTCTCATTCTTGAAACACACGCTCATTACCGAACTTTAAACTGCAGGACCTAAGAGAGGGAAGTAATTCCATATGGTGCTCTTATACTACTCAGTTGATGGACACAGAAAAGAGGAGAAAGTGCCCTAAGAAATGTTTGAGGACTTGATTCCCACACCCCGCTTTTTAGCTCTGAGGCAGAATAAATTCTCTTTGTGCATCTTTCTCTCCTTCTCTTTGTGCTTTTCTCAGATGACGTTTTATTTTCCTCCCATTGCTAAACTGATATTGCAAGAGATTACCTATTGTGAAGCTGGAGAAAGAAATATTGCCACTGGCTTCTGTCACTTACCTTTCTAGGAGTTAAGGTTACCAAAATGAAGATTAAGGGCAGGGGGAAAAGGGGGGAACAGGGCAGAGGAAACAGCTAAGTGGAAAAAATGACAACTCTCTGTCTAGGAGGATTCTCTGTGAATCCAGGGAAGGTGCTAATCAAATAAGTGATTATCGTCCCTTTTGCAACATGAATATCTGTACATAATTAGGTGTGCAAGCTGGCAAATCTCTTCTTAGAAGATATGCCGTGGGGTCTGAATCATCACTAATGATCTTTCACATTATTGGTATGAATGCAAGGAATGTTAATATCCCTGCCTATTTACCTTCCAATAGATGTACATTTTCTAGCAGCAACTTGTCATAGAAGGCTGTGGAAAAGAGAAGAAATATCTGTTAATTCCACTGAAAGCTTCACTGTGTTGATATAATTTCGCCAGGAAATTCTTTGATTCCTCACTGGGATGTAGAAGTGCAATAGAATGTCCTTGGTCTCCCTGAATTTTATTAGAGGTTTCTGTTATAATTATTTTTCACTTCTAAGGGAGAAAAAGGTTGCACTATAACCGTCAGGTTAGTTAATCTACATGCCTATGTTCTGGTTTCAGAAATTCCCTGGATGTGAGAGGTGCTTTGCTAAAGAGGGACATGTGACATACTGGCACTTCTTGAGCACTCTTCATACAAGTCTTTCCAAAGATTTCATATTTTAAAAATTTGGTTGTCTTTATTGACACTAGTTAACTGTATTGTATTGAATTACATAATTTATTTGCCCTTTGATGTTGCCATTTTTTGCTAGTTGTTATGTGCCCATTCCATGTGTTGTCCGTAGGGTTGGATATAATTAGGTACTGTCAGACTAGATCAGACCCAAGGTCTCTAGCATCCATATTCTAGATGCCACAGTGATGGGCATAATAATTTTTAGAAGGTATAACATTACCATCATGAATATTTCTCATATGTGCCTATTAAAAATCCCACTCAGTCCCCAGGTAAATAAAGACTGGCTATAGGCTAGGTGTTTCAGATTTTCGCTCTCTCCTAAGACATTTTTTTCTTTTCACCATTAATAATTTGAAGTCTTATGAACTTTTATCTCTATGAATGTGCAGTCACTCTAGGAATCTTTCCAAACTCTTTTGCCCACTGATATCCCACGGCAGTGACGTTTACAGTCTTGTGGAAATTTTTAACTATATCTTAAGCACCATAATCATACCTATCTTCATGTTATGAGAAAAGGAGAATAGAATTCCAAATCTAAGTTTGAGGTGACTGATTGATTATTCTTTCATGTTTTTTGATTACACCTTGTCTAATCTGTCTCTTTTCTAGAATAAATTTCCCCAATGCTTAAAATCTCTGTTCATGTAAGGGTGCTTCCCAGGCTGCTGTTTTCTTTCCTTTTGAAATCCTTTCTAATGCTGCAGTGTCACTTGGGAATGGAGTGAATAGAACAGTGCAGATGTAATAGATGAGGCGATACAATTTATTTATTCAATCATTCCTTATTCTTCATCACATCCAACATACCACCTAATAGGCTAAAGAAGACTTGCCTAAAAGACAAGGTCAAAGTAATGAAATACCATAAAAGAAACACCATTCACAGAATTTCAGTTTATAAAAGGATCACCTGAGGGGATTATCTGCAGTAAGAAAAGTTAGAGTAAGATGACATAAGCAGCTCCTTCTGGCTGCGTACTCCTACAGGGTATGTGAAATACCATCAGCAGGTCTGTTCTTGTGGGTTTCTCTACCTTTGAAGGATGGAAAATTAGTCAGACTTGGACTCCTGATTTGGGATTATGATTTCAACTGATATGGGACATGGCTAACAATTGCCTCTAACTTTAATCTCTGAGTAATCTCGGGCTCTGCAGTTGCTTTCAAAGTTTAAAGGGTTCTGTTCATGTGCGATACCAGCTCGTGTGTAGCATGTAAGAATGAGTAATTGTGGGACATTTGGTACAATGAGCACAACCAATGATTTGTGAGGTCAGGATGATCTCAGAAAAGTGTCACCAGTTGGCACAAACGTCACTATGAATTAGTGTCATACCTTACCCATTTCACCTGAACTCAGGCATCAAAGCTTAGGCCAACTGAATGTTGCTATTTTGTTTTACTGGGAGCAAGATGAGGTAACCTGCTTCCCTCCACAACCTCTCAAAACCCTGTGTTTTCAGCTAAGCTCAAATTTCATACTTAGTATTATAGGAAATACAGTGGTGCTGTGAGGCACTGCTTTCTACCTGGGACCCAGTGGCTAGTTCTAAGGGTCCGTGAATGGTAACAAACCAAGCTAAGCCTGTTGGCAGTAGGGTTAAATCAGCAATGTGATAGTCTGCAAAGATGTTGTAAATCAAAAACCGTTGAAAAACACTTCAGTCTAGTCAACAACTACTAGCAAGCTCCACACCTGGCTTTTGTGACGTGAAAGTAGTCTTCACACAGAAACTAATTCTAGCTTCCCTGAATGGTTTGAAGAGGTTTTCTATTGTTGTCTTGTTATAATTGTAGAGTGAAGCAACCTTGAGAAACTGTAGGGGGAATATTAAAATACAATGAAATGCCTTTATTTCTGTGCTGTGCTCTCATGCCTTAAATAGATAGGTAATCTCCGCTGGAAGAAAAGAAAAAAAAATATCAGTAGATCATTAAACTCAAGGCCAAAATGAGTAATCAGTGATTTTGGGCTGCCATTTCATATGCATTAGCACATTAACAGGGAACAAGG